>NC_086452.1:99263302-99583302 GCF_028390025.1 Pseudophryne corroboree
GCAGGCAGGTGAGTTGCAAGTCTCTCCCCTAAGTCCCTCGTTGCAGTGCTCCTGTCGCCAGCAGGAGACACTGATTAGAAACCTAAAAAAAAACTTTTCTAACTAGCTCTTTAAGAGAGCCACCTAGATTGCACCCTCTCGGACGGGCACAAAAACCTAACTGAGGCTTGGAGGAGGGTCATAGGGGGAGGAGCCAGTACGCACCATGTGACCTAAAAGCTTTTTTAGATGTGCCCTGTCTCCTGCGGAGCCCGCTATTCCCCATGGTCCTGACGGAGTCCCCAGCATCCACTAGGACGTTAGAGAAAAGACATTACTGACATTAATATGTAACAATGGTGTGCTGCTGCTGCTGCAGCAGCTCCTACCTGTTTGGAGGAGGGGCTGCTGCTGCTCGTGCTGCATGCAGTCCGAAGAGCAGAGGAGATAGCCCCAGGCTGGCTGGGTCCTGGCACCTGCGCAATGAATGTGACAGAAGTCAGGACTGGCGCATTTGCACAAATGACGGTGTAACTGCGCATACGTAAAACACTTGCTTCCATGGACTGCATCGGTTTCAGCCCATAGAAGCCAGGTAGGGCTGACGATCAGGCAGGCAGTAACATGCTGTCTGTTAATAGCAGCCCGGACTGGCAGTCTCAATGGGACTACCTGTCCTGTGTGTGAATGGCAGTTAGCACTTCCAGTGGGAAGTCACTGCCAGTGTCAGTGTAGCCAGTGCAGCCACGGACTGTAACTGGCTCAGTGATGTGGTAGATTTTACTGCGGGAGCTGCAGCCCTGCAGTCCATAGGTAAAATCCATCACAGATGGCACGTATTACAGAGCTGATAATATACATGAAATAACTGAACTTAAATAAAGAATTATCTCTTTCGCTCATCTGCGGCAGGCTGTCCTGTCTCTCACTGGACACAGGCAGGGTGTGACTGACAACTGAAAACATAAGAAAATAGCAGCGCTAGGTGTACCTGAAATGGATGGATGAGTAAACAACAGTTAAAAATCTTAAAAATGATTTAATAAATGATGAAATAAATGTATAAAATACACTGGAAAGCTGCCAGGAACACCAGTGGTGATTCTACACCCTCCCCTCCTTAGTCAGGAACATGAAACAAGCAATATAGGGACTTTCGGGCACAGTCTTAACCGGACAGTTATTATACACATTCACCGCTGGAGGCAAATCCAAAGATTAGGGGTCGAACCTCAGCAAGGGTTCTGAAAGTCCTCACCAGTCAAACTGTGCCTTTAGATGGAAGTGGTGGTCTTGTCCTGATGTGCAGTATAGCATCCCAATTAAAGTACTTGAAATTTCCTTGATCCGATTTGGAGGGGGGTGGAGTGGCAAAAAGGTGATCCAAGTGAAGCAGGAAGTCACACCAACGCGTTTTGCTGCTCCTAGGCAGCTTTTTCAAGGTGACATGAAGGGAGACTGGTTCCATATGTATACCCTTAATGAGGGTCAATTAGGCAACACCTGTGTAACTCATCCATCCAATAAACTTTAATAATGCATAAAACATCATAATTAAAATATATATTATCTGTTAATGAGACTCAGAGGCAAACCTTATTGTCAGTTTCTTATTATTCTTTATCCATTCAGTAAAAAATGATCTTAAACTTTTTAAACAAACCAGAATCATAAATTCTGCATCATTTCCGGTATTTGGAACACATACGGGGCCACGTGACTTCCTGCACGTGGATCGCATATGTCACTTCCTACCAGAACCCGATATTAATAGAGAAGTAACAAGAACTGGATTGTTTTATATTTAATACTGATCATTTTACAACCTCTTAGGTTGTTAATCCTACTCAGGCTTTGTGGGGGTATTGGACGCCCCGTGTCGCCACCCCACCGCAGCCGCACTGCTCATATCCCCTAAGGCTCAGGATCAAAGGGGAAAGAGACAGGCGCACTTCATTCGGCGGTCACGTGACGTCCGGTCTGTGAACCGCAAGCTTGTAAATTTCCCTCCAGCTGCACTTCCCTGACAATACGTGTGTGGACCACGGGGAAGCTCTTTCACCACGGGCCATTAACTTCCGGTCTGTGGAACGCAGCAGGCCTGTTCTAGTTAGGGAATCATACTAAAGTGATTACAGTGGAAAAATTGAAAAGTGTGTCTATTAAACAAATAAACACCTGAGATCTTTCTCCACTTAATGGATTAAAAGAATCATACACAATTAAACATATAACTTCCAGTCAGTGGAACGCAGCGGGCCCGTTCCTAATTAGGTAATCATAATAAAATGATTAAAGTGGGAAAATTGGAAAGTGTGTCAATTAACCAAATAAACACTTAAAATATTTCTACTCTAAATGGATTAAGAGAATCATACATAGACAAACATTAGTTAGATAAATCCCATCCACATGACATTTACTAAGAAGGCATTTTGGCAGTATATAATGGTACAGTGGTTGTCAATAAGCTCATCATTGCAGAGATTATAACTTTCTCAATTACATAAATTCATTGGCAACATAATAGTATAATGCTTCATTGGATCACTACATTAAGCTCCACCGACTCGTTCAAACCCTCCGGAAAGATGCTATTTAGTTTAAACATCCCAAAAATGTCTTGTTTGCATAGTGCCCTATACCGATCTCCCCCTCTAATAGTTCTAGGTAAAGACTCCAAACCCAGCACTTTCAGGCACATTGGATCTCCATTATGCTGATCGACATAGTGTCTGGGCACACTGTGGGTAAGTACTTTATTCACAATGTTCCTCCGATGTTCTAAGAACCTAACTTTAAGGGGACGAGTTGTCTTTCCCACATATTTTTTGTTGCATTTTGTGACTGACAACTGCAGTCATGGTTAGTGATTTAGCTACTGTAAATATGAATGCAATCCATAGGCAAATGCAGGGGGGGTTTCTGGTTGCACGGGAACCCCCCTCCTCTTGGCCAGTGGCACAAATTATGACAATAGCAATAGTATTTAATATGATTACTTAGAGGGATATTCAATTTGGCCCGAAGAGACATCTGGAGTAAAAAAAAAACAATGTTTCTTCAGGTGCTGCGGTCTGGCTATTTAATTAGCTCAGCCGGTAAAACCTGCTTTTTCATCCGTAAACACACAGGTTTAGTGAAACCTGTGTGTTTTCGGGTGAAATAGCCCCGTTTTCGGATGAAAACGGGGCTGTTATCGGGCAGGTAAAGCAAAACCCCCGATAAGCCTCGGCACGCGCCGGCTTATCGGGGCCAATTAAATAGCCCACGGCAGCGATACTTATCACCCGGCACCCTCGGGACAAATTGAATAACCCCCTAGAGCTGCCACCACAAAATTCAGTTTAAGGCATGGAGCTGCTGCACATGGCTCAGTGGTAGCAGCTTCTTCTACCAAGTTTGTTGTGAGTATGGATCTGAGTTATCAATCAGTGCACTGAACCAGAGATTAGCTACCAGGAAGAAGAGACAGGCGCCTTACCATGAGGTGGGAGAATGTGTGCTTAGAAAGTGTAGTTCTGTCTCCTACTGGTTCTATTATGTTTGTGTATTTATCTATTATGGGATGTTTAACCTTTTCCTGACCACTTATTTTATTTAAATTAGTTAACTATCTTTCCTATACTATTGACCATCTATAGTGTTAATTATTAATACTGCATTCCATACACTATCCAGTGTATAAAAAGACCTATGTGTACATTAATGTCCGGGGTCGTTACAATGTTCTTCTACTGCTCACCTAGACTCTGCAATGTCCCATACAGCGGGAGATTGTGGATTG
Source organism: Pseudophryne corroboree (assembly GCF_028390025.1). Lineage (NCBI taxonomy): Eukaryota > Metazoa > Chordata > Amphibia > Anura > Myobatrachidae > Pseudophryne > Pseudophryne corroboree. Next base: position 99,267,069 of record NC_086452.1, read on the forward strand.
CACTTGGAAACCCCCCTCTAGATATCCTGCGTTTGCCACTGCAATCTCAGCATTTTGGCCTGTATAAGATAAAATTAGGAAGCTGATATGGATGGTTCAGCTTTGTGTAGTGGAGTGGAAAGTAGGGATGGCCATCGACCATCGATGATTCCTAATCATCGATGGTTTAAGGCCGATGTCGAATAGTTTTACAATCAATAGGAGACAACAAGATGGTTTCCCCCCATCGATGGCTTAGCATAAACAAATATTTTGTTTATTTTTTTGCAAGGTGCCAGGACATGGAGTTTAGCTCTGCCCCTGACACCCGCGAAGCCTCGCCCCCGGGCTGTGATTGGTTCGCAAGTCATTCACTGCAATAACAGGGATGACCATTGATGGTCATCCGTAGCATAGTTAGTGACTATTGATGGTCACTCACAGTATCACCATCGATGGCAACCATCGATGGCGAACACTCCGATAACCATCCCTAGTAAGGCGGTAACACTTTGCTTTTTAACAGCAAAGTGCTACTTGCATAATTCAAATCTCATTGCTGATACTTTTCAGTATTCTGGATGAATATATTATATTTATCCTTTTTTTTTCATGTCTAAAATATCCCCACCCTTCATGTACTGGAGAAGGATTATTAAATTGAATGAGCAGCTACCATTTCATATTGCTGTTCTGAGAGGCATGGATTAGACAAGCATTTTTAGGGTATACTGGGCATTGTAGTGCTATTTGGAGGATGAATCAGGGCAAGGTTAAGTATAAAGACTTATATTCTACTTATGGGATATGTTAAGGGGTTTGGGGAATTTGTATAGTAAGGCTAGAAATATTGAGGATAGATACAGTATAACTGAGAGGGATACTCCCATTGGGGAACTCATCAAGGCATTCTAGTAACTGTATTACATAGAGCTAATGTTTGTTTGGTGCACGGTAGCCCCCCTTCCCCCTCACCGGGATTCCGCTGCTACCACACCCATTGCATCTAAAGCACTACTTATTTCAAAGAATATAACTAATGTACATTTCTTAAATCGTTCCATAATTAAAGAACTTGGCATATTACATAGATACAGTATCTATACATAGAAAAGTTATTAGAGGCCTGACGGGCAGACTGACCAGACGTGATTGCCTTGGGCACGCAGTCTCTGCCTGCTGAAATTTGCCCTCTTCTACCCCATAACTAGAAGGTGTGACTCCCTCACCTGTTGCTGTTCTCCTGGGTAACCGGGAGGTTATCTGAGATTGAGTCTGCGGAGTCTGAGGGACCCCCCCACTGGCCCCTTGCAGGTTGCGGCCTTTGAACTGTTCTCTCCCTAATCCAAAGCTTCTCCCAAATCTCCTCGTCACCTACCCGAGTGGAGGTCACTCTGCATTGACCTGGCTCACAAGGACCGCACAGGGTTCGGAATCCTGCATCTGTGCCCACCGCCATCTTGCTGGGATCTTACCTATTGGAATTAATCTGTCTCTGCCATTCCCTCTATCACCAAGGAGAACGACACATCATAGCACAACTCTCTGGATGCTAACAGTGGCTTCCGATCTTCTTCTGGTGACGCCCTCTACACCTCGGCATATAACCCTGTGCTAGTATCATTAGTAATAGCTGAGGATTCTTACTAGTGGCGTCTCCCGGGTGTACCGCTCCTGTCATTACTCACTCACCTTCCGCATATAACCTTCACTAGACCAATGGCCTGCTAATTTCTGAGTGTCGCTTCCTGAGCTTCTTTCTCTAATCAAGAAAGCTTCTCTTTGCAGCTCCATTGGGACAACCTCAATCTCAGCCATGAGCAACACAACCTAAGAATAAAAAAGGGACTCAGGCTGATATCATGCACTACTTTAATAAACACGATAAACCGGTCCCCTCTAACTCCCAACCAGCCTCTTCCCATCAATCTGACGACCCTGCCATTGACGAAGCGCCAGCCACCAATAAAGATATCTCCGATCTTAAGACTCTTCTGGTATTTCTCAGCACCGCTTTCACTACCGAACTCCATAAAGTGGCGGGAGAACTGAAACAAGACATCTCCACTCTAGATAAGTGCACCACGGCGCTGGAGACCACCTCCTCCCAATACTCTTCTTTTCAATCTGACACTTTCAAATACATGGAGTATCTTAGCCATGAACTCGTCTTCCTGAAAGAGAAGAATGAGGATCTGGACAATAGAGAAAAACGCAACATCAGCGTCAGAAACATCCCTGAGTCTGTGGTACCTGCTGATCTTTCCTCCTACCTTACCCGCTTCTTCGTCTCACTGGTACCATCTCTTTCACCTCTGGATATGGGCATGGAACGCGCGCATCACGCCTTACGCCCCAAACCTAAGGACTCTGAGCCTCCTAGGGATGTGGTCCTCTGTTTCTTATCCTTTTGCATCAAGGAACAAATCCTATCGGCCAGTCGTAACTCCCCGCCGATACCCTTTAAAGGCACAAAACTCCAGTTATTTCAGGACTTAACACCCATTACTATAGCCAAGCGTAGAGATCTTCGGGATGTTACACTGACTCTTCCTGAACACGGCTATAAATATCGTTGGGGTTTTCCTTTTCGCCTTCTGGTGGAAGTCAATGGTCACCAACATGTGGTTCACACTCCTGATGAAGGTATAGGATTGCTCCAGAAACTGGATCTCCGCCCTGCTTCCTCTTCTACATCTGCAATGGGCACTGATGCCGTCACCTGATCAGACCTTACACCGCTTGTTACATTGTGTCCCTGCTCCCCTTTTTTCTAATGACCCCATACAGGTTGTATTAATAAGCCCATTGTTTTGACTTTTTTTTCTCTTAGCATTGTTCTGTTATAGGATTTCTGAGGTGCTGTATCTTATCTGTTCCTGTTATGTCTGCAATTTATTATCTCTACTGTCTTTATGTCAATACTTGCTATTTGATGATGCAACTTAGGACTCGGGATGCAATTTTCTCAGCCTACCTTTTCTCCCCCACCTGGCCACGCCCAATCTATTTTTAGGGTGTTCCTATACAGTCTCTTGTAGACTCTTTCCCGAGTGTCCCCTTCTGGGGTCTATTATATCTTTTCTCGCTCCCTACTCAGAGCATCCTCCTGCTCTACCTGTGTAGCTGATCTCCCTTTTTGGGAAGGCTGAACCCACATTTCATTTTGTTTTTTTCTTTATCTATTTTATTGCTTTTTATTATACTTTCCTCCCCTTCTCTTCCCTCCCCATTCCTATTCCAACTCCCCCACTCACCATGTCGCTCTGTGTTTTGATGCTGAACGTGAGGGGTCTCAATACCCCACAAAAATGCTCTATGCTGTTTTCATATGTCCTCTCTCATTCTGCTGACGTCATTTTCCTACAGGAGACTCATCTTAAGCAAGATGACCATCCCTCGTCAGCCAAACGTTTCCCAACTGTTTATTATTCGAACAACAAGTCCAAACGCAGTGGAGTAGCGATCTTGATACAATACTCTTTCCCTTTTGTACTGATTGACTCACTTCGAGATGATAACAGCCGTTTCCTCATACTAAAAGGTCAGCTTAGCAGGAAAGACATTACATTGGCCTCTGTTTACACCCCAAACATGGGTCAATCTGCATTTTTTCGCATTTCTTTTTCTAGAACTGCATAATTTTCACCTCGGAAAGGTCATATTGGGGGGCGACTTTACCACTATTCTTTCCCACACCCTTGATCACTCCAGTAGTGCTTACATCCCCTCCTGTCCTGCTAGCTCTAAGACCTTAGGGAGACAAATGGCCGAGCCTGGCCTGTTTGACACCTGGAGAGTTCTCTATCCAATAGCTAGGGACTATACCTATTACTTCCGCCCTCATGACTCTTATTCAAGAATAGATATGCTCCTTTGTTGTGCCTCTTTGACTGCTTCCCTTATTGACTCGACCATCTACCCCACTCCCTGGCCCGATAACTCTGCTGTAGCGATCCACCTAGACCGAATGACCCCAAGCACGGGAGGGCCTTTCTGGAGGCTAAATGAAACACTCCTGAAACTCCCAGACTTCCAGGCTACCATTACCTCTAAACCATCGGAATACTTTGATGCTAACACCACTCCCAACATTTTGCTAAGCATGGTATGGGAAACCCATAAGGCAGCGATCAGAATGGAAAATTATTTGCTACGCTTCATACCGTAAAAAGACCCAATTATCCACTATTTGTGTCAGCCAAATTCAGCGATTGGAAGCTGACCATAAACACACCCACTCTGCCGCGTTATTAAAACAGCTTGACAAGGCGAGAGGTGAGGTACATAACATCTTAGCTGAAAAAACTCAAAAAACCCTACGCTGATTGTGTCAAAAAAATTATGAAAAGGGTAATAAAGCTTACATCTTACTAGCCTAAATGGGCCGCACAAGCCATAGTCTCCCTGAAAGATAACACTGGTACAATGTCTTATGACCCCAACACTATCAATCAGACATTCAAGAAATATTACGAAACTTTAGACAACCTCCCCTCGCCCTCTGAAACCCCTTCGTTTTCACAACGCTGCAAGGACTATCTTTCCTCTTGTACCCTTCCAACCATTAGTCCTTACATGCTACTTGGCCTTAACCATGATATTTCTGAGGAGGAAGTCACGCAGGCCCTTAAATCCCAGAATCCTTCTAAATCATCCAGGCCAGATGGTCTTCCTGTGATTTATTACAAATCCTTTGCCACCCTCTTGGTTCCCCGTCTTGCCAAACTGTTCAACTTCGTACGAGATGGATCCTATTTCCGCCCTAAATCCACAAAATCCAAAATTATAGTCCTCCCTAAACCGGACAAAGATCATACTCTCTGTTCTAATTATAGACCCATTTCCCTCCTGAACACTGACCTTAAACTGTTCGCTAAAATCCTAGCCAACAGACTTAACACACTCTTACCGACCTTGATTGACCAGGACCAAGTGGGCTTTATCCCTCATCGCCAAGGGCTAGATAATACCCACAGAACCATCAATCTGATCCAGCAAATTAATTGGCTGAAACTGCCTGCGGTAATCCTGGCAATGGATGCCGAAAAGGCTTTCGACCAAGTTTTTTGGCCATTCCTATTCCATACCCTTGAAGCTTTCGGCTTTGGTGACCATTTTTTTTTTCATGCTATCCGGTCTCTATATCAGAACCCCTCATCAGTGGTCACATCCAATGGTGTCTGCACTGCAAGCTTCAAAACTGGATAATGGAACTAGGCAGGGATGCCCTCTTTCGCCTTTACTCTTCGCACTCTTTATTGAACCATTAGCTGCATGAATTAGAATTAGCAGTGGCACCTCTGGTGTCTCCTTGAGGGACCAAGACTACAAAATATCGCTATTTGCAGATGACGTTATTTTTACTTTGACTGATCCTTCTGTCTCTCTTACTCCCCTGATGCAAGTACAGACTCAATTCAGTGCCCTTTCAAGTTACAGAATCAACAAAGGGAAATCCGAGGCGCTGTTCCTACACATCCCACGCCAAATACGGTGAAGTTTAGAATCAACTTATACTTTTCAATGACGACCCAACCAGATCCGTTACCTTGGTATATATGTCACCAAGCAATACTCCCACTTGTATCAAGCCAATTACACCCCCCTTCTCAGAAGGCTTCAACATGACGTATTGACCTGGAATTCACTGTCCATATCCTGGATTGGAAGGCTCAATGCAGTGAAAATGAATGCTCTTCTTAAATTATTATATTTATTCCAAATGCTCCTGATTCCAGTTCCAACTCGTGTCCTACAATCCCTACAAGCTCTGTTTGGGAGATTCCTCTGGGCAGGCAAAAAACCGAGACTAAGCCGTATGATATTGTCCGAATCCACTGATAATGGCGACCTAGGTCTCCCTTTACTGCAAAACTACTACTTCGCCGCACAGCTGAGCCATATTATTTCTTAGCATTCCCTAGCACCCCCCCCCTCATGGTCTAAAAAAGTGGGTCGACATTGAAAATGCATTCACTCCTGATCACAGACTAGACTCTCTCCCATGGTTGCCCCGCATTCACAGACCAGCCTCGGCCTATACTTACCCCTCTCTCCACTTTACTCTGACAACATGGGACACGATCAACAAATGCTTTTCCCTCACGACTTATCCTTCCCCTCTCTTGTCTCTTTGGAAGCATCCCTTATTTCCACCAGGGTTTTCCGTTAAATGGGCTGCCCCCTGGCTATCGGCTGGAATCACTCGTTTTATGCACATTACTGGACAAACAGCTCCATCTACATTTGCAGATTTTCAGGACCTCTATAACCTTCCCACAGCCCTACACTACCCTTATCTGCAAATCCACCATTTTGTTCACACTCACTGCCACTCCAGAACCCTTCGCCTACCCTCATTTTTTGAATGTCAATACCTATATTTGGTAGGCTGTAGAGGCACCATTTCTGTGCTTTACCACTCTATTTTGTCCCTCAAAACCACCCACAAAGAATCTGTCAAAACGGCCTGGGAGCACGACCTTGGAATACAATTTGACAACGAGGAATCGTCTTACATCCGACAACGGATTTCTAAAACCTCCATTAATGTCAGCATTAGGGAAATGACCTACAAAGTATACACCCGATGGTACTTACAGTAACTCCCGATAAACTAGATCGCATATACCAGCTCAATGTTGGCAAGGCTGTGGCATGGTAGGCACCTTTTTCCATATCTGGTGGGAATGCCCCGTGATCCAACAGTTCTGGATCATGGCGGTGACCCTTATGGCTACTGTTCTGTGCCAATGAACCCAGCGGTATTCATTCTCCACATACCCCTCCCTTCGGTGTCAAAACCGGAAAGCAAACTGATCTTTCATATGTCCAACGCTTCTAAACTCCTTATTGCCAAATCTTGGAAATCTCCCACACCTCCAACCAAGAGAGCTCTAACTAACAGATTATGGTACGTTTCCTCTATCGAATATATCACCTCCCTTCTCAACAATACTGTATCCGCGTACCATCAGGTCTGGGATCCATGGTACTCCTTTCACTCCTCTCCTCTGCCAGGTACCCCCTCTTTACCCGTTTCCCCCTTCTAGTTCCATCCCCTACTCATCACCCCCCCCCATTCCTTTACCTTACCGTTTTTTCTTCCACTAGGCTCTATCTTATTTTTTTTTATATCTTTTCTTTCTCCTCCCCATCTATACTTTTTCTTTCTCCTTTCCATCTTGATTACTCTTTTCTGAAATATGCATATTGTTTCTTCAGCCTTTCTTTTTTCCGCACTGTGGGGGTAATTCAGACCTGATTGCTGCTGTGCGTTTTTACACAGCGGGCGATCAGGTCCAAACTGCACATGTGTATGCATCGCAATGCACAGGCGCATCTCACGGGTACAAAGCGGATCGTCGCTCAGCAATGGGTTTGTGCGACGGATTCGTTCGCATGGGCGATCGCAAGGAGATTGACAGGAAGAATGTGTTTGTAGGTGTCCACTGACCATTTTCAGGGAGTGCCTGGAAAATTGCGTTTGCAGGGAGGGTTCCTGACGTCAATTCCGGTCCTGGACAGGCTGATGTGATCGCAGCGGCTGAGTAAGTCCTGGACTGTGCAGATCTGTTTGTACAGCTCTGCTACACATGCGTTCGTACACTTGCACAGCTAAAATACACTCCCCCTGTAGGTGGTGACTATCTGATTGCAGCAGTGTAGAAACCGCTTGCTAGCGATCAGGTCTGAATTAGGCCCTATATTATTAATGCAACAGAATTTAATACATCTTATCATATTGTTATATTGTTGAATTGTTCAGTTTTCTCAACAGTTGATTTAAGTGACTGTCTGTACTATATATTTTGTGCGCTGATTTTATTGATGACTTCCTGTTCCAGTCCTGTATTATTCTTTATAATACCAATCTCGAGCGAAATTTAGACAGAACGGTGGAGGAGTTGCGGGAGGGGTCACTGGTAGAAGAGGATGATGATCAGGTAGCCAGCTGGATCACAGTTAGAAGGAAGAAAAAGAGGGGGAGGCTCGACATCTCCGAACTATCAAACCCGAACAAATTTGCCCGACTGGACGAGGAATCGGAGGATGATAGTGAAGAAATTACGGTGCTGGAGGAGACTGCTACCTCTAGCATCCAGAGGAGCGGTCCCCCTGGTGCAGTTGGGATAAAAGATAGTGAGGTACAGTCAGATGGTGGTGGTAGGGGATTCTATCATCAGGAAGGCAGATAGGGCAATCTGCTACCAGGACCGTGATCGCCGTACAGTCTGTTGTCTCCCGGGTGCTTGGGTACGGCACATCGCGGACTGGGTAGATAGATTGTTGGGAGGGGCTGAGAAAGACCCGGCTGTCTTGGTGCACATTGGCACCAATGACAAAGTTAGCGGAAGGTGGGATGTCCTTAAGAAAGACTATAGGGACTTAGGAAAGAAACTTAAGGCAAGGACATCTAAGGTAATATTCTCCTAAATATTACCCGTGCCACGCGCTAGTTCAGGGAGGCAGAGGGAGATTAGGGAGGTAAATGTGTGGCTTAGGGATTGGTGCAGGAAAGAGGGGTTTGTGTTCCTGGAACACTGGGCGGACTTCTCAGTCAGGCGCTATCTCTTTTGTTGTGACGGATTGCACCTGACTGAGGAGGGGGCAGCGGTGCTGGGGGGAAGGATGGTTAGAAGGTTGGAGGAGATTTTAAACTAGGAGCCTGGGGGGAGGGTTTAGCTAGAAACTACGGGTCATGCAGTGAGAATAGTGGGGATGGCGGTAGTAAACGAAATGGGGGAGAAGTTGGGGGGAGGGTAAGAGCAGGCGGTAAGGTTACTAACATGAGTACTAAAAGAGATTTTACCAAAGCACTAACTAATGACGATTACAGGTCATCATTGCTACATAAGGTGAAAGATGTCCCTAACGCAAGGGAAAATACTTATCTTAGTTGTATGTATGTAAACGCTAGAAGCATTACTGGTAAAAAGGGCGAACTAGAAATACTTGCAGCAAACAAACAGTATGATATTATAGGCATTACTGAAACTTGGTGGGACGAATCTCATGATTGGACAGTCAATCTAGAGGGCTATACACTGTTTAGGAGAGACAGACTAAATAAAAAGGGTGGAGGGGTGTGTCTTTACGTAAAGCCGTTTTTAAAACCTGATATACGGGAAGATATTCAGGAGGGAACTGTAGACACTGTCGATACATTATGGGTAGAAATTGCATGCGGGGAAAAAGGAATAAAAAAGTTAGTATTGGGTGTATGCTATAGGCCGCCTGGTATCAACGTATCTGATGAGGAATTGTTACTAAAGCAAATTGAAAGAGCAGCAGGAGTAGGAGACATAGTAGTGATGGGAGATTTTAACTATCCAGAGATAAACTGGAAAAACGATTCATGTGATACTGCTAGGTGCAATATGTTTTTAAACACACTTAATGATAACTACTTAGTTCAACTAATTGAGGAATCAACTAGGTACAATGCAATCTTAGACCTGGTATTAACAAACAATGGGGATTTGGTATCAGGTATTATAGTAGGGGAACCCATAGGAAACAGCGACCACAATATGGTCACATTAAATATCAGTTTTCATAAACAGCCCTATACTGGCTCAACTAGGGCTCTAAACTTTAGCAAAGCGAATTTTGAAAAGATGAGGGTATTTTTCAGGGATATTGAATGGGAAGGTTTGTTTTTAGGAAAAAATACTACAGAGAAATGGGAGGTACTAAAATTCCTGCTAGCTAAAAATAGACTCAAATTTATTCCTACGAGCAGCAAAAAAAGGAATACAAATCATAAACTGATGTGGCTTAACAAAAAGATAAAGGAACTTATGGGCAACAAAAGGAGAGCATTTAAAAAAATACAAATCTGACGGGGAAGCAGAGTCATTTCAGCACTATAAGGAATGTAACAAAATATGCAAAAAGGAAATAAGAGCGGCTAAAGTAGAAACTGAAAAACTAGTAGCAAAGGAAAGCAAAGCGAATCCCAAAAAATTATTTAAATACATTAATAGCAAGAGATTAAAGAAGGAGAGTATAGGCCCTTTAAAAGACAAGTTGGGAGTCTTAAGCAAAAATGACAATGACATAGCGGACACACTAAATGAGTTTTTTTCAACAGTATTTACTAGAGAGGACCCAATTCAGGGACTAACACACAATCTCAATAATGAGAATATCCCACTGATAGGTACTTATTTATGCGAGGAAGTAGTCTGTGACCGATTAACACATTTAAAGATTAATAAGTCACCAGGTCCCGATGGTACTATTCACCCAAGGGTTCTAATGGAGCTTCGCTCTGAACTTGCAAAACTGCTATTTTTGATCTTTAAGGATTCAGTAATATCAGGTATGGTTACCAAAGACTGGCGTACAGCGGAAGTAGTGCCTATATCCAAAAAGGGAAGTAAAGCTGAACCAGGTAATTATAGACCAGTTAGTCTTACATCTATAGTGGGGAAAGTATTGGAAGGTATTCTAAGAGATAGTATTCAGAAGTTCCTTGAAGTCAATAAGGTCATTAAAAGGAATCAACATGGGTTTATGAAGGACAGATCCTGTCAAACCAATTTACTTGGCTTTTATGAAACAGTAAGCGCAAACCTAGATCAGGGTAAAGAGGTGGATGTAATCTTTTTAGATTTTGCCAAAGCATTCAACACTGTACCACACATGAGACTTATCTACAAGCTACAAGAATCAGGGCTAGGAAGCACAATATGCACTTGGGTCAAAAACTGGTTAGATAATAAGGAGCAGCGCATTGTGGTTAATGGTTCTTTTTCAACTTGGACTGAAGTGCTAAGTGGTGTGCCGCAAGGCTCAGTATTAGGACCGCTATTGTTCAATATTTTCATTAACGACCTAACAGAAGGTCTAGAGAGCATGGTGTCAATTTTTGCAGATGATACCAAATTGTGTAAAGTTGTAAATGCGGAGGGGGATGCTGAGTCGCTTCAGAACGACTTTGTTAAATTAGAAGCTTGGGCAGCGAAATGGAGAATGCGCTTCAATACAGAGAAGTGTAAGGTAATGCACTGTGGTAACAAGAACAAAAATAACACCTACCTACTAAATGGGGTAAAATTAGGGGATTCTGTACTGGAAAAGGACTTAGGTGTCCTCATAGATAGCAAACTGAGCATAGTACACAAAGTAGGACTGCAGCAAAGAAGGCTAATAAGATATTAGCATGCATAAAATGGGGAATTGATGTAGGGGCGAGAGTATTATACTCCCATTATATAAATCACTTGTGAGGCCACACCTTTTAATACTGTGTACAATTCTGGGCACCTTACTACAAAAAGGATATCCTGGAGCTAGAAAAGGTTCAAAGGCGGGCGACCAAACTAATTAAGGGTATGGAGACGCTGGAATACGAGGAAAGGCTTGCAAGACTAGGCATGTTTACTAGAGATGAGCGGGTTCGGTTTCTCTGAATCCGAACCCGCCAGAACTTCATGTTTTTTTTCACGGGTCCGAGCGACTCGGATCTTCCCGCCTTGCTCGGTTAACCCGAGCGCGCCCGAACGTCATCATGACGCTGTCGGATTCTCGCGAGGCTCGGATTCTATCGCGAGACTCGGATTCTATATAAGGAGCCGCGCGTCGCCGCCATTTTCACACGTGCATTGAGATTGATAGGGAGAGGACGTGGCTGGCGTCCTCTCCGTTTAGAATAGATTAGAGAGACACTTGATTTACTAATTTTGGGGAGCATTAGGAGTACTCAGTACAGTGCAGAGTTTTGCTGATAGTGACCAGTGACCACCAGTTTTATTTATAATCCGTTCTCTGCCTGAAAAAAGCGATACACAGCACACAGTGACTCAGTCACATACCATATCTGTGTGCACTGCTCAGGCTCAGGCCAGTGTGCTGCATCATCTATTATCTATATATAATATTATATATATCTGTCTGACTGCTCAGCTCACACAGCTTATAATTGTGGGGGAGACTGGGGAGCACTACTGCAGTGCCAGTTATAGGTTATAGCAGGAGCCAGGAGTACATAATATATTATATAGTGAGTGACCACCAGACACACAGTGCAGTTTATTTAATATATCCGTTCTCTGCCTGAAAAAAGCGATACACACAGTGACTCAGTCAGTCACATACCATATCTGTGTGCACTGCTCAGGCTCAGGCCAGTGTGCTGCATCATCTATATATATTATATATCTGTCTGACTGCTCAGCTCACACAGCTTATAATTGTGGGGGAGACTGGGGAGCACTACTGCAGTGCCAGTTATAGGTTATAGCAGGAGCCAGGAGTACATAATATTATATTAAAATTAAACAGTGCACACTTTTGCTGCAGGAGTGCCACTGCCAGTGTGACTAGTGACCAGTGACCTGACCACCAGTATATATAATATTAGTAGTATACTATCTCTTTATCAACCAGTCTATATATTAGCAGCAGACACAGTACAGTGCGGTAGTTCACGGCTGTGGCTACCTCTGTGTCGGCACTCGGCAGCCCGTCCATAATTGTATATACCACCTAACCGTGGTTTTTTTTTCTTTCTTTATACATACATACTAGTTACGAGTATACTATCTCTTTATCAACCAGTCTATATTAGCAGCAGACACAGTACAGTGCGGTAGTTCACGGCTGTGGCTACCTCTGTGTCGGCACTCGGCAGCCCGTCCATAATTGTATATACCACCTAACCGTGGTTTTTTTTTCTTTCTTTATACATACATACTAGTTACGAGTATACTATCTCTTTATCAACCAGTCTATATATTAGCAGCAGACACAGTACAGTGCGGTAGTTCACGGCTGTGGCTACCTCTGTGTCGGCACTCGGCAGCCCGTCCATAATTGTATATACCACCTAACCGTGGTTTTTTTTTCTTTCTTTATACATACATACTAGTTACGAGTATACTATCTCTTTATCAACCAGTCTATATTAGCAGCAGACACAGTACAGTGCGGTAGTTCACGGCTGTGGCTACCTCTGTGTCGGCACTCGGCAGCCCGTCCATAATTGTATATACCACCTAACCGTGGTTTTTTTTTCTTTCTTTATACATACATACTAGTTACGAGTATACTATCTCTTTATCAACCAGTCTATATATTAGCAGCAGACACAGTACAGTGCGGTAGTTCACGGCTGTGGCTACCTCTGTGTCGGCACTCGGCAGCCCGTCCATAATTGTATATACCACCTAACCGTGGTTTTTTTTTCTTTCTTTATACATACATACTAGTTACGAGTATACTATCTCTTTATCAACCAGTCTATATTAGCAGCAGACACAGTACAGTGCGGTAGTTCACGGCTGTGGCTACCTCTGTGTCGGCACTCGGCAGCCCGTCCATAATTGTATATACCACCTAACCGTGGTTTTTTTTTCTTTCTTTATACATACATACTAGTTACGAGTATACTATCTCTTTATCAACCAGTCTATATTAGCAGCAGACACAGTACAGTGCGGTAGTTCACGGCTGTGGCTACCTCTGTGTCGGCACTCGGCAGCCCGTCCATAATTGTATATACCACCTAACCGTGGTTTTTTTTTCTTTCTTTATACATACATACTAGTTACGAGTATACTATCTCTTTATCAACCAGTCTATATTAGCAGCAGACACAGTACAGTGCGGTAGTTCACGGCTGTGGCTACCTCTGTGTCGGCACTCGGCAGCCCGTCCATAATTGTATATACCACCTAACCGTGGTTTTTTTTTCTTTCTTTATACATACATACTAGTTACGAGTATACTATCTCTTTATCAACCAGTCTATATATTAGCAGCAGACACAGTACAGTGCGGTAGTTCACGGCTGTGGCTACCTCTGTGTCGGCACTCGGCAGCCCGTCCATAATTGTATATACCACCTAACCGTGGTTTTTTTTTCTTTCTTTATACATACATACTAGTTACGAGTATACTATCTCTTTATCAACCAGTCTATATATTAGCAGCAGACACAGTACAGTGCGGTAGTTCACGGCTGTGGCTACCTCTGTGTCGGCACTCGGCAGCCCGTCCATAATTGTATACTAGTATCCAATCCATCCATCTCCATTGTTTACCTGAGGTGCCTTTTAGTTGTGCCTATTAAAATATGGAGAACAAAAATGTTGAGGTTCCAAAATTAGGGAAAGATCAAGATCCACTTCCACCTCGTGCTGAAGCTGCTGCCACTAGTCATGGCCGAGACGATGAAATGCCAGCAACGTCGTCTGCCAAGGCCGATGCCCAATGTCATAGTACAGAGCATGTCAAATCCAAAACACCAAATATCAGTAAAAAAAGGACTCCAAAACCTAAAATAAAATTGTCGGAGGAGAAGCGTAAACTTGCCAATATGCCATTTACCACACGGAGTGGCAAGGAACGGCTGAGGCCCTGGCCTATGTTCATGGCTAGTGGTTCAGGTTTTTTGGAAGGGACATCCTGCGTGACACTGCAGTGCCACTCCTAGATGGGCCCGGTGTTTGTGTCGGCCACTAGGGTCGCTAATCTTACTCACACAGCTACCTCATTGCGCCTCTTTTTTTCTTTGCGTCATGTGCTGTTTGGGGAGGGTTTTTTGGAAGGGACATCCTGCGTGACACTGCAGTGCCACTCCTAGATGGGCCCGGTGTTTGTGTCGGCCACTAGGGTCGCTTATCTTACTCACACAGCGACCTCGGTGCAAATTTTAGGACTAAAAATAATATTGTGAGGTGTGAGGTATTCAGAATAGACTGAAAATGAGTGTAAATTATGGTTTTTGAGGTTAATAATACTTTGGGATCAAAATGACCCCCAAATTCTATGATTTAAGCTGTTTTTTAGTGTTTTTTGAAAAAAACACCCGAATCCAAAACACACCCGAATCCGACAAAAAAAATTCGGTGAGGTTTTGCCAAAACGCGTTCGAACCCAAAACACGGCCGCGGAACCGAACCCAAAACCAAAACACAAAACCCGAAAAATTTCAGGCGCTCATCTCTAATGTTTACACTGGAAAAGAGGAGATTAAGAGGGGACATGATCAACATTTACAAATATATAAGGGGACATTGTACAGATCTTGCGCAGGACCTGTTTTTGGTTAGATCAACACAGAGAACTCGTGGACACTCGCTCAGGTTAGAGGAGAGGAGATTCCGCACAATACGGCTTAAAGGCTTTTTTACGGTAAGGACAATACGTGTTTGGAATTCCCTGCCTGAGGGAGTTGTAATGGCGGACTCAGTCAACACCTTTAAGAATGGGTTAGATAAATTCCTAATGGATAAGGATATCCAGGGTTACGGTGCATAGTCACGCACTATGGTTATTATAAAAAAGAGGGGTAAAATGTAACGGCAGTCATCAACTTCAGTCAAAATTTTCTACAAAATAATCGTGCATAGGAGACCACAAATAGGTTGAACTCGATGGACAATTGTCTTTTTTCAACCTTAAATACTATGTTACTATGTTACCATTAAATAAAATAAATTATTTAAAAAAAAAAAGTTTATTAGACAACAGGTTTAGGGGGTAATTAGTATATTGAAGTGAAGTTGGTGATATTATTGCATACTCTGCCTAATCTTCAACAAAGAAAACGTACCCTCTATCCTTTTTCATTAATGCACTTTTGTTGATTTATTGTTATTATATAGACAAGAAGTATAGCCTCTTCCTGTCTATATAATCCATTTGTCTCTTCTTTTCTTGGGCGAGAATTGGATATACTAAAAAATCTCATCCACAATGTGGTACATCCCGCCACTTACCGCCTACATACTCTCTTGCATACTCTTCCGATAAGATTGCCCTTTGCGATGTTGGGACTTCTTGATTTAGGACCCGGGAGTCCCTCTGCCCATGCACAGAGAGATGCGGCAAGGGGTGCTGGGAGGGATCTGATTGGTTAAGAGGATGCGAGATTCGACCAGTGGGACCATGCATCGCTTTGTAATCGTAGCCAAAACATGCGCAATGTGCACACAATGCGTCGTATGAGGCGTCAAAATCATGTATTCGCACACAATATCGACCAAGTGTATGGCCAGCTTCACAGGTCCGTAGCAGAAAGAGGAAGCGCTGGCACAGCAGTACTTAAGTGTTGAGCCTGGTTCGATCACATGGTCTGAATACTGGTGGCTGATTGGGCAGGGCAGTCTGGGAGCAGAGGAGCCTTGTGGGAAGAAGAAGGAGAAGCCAGGAGAAGTGACTGGAGGTTTTGGACACACTCTGAGCGAAGAGCAAAGTGGGAGCTGAGAACAGATGCTATCTGAAGGGTCACGCTGAGCGGTGAGAGCAGCACTGCAGAGTAGAAGCAGCGGGGTGCTACCGGGGAGCAAGGTGCCGGGTGAGCGAATATGAGACTTTGCAGCTGGAGACTGGACACCGCCAGGCCTAGTGAAAGGCGTGGACGTTGCAGCCATCTTGTAACAGTGAGGAGCTGTTGAAACTGATCCAGCAAGTGAATACCTCTGTCCTGAAGTCCTGAGTGAGAACATTGAGACTGATTGTAACCAAAACCATGGGCAGACCAGACACCATACTCGTCTACCCTCCTGGAAAGGCCGGGAGGCTCCCAAAAATCGTGTGGCCCTCCCGCCCCCCCGGAAAGGTGGGCAAGTGTCCCGCTTTTCCTGGCAGCCCCCGCACTCCCCCTCGGCCGCCCACAGCAGAGAACAAGTGGGCGGTCCAAGGGGCACTGTCTAGTGAGGGCAGGGCTACGATGGTGCGACTATGGTGCCACGCCCCGGACCGCTCGCTTTCCTCGGCGGCCACGCCCCCGGACTGTCCACATCACCACCGGACACCCCCTCATTAGCCTACCACACTGCAGCCTCCTGGAGGATGGTGCAGCATCCTAGGCAACCATGCCAGACACCCAATCTAAGTAGCCATGTAGTCAAAGGCTGTGTCGTGTAAAGGGCACAGATAATATAGCGCCATATCCACAACTTAATCCCTGTTTAGAGGCCAGTAAAGACAACCATCCCCATGCTTTAATACTGTTGGGACACAAAAGACTGAGCTGTTGATACAAGTGCAAGCGTTATATTTAATCTGGAATAGACTGAGAGCCTAATTCAGCATGGATCGCTAATTAGAGAATTTGCAAATGGAGCGATTATCGAATGACTGTGCATGTGTAGCGGCTGTTTGACTGACAGGATGCTGGCATTTCTGGGCGGAAACCTGCCGTTTTCTGGGTTTGTGTCAGGAACAACGCAGGCGTGGCCAGGCGTTTTTAGGGAGGGTCTCTGACATCAGTGCAGACCACTTCCAGCCCATCTCAGTTGCAGATTAGTGGCAGCCTCAGACCTACTCATGTTTGCTCAGATGGCAAAGACTCCGGGATTTGCGTATGCATCTGCGAGTGGAAAGCAATCTGCGATGTATTTGCAAATTTTCACGGGGTGTTTTTTCTTTCCTGTCAAGGCGGCGCCTTTCTACTCGCAGACAACTGCAATTTCTCAGATTAAGGATCCATGCTGAATTAGGCCCTTAGACATTTCTGAAAGTGAAAATGAGATCCTTTAACTAAAAGAGACTGAGTTTATTTTTCCAAGATACCCTCATTGCTAATTGAGTAGTTATACAGTATTTGTCAGGGGACACTGCAATTCCTTCACTGGCTACATCCTTTTGTGAACAGAAAAGAAATAGCAAAATAAAAAATATTCATTATTAAGCATTATGGGGGTAATTCCAAGTTGATCGCAGCAGGATTTTTTTTAGCAGTTGGGCAAAACCATGTGCACTGCAGGGGGGGCAGATATAACATGTGCAGAGAGAGATAGATTTGGGTGTGGTGAGTTCAATCTGCAATCTAAATTGCAGTATAAAAATAAAGCAGCCAGTATTTACCCTGCACAGAAACAAAATAACCCACCCAAATCTAACTCTATCTGCACATGTTATATCTGCCTTCCCTGCAGTGCACATGGTTTTGCCCAACTGCTAAAAAAAATTCTGCTGCGATCAACTTGGAATTACCCCCTATATGTTTTGAATAGGATTGGTATGATTTGCCGACATTCACAATATTGATAATGACGGTGGTCATTCCGAGTTGTTCGCTCGCAAGCTGCTTTTAGCAGCTTTGCACACGCTAAGCCGCCGCCTACTGGGAGTGAATCTTAGCATAGTAAAATTGCGAACGAAAGATTAGTAGAATTGCAAATAGACACTTCTTAGCAGTTTCTGAGTTGCTCTAGACTTACTCGGCAACTGCGATCAGTTCAGTCAGTTTCGTTCCTGGTTTGACGTCACAAACACTCCCAGCGTTCGCCCAGTCACTCCCCCGTTTCTTCAGACACTCCCGCATTTTTCCCAGAAACGGCAGCGTTTTTTCACACACACCCATAAAACGTCCAGTTTCCTCCCAGAAACACCCACTTCCTGTCAATCACATTACGATCACCAGAACGAAGAAAAAACCTCGTAATGCCGTGAGTAAAATACCTAACTGCATAGCAAATCTACTTGGCGCAGTCGCATTGCGAACATTGCACATGCGCAATTAGCGGAAAATCGCTGCGATGCAAAGAAAATTACCGAGCGAACAACTCGGAATGAGGGCCATTGTTGGCAGTGTAATGCCGAGCACAGTCTGCCGACGTGGTAGCAATTGATAGTGTAGGAGCTTCCGCAGTATAGCAAATATATATTGATTCACGCTTTTTCGCATTTATTAAGATATTTACTGTTAATCACAAAATGGGTTCATGTGTCCTTAAGAAAAATGTGCAGAGCTGGTCAGAATACTATATTTGCTGAATATCTTGTTTTAAAGCATGACTTGTACAAGACAAATGCAACATTAAATGTATCCAAGGCGGACAAAGCAACACCAGATATATCCAAGGCTAATTGAGAAGAATGTTGAAAGAAATCTTTTGAGTTTATGTCCGAAAGATTGATAAACGAAACAATAACCATTTTCAAGGCTGTTCTAGTTGCCACTTGGAACATTGTATGACAATCGATGTATTTCAAGACATACATGGTGTATTCTGATTGGCTAAATGTATTGGCAAACATGAATCCTTTGTCTTTAAGCTATAAATAATAAAGCTATGACGGCCCCTAGCAGGTCATTTATGATTTGCATAGGTTACACATGAACTTGTGTCATCTTATCATTCATTGACCTCCAACCGGTTGCTAAAGGAACAGAATTCTGACTGATGACTGCAGAGAGTTTATAGACCAGACCTGAAGAGGTTATTACATACCCTAGCACAATCTTAAAGCACTGTATCCAAGTTGACACTAGGGGCCTAATTCAGAGGCTAATTCAGAGTTGATGTGCTAAATTTAGCACATCTACGATCGTTTACTCTGACATGCGGGGTGACGCCCAGCACGGAACTAGTCTGCCCCGCATGTCAGGCCCTACACCCCCCGCACAAATACAAAAGCATTGCACAGCGGCGATACTTTTGTACTTGACTAGTAGCTCCCTACCAGCGCTGCTCCTGCATGCTGGCAGGGAGCTACCCGTTGCTGTCTGGGTCGCAGCTGCTGCATGTGACATCATGCAGCTGCTGCTGCCCACCCCCCGCATGGTCCAGGCACGCCTGCATTGCCCAGACTACGACCCCAAAACAGCGACCAAACGTCGCCGGCCCGCCCCTCCCGCCCAGCGACCACCTCTGCCTGTCAATCAGGCAGAGGCGATCGCCGGGCTGAGATGGCCATCGGCTGTCTGGCATGCGCCGGCGCACTGCGGCGCCGGTGCAGTTCAGACCTGATCGGCTGCTGTGCAAAAACACACAGCAGCGATCAGGTCTGAATTAGGCCCATAGTGGCAATCTGGTTACAGTGCTTTAACCAACATTTAGTACGGTGTCGGCATAATGTACTTGTCATTGTTGTCAATGTGGATGTCGGCAAATTAACAACCACCCATTCTAAATAGTTTATGTTGTTAAGTAAAACAGGGATGCTACTAGGATTCAGAGATTTTTTTGTATGAAATACCTAGTCGGTGCCACAGCCAGGAATATACCCTTTTGTATGATAATTTGGGCACTGAGGACTTAATGTTATTTGTGCCGATGGCTCGTATTTGTTTTATCTCACATAAAAAGCACTATGGCTTGCAATGATGTTAATAAATGGAACTATGAATAAAATATAGCTTTATTCACATTTATGCCAATGTTGTCTGGGAGAGGAAAGTAAAAATAAAGACATGAAGCTAGCCTACAGGAAGAGTCTGTTAATCTAATATAGTGGTGCTCACCTTTCGGGACACAGGCTCATAATAACAAGTGTCGCAATAGGAAAAAGTAACACATACTGTACAGTACCTCAACGGAAAGTGAGAGGTTTATTACGGAATGTTTCCTTAAGAAACATGGGAATGCAAAACACTTCATACATTTTTCCAGTTTTATAATAGTAAATTGAGAATGGCTAATGTGTCCGACATGGTAAAATGCGTTGGATGAGGTGTTGGTACTGTGTGCAGGGTAAAACGTCAGAGACTCTGGTTTAAAGCTCAGATATAAGGCTGGATGTAATGAAGTTGCCTGGAGGTACGGGTTCCTGGCCGAACTCGGACGTTTTTTTAAAGTAGCAATCATGTACAAGGCAAAACCATGTCTTATAATTGTAAATGATTGCTGCTTTAAAAAAATGTCCACGTTTGACCGGAAATCCTCACCTCCGGCCAGCTTGGACTTCATTACACCATCCGGCCCATAGGTTTTTCCTGCAATGAAGTAATAGGAAGTGAGAGCAGGAAAGAAAATAGAAATGCCTATTTGTGAGAGCAGGTAAGAAAATAGAAATGCCTACATTTAGGACACACCATCACTCATTTAATCCTGACTATTTAGTGGTCCATTGATTTGAGGTTCCTCCATGTTGTGTTGCCTCTTGCAGGGACCTAATCAGCCAGTTTGATTAATTGAACACCAATTCTTTAGAACCAAACTGCTGCTGTCTATCTACGAACCTGCTAAATAGTCATTGTTAAATGGGTGAGACAGTGCCTGTTGAAGAAACACATTTGGGTTTTTGTAATGGGAAGTGATAGCTGGATCAGGGCACTTCCAGCCGAACACACTATAACTGGAGTAATGAGCCTGATCAAACAGAAAAAATAAGATTTTACTCACCGGTAAATCTATTTCTCGTAGTCCGTAGTGGATGCTGGGGACTCCGTAAGGACCATGGGGAATAGACGGGCTCCGCAGGAGACTGGGCACTCTAAAGAAAGATTTAGGACTATCTGGTGTGCACTGGCTCCTCCCCCTATGACCCTCCTCCAAGCCTCAGTTAGGAACTGTGCCCGGAAGAGCTGACACAATAAGGAAGGATTTTGAATCCCGGGTAAGACTCATACCAGCCACACCAATCACACCATATAACACGTGATAGGAACCCCGGTTAACAGTATGATAACAATTGGAGCCTCTGAAGAGATGGCTCACAACAAAACCCGATTTTTGTAACAATAACTATGTACAAGTATTGCAGACAATCCGCACTTGGGATGGGCGCCCAGCATCCACTACGGACTACGAGAAATAGATTTACCGGTGAGTAAAATCTTATTTTCTCTGACGTCCTAGTGGATGCTGGGGACTCCGTAAGGACCATGGGGATTATACCAAAGCTCCCAAACGGGCGGGAGAGTGCGGATGACTCTGCAGCACCGAATGAGAGAACTCCAGGTCCTCCTCAGCCAGGGAATCAAATTTGTAGAATTTAGCAAACGTGTTTGCCCCTGACCAAGTAGCTGCTCGGCAAAGTTGTAAAGCCGAGACCCCTCGGGCAGCCGCCAAAGATGAGCCCACCTTCCTTGTGGAATGGGCTTTTATTGATTTAGGCTGCGGTAATCCTACCGCAGAATGCGCCAGCTGAATAGTGCTACAAATCCAGCGCGCAATAGACTGCTTAGAAGCAGGAGCACCCAGCTTGTTGGGTGCATACAGGATAAACAGCGAGTCAGTTTTTCTGACTCCAGCCGTCCTGGAAACATAAATTTTCAGGGCCCTGACTACGTCCAGCAACTTGGAATCCTCCAAGTCCCTAGTAGCCGCAGGTACCACAATAGGTTGGTTCAAGTGAAAAGCTGAGACCACCTTTGGGAGAAACTGAGGACAAGTCCTCAATTCTGCCCTATCCATCTGGAAAATAAGATAAGGGCTTTTACAAGACAAAGCCGCCAATTCTGAAACCCGCCTGGCTGAAGCCAGGGCCAACAGTATGACCACTTTCCACGTGAGATATTTTAATTCCACAGTCTTAAGTGGTTCGAACCAATGTGATTTCAGGAATGCCAAAACCACATTGAGATCCCAAGGTGCCACTGGGGGCACAAAAGGAGGCTGAATATGCAGAACTCCTTTGACAAAAGTCTGAACTTCAGGCAGTGAAGCCAGTTCTTTCTGGAAGAAAATCGACAGAGCCGAAATCTGGACCTTGATGGACCCCAATTTGAGGCCCAACATCACCCCTGCTTGCAGGAAGTGTAGGAATCGACCCAGTTGAAATTCCTCCTTCGGGGCCTTCATGGCCTCACACCAAGCAACATATTTCCGCCAAATGCGGTAATAATGTCTTGCGGTGACATCCTTCCTGGCTTTGATCAGGGTAGGGATGACTTCCTCCGGAATACCCTTTTCCTTTAGGATCCGGTGTTCAACCGTCATGCCGTCAAACGCAGCCGCGGTAAGTCTTGGAACAGACAGGGTCCCTGCTGCAGCAGGTCTTGTCTGAGCGGCAGAGGCCAAGGGTCCTCTGCCAGCATCTCTTGAAGTTCCGGGTACCAAGCTCTTCTTGGCCAATCCGGAACCACGAGTATGGTTTTCACTCCTCGCATTCTTATTATTCTCAGTACCTTGGGTATGAGAGGTAGAGGAGGAAACACATAAACCGACTGGTACACCCACGGTGTCACTAGAGCGTCCACAGCGATCGCCTGAGGGTCCCTTGACCTGGCGCAATATCTTTTCAACTTTTTGTTGAGGCGGGATGCCATCATGTCCACCCGTGGTCATTCCCAACGGTTTACCCGCATTTTGAAAACTTCTGGAAGAAGTCCCCATTCTCCCGGGTGTAGGTCGCCCATCGGAGAATCCTTGTGGCTTCTGCCATCGCCATCCTGCTTCTTGTGCCGCCCTGTCTGTTTACATGGGCGACCGCCGTGATGTTGTCTGATTGGATCAGTACCGGCTGGTTCTGAAGCAGGGGCCTTGCTTGGCTTAGGGCATTGTAAATGGCCCTTAGCTCCAGAATATTTATGTGAAGCGAAATCTCCCTGGAAATTTCTTCCCTGTGTGACTGCACCCCAGCCCCGAAGGCTGGCCTCCGTGGTCACCAGGACCCAGTCCTGTATTCCGAATCTGCGGCCCTCTAGTAGATGAGCCCTCTGCAGCCACCACAGCAGCGACACCCTGTTTCTTGCCGACAGGGTTATCCGCTGTTGTATCTGTAGATGGGACCCGGACCATTTGTCCCACAGGTCCCACTGGAACGTCCTTGCGTGGAACCTTCCGAATGGAATTATGCTTCGTACGAAGCTACCATTTTTTTCCAGGACTCGTGTGCTTCCACTGGAAGAAACACTCTTTTCTGGTCTGTGTCCAGAATCATTCCCAGGAACAGAAGACGTGTCGTCGGGACCAGCTGTGACTTTGGAATATTGAGAATCCAGTCGTGCTGTTGTAGCACTTCCCGAGAGAGTGCTACCCCCACTACCAACTGTTCTTTGGACCTCGCCTTTATCAGGAGATCGTCCAAGTACGGGATAATAAAAACTTCCTTCTTGCGAAGGAGTATCATCATTTCGGCCATTACCTTGGTAAAGACCTTCGGTGCCGTGGACAACTCCAACGGCAGCGTCTGGAACTGATAGTGACAGTCCTGTACCACACATCTGAGGTACTCCTGGTGAGGAGGGTAAATGGGGACATGCAGGTACGCATCCTTGATGTCCAGGGAGACCCTGTAATCCCCCTCGTCCAGGCTCGTAATAACCGCCCTGAGCGATTCCATCTTGAACTTGAATCTTCTGATATAAAAGTTCAAGTATTTTAATTTTAAGATGGGTCTCACCGAACCGTTCTGTTTCGGTACCACAATCATTGTGGAATAGTAACCCCTTCCTTGCTGAAGGAGGGGCACCTTGACAATCACTTGTTGTGATTATAGTGTTGAATAGCCACCAACACCGCCTCCCTGGCAGAGGGAGGTGCCGGTAAGGCAGATTTTAGGAAACGGCGGGGGGAAGAACGTCTCGAACTCCAGCCTGTACCCCTGAGATACTACTTGAAGGACCCAGGGATCCATGTGAGAGAGCCCACTGGGCGCTGAAATTTCTGAGACGGGCCCCCACCGTACCCGGGTCCGCCTGAGCAGCCCCAGCGTCATGCTGTGGACTTACCGGACGCAGGGAGGACTTCTGCTCTTGGGAACTAGCTGTGTGCTGCAGCTTTTTCCTCTACCTTTGCCTCTCGGCAGAAAGGATGAGCCTCTAGCCCTCTTGCTTTTCTGGGGCCGAAAGGACTGTACTTGATGATACGGTGCTTTCTTTTGTTGTGGGGTAGCCTGTGGCAAAAAAAGTCGATTTCCCAGCAGTAGCTGTGGAAACGAGGTCTGAAAGACCATCCCCAAACAGTTTTACCCCCTTATAGGGCAAAACTTCCATGTGCCGATTCGAGTCGGCATCGCCTGACCATTGCCGAGTCCATAACCCCCGTCTGGCGGCAATGGACCTAGCGCTTATTTTTTATGCCAGCCGGCAAATATCCCTCTGTGCATCACGCATGTATAAGACCACGTCTTTTATATGCTCTATTGTCAGCAAAATATTGTCCCTATCCATAGTTATTTTCTGACAGGGAATCTGACCACGCAGCGGGAGCACTGCACATCCATGCCGAAGCCATGGCTGGTCGCAATATAATGCCCGAGTGTGTGACTATATCTTTCAGGGTAACCCCCTGCTTTTTATCAGCAGGTTCCTTCAGGGCGGCCGTATCCGGAGACGGTAGTGCCACCTTTTCTGATAAGCGTGTAAGCGCTGTATCTACCCTATGGGGTGTTTTCCAACGTGACCTATCCTCTGGCGGGAAAGGGTACGCTGCCAATTACCGTTTAGAAATTATCAATTTCTTACCGGGGGAAGACCACGCTTCCTCACACACCTCATTTAATTTCTCAGATGCAGGAAAAACTACTGGTAGTTTTCTCTCACCAAACATAATACCCTTTTATGTGGTACCTGGGGTATTATCATAAATGTGTAATACATTTTTCATTGCCTCAATCATGTAACGGGTGGACCTATTTGGAGGGTACACTAGTCTCATCGTCGTCGACACTGGAGTCGGTATCCGTG
Source organism: Pseudophryne corroboree (assembly GCF_028390025.1). Taxonomy (NCBI): domain Eukaryota; kingdom Metazoa; phylum Chordata; class Amphibia; order Anura; family Myobatrachidae; genus Pseudophryne; species Pseudophryne corroboree. The sequence continues at coordinate 99,292,366 of NC_086452.1, forward strand.
TCGACATCTGTTTCTGCCATCTGAGGTAGCGGGCGTTTTTAGAGCCCCCCATGACATTTGAGACGCTGGAACAGGCACAAGCTGAGTAGCCGGCTGTTCTGTGTCGTCGAACTTTTGTGTAAGGAGTTAACACTTTCACGTAATCCTTCCATAAGTCCAACCACACCGGTGTCGATCCCGCAGGGGGTGACATCACATTTACAGGCATTCGCTCCGCCTCCACATCATTATACTCCTCATATATGTCGACACAGCCGTACCGACACACAGCACACACACAGGGAATGCTCTGACAGAGGACAGGACCCTTTGGGGAGACAGAGGGAGAGTATGCCAGCACACACCAGGGCGCTATATATCACAGGGATATCACATATAAAGAGTATTTTCCCTTATAGCTGCCTATATATATTGTATACTGCGCCTAAATTGTGCCCCCCCCCCTCTCTTTTTAACCCTTTCTGTAGTGTATTGACTGAAGGGGAGAGCCAGGGAGCTTCCCTCCAACGGAGCTGTGAGGGAAAAATGGCGCCAGTGTGCTGAAGGAGATAGCTCCGCCCCTTTTTCGCTGACTTTCTCCCGCATTTTTATGGATTCTGGCAGGGGTTAAAAAGCACCTATATAGCCTCTGGGGCTACATATGGTGCCAGTTTGCCAGCCAAGGTGTCAGTATTGCTGCTCAGGGCGCCCCCCCCCCCCAGTGCCCTGCACCCATCAGTGACCGCAGTGTGTGGTGTGCAATGTGCATGAGGAGCAATGGCGCACAGCTGCAGTGGTGTGCGCTACCTTGGAGAAGACAGAAGTCTTCAGCCGACGATTTTCCGGACCACCTTCTTGCTTCTTGCTCTGTAAGGGGGACGGCGGCGCGGCTCCGGGAACGGACGACGAGGTCGGGTCCTGTGTTCGATCCCTCTGGAGCTAATGGTGTCCAGTAGCCTAAGAAGCCCAAGCTACCACCACTTAGGTAGGTTCGCTTCTTCTCCCCTTAGTCCCTCGATGCAGTGAGCCTGTTGCCAGCAGGTCTCACTGAAAATAAAAAACCTAACAAACACTTTCTTCCTAGGAGCTCAGGAGAGCCCCTAGTGTGCATCCAGCTCAGCCGGGCACAGAAATCTAACTGAGGCTTGGAGGAGGCTCATAGGGGGAGGAGCCAGTGCACACCAGATAGTCCTAAATCTTTCTTTAGAGTGCCCAGTCTCCTGCGGAGCCCGTCTATTCCCCATGGTCCTTACGGAGTCCCCAGCATCCACTAGGACGTCAGAGAAATGAAGATAACATATTGTAATGAATTTACAGCATACAGACTGCATAATTAGGAGGCAAATTGGGCTTGGAGGGTATTTGCAGAAACTTTTTACCCTCATAAACATCACACGTGTGTTGAGTGGTGGTAAATGGGCATCTACTGTTCCTTTTGGAGGGACAGCTTTTTTGTCATCATCATGTTGCATTTAATTTGAAAAAGTGTAATCATTCGCGTGTAAATACCAATGCATTTAAAACATATATCTGTACATGTGAGATTTGCCCCAATAGCCCCTTACAATCAGGACTTGATTTATATTTTCCCCATGCGTGGGTATCTGCTGGGTACTCAGGTTTTTTCCTACAGTCCAAATATATACTGATCGAATAATTGCCCCCCCCCTCCCCTCCAATCAATAAATAAATAAATACATCAAATAAAAAAATAAAAAAAAAACCTGTAGTGTGTATGTGGTTGAGAACATGGCGCCTGATTTAGAGACGGATGCATTTAGTACAGCAGCCACATTTTGGATGCAGCTGCTGTACGAAAACATGCAAAGGCGAAGGCAGCAGGAGGTGTCTTGTGACGCCTCCTGCATGGTAATGTGATTCACTACTACGTCCGAAAATGCATCGGATCACCTGCATGAACATCTGACTCGTAATTAGCTATCTCAGGTCACTCAGGATGGTCAAACTGTTCATGCTGCTGGGACAAACCCTGCCCTTACCACTCCCAGAAAATGGGGGTTACATGCCCTATTTTCGGGAACACCTCCCAGCTACGCCCACCCCTGCCGCTAAACGTCGGCAGCCTGTAGGTCAGGCTGCGGTATAGGGGAACTGCGTATGACCACGCTTGACCTGTTCTGCATATATACAGTACCGGACCTGCGCATGTGCAGGTGATTCAGTCGGAGATGTACCAAAACTGTCAGTTTATGTATATCTGTGAATGAGGCCCATAGATTGTAAGCTCCACGGGGGCAGGGACTGATGCAAATGGCCAGATGTTCTCTGTAAGCGCTGTGGAGTGGAATGTGTGTGCGCTATATAAATAACTGGTAATAAATAAAAGATAAAAGGGGTGACAGTAGAAAGCATTTTACAGTGATTTTTTTTTACATTTGCTGGCATATGCAGAACCACAGAAGCATACCTCTCGTTTTTTTAGGACTGTCCCGCTGTCCAACCCGCGGGCTGCAGTGTCCCGCGGTGGGAGGGCAGTTGGGAGGCTCCTGTCAGTCGCTGCTCTTCCTAGCAGAGCAGCGGTGAATAGAAGCTGTGCACATGCAAAACATTGCTCCACTGTGCCCGCAATCTCAATTGTGTCCTCCTCTGAATCAGGCAAAAAAGTGTAACAGGACATACTGTACCTGGCACTGATCTTCTTACCATCGAAGGTTACCGTTTAATAGTAACAGTAAAGCAGGGGCGTATCAAGAGAGGAGGGGCCTGTCTCCATCTGGGCCCCCTCCTTTTCTAGCCGACAGCTCAGTAGACTCTGAGCACTAGGGTGGATATGAGACCCTGTTAGTTCCAGAAACTAGTGTGCATAGCCATAGGCGTGCGCACGGGGGGTGCCAGGTGCGCACAGGCACCCCCTAATGTCTGGCACCCCCCAGACGTCACACCTGCAGCAGTGATGATCACCACAGCCCGCCTGCTGTCCTGATGTCACTGTGTCTGTTCCTCCCCACCGGTGTTGCACCCGCCGCAAGCCACCAGGCTATTCAGTATACTGAGTAGTACTGTCACTGCTGTCTGCCTCACGATGTGACATGATGATGTCCCACTACGCGCCCTCCCACCCTCCTCCCGCCCTACCACTCTCCTCCCGCCGGCACTGTTAAACCATCTTGTGCCTTTGCCGCAAGCCAATTCAGCGGTCCTCTCGGGAGGAATCGGAGCCACCACCGGAGGACACCGTTCAGCTGTATTCAGACTCTGTCACCGTAAGTCACTCCTGCTGCATTGGAAAGAGAGAGGTAGGGCAGGCAAGGGGAGTAAAATTCTAAAGTACATCCATGTTAGTTACCCAACAAAAAAGAAATAAAAATGAGATCTGCGTGTGCTCTAAAAATAATAAGAAAAGGTTTTTATATATATTTCCTGAGTGCACCTATGGGGCCTTATTCAGAGACGGATGTAGGGTCTGTGCATGCACAGGCTGTAATGCGATCGCATCCCAGAATATTCGATCGCATCATGATTAACAGCTACGGGCTATAAATTGCGAATGCATTGCGGGGGGCGCCATACACATGCTGGGCGGCCTTGCCATGAGCTGTGTAGCCCGCAGTATGTAGTAGATGGATGCAGATTTTGCTGTGGAAGCAAGATCTGCATCCATCTCTGAATAGGGGAATGCATATATGCACCAAGGCCCACCACTCTCTAGTTCCGCCACTAGGTCAGGGATAGGTTAGGGAAGTGTAAGCTGCAATAGGGTGCAGCGGCAGGGAGGACTCAGGCATATGTCATAGCGGACAATCAGTACCGGCCATTGGTCACACCATTATGTTTCATTTTATTTCTCACAAGTGTATTATATCTACTTTATTATTAGGAACTAGGGAGAAATTATATAAAGCCATGTGAATTTACTGAGAATATGTAACATAGTGCTAGACATGTCCCTGGGCGGTGCTAGACACGCCTCTCCTGCGGTGTACCCCCTAATAAAATTATCTGCGCACGCCTATGGGCATAGCTAGAACTTTGTGGGCCCCATAGCAACATTTTGAAGGGGCCCCCGTCCCATTGCTTCTAGAGAGACACTTCTCTGCAGCAGTTGTTAATTTTATGCCCTATAATAGTGCCCTAGTGCATTTTCTGAACCATAGTAGACACATTTATTTACTGTTGTTTTATCCAGAGACAGTTTCCTTAGCAGGTTTTCCTTGGTGTGGAAGTGATTTTGGTGTAACATCTCCTTTAATACTGGTTATGAGAGGTCAGACATTTGAAGACACTATTTATGGAAGGCGAGTTACACTGCTTTTTCCACTTCAGATTTACTATCTCTATAACATTTTAACTTTCACATGATTCCTGCTAGAACATAATTGTACTTGTTGACATTATCTGGTTATAGACATGTTTGATATTACAGAGAAGGGGCTTTTTTTCTTGCATCGAAGGAATAAATACTGTTGGTTCATGAGCCAAAGAGTAATGGAACTGCCTATGTACCGAATGTCTTGTTTGCTGTGTTCCACCGACAATGCTTTATAATGTGACTGCACAAAATACAAAACATCTTCTGGTCTAACCCATGTTACGTCGTAGCTCATTCCACTATTTGATTATATGTTGCTATAGCAATTTAGGCACTCTTTGCTTCTTTCAATTACATGGAACATGTCAGTGCATCACCCAGAACGAAAAAAATGGTTCTTATTAAAAAGTCCATCATGCAAATCTGTTGGATGACGTAGAAGCAGACTGTGCTATTGTAGCAACTCTAAATACAGTTTGCGCTATTCAAATGGCAAGGCTTATTATGAAGCATTTTAATCCCAGCAACATACTGTATACTTTGTTGTACGTAGCTATATCCATACAAAAAAAAATGATCTATTTAATAGATACACAGCCGGTGCCATTTATGAAACCAGAAATGAGGCAGAAAAGTGCAGTAGCGCAGAAATGGCCGTTTCAGGTTCTTTTTCTGTGGTTTTAATGGTAACCAGTTTGTGCATCCATATTGCACTTCCACATATTCCAAATATAGATGCAAATGTCATGCTATGTATTAAAACAAATGCACACAATTGCTGCATGTAATAAAGAAAATCATTAGTGTATAAATTAGTGATGAGCGGGTTCGGTTTCTCGGAAACCGAACCCCCACAAACTTCAGCCTTTTTACACGGGTCCGAGCCGTGCTCGGATTCTCCCGTGTGGCTCGGGTAAACCGAGCGCGCCCGAACGTCATCATCCCGCTGTCGGATTCTCGCGAGACTCGGATTCTATATAAGCAGCCGCGCGTCGCCGCCATTTTCACACGTGCATTGAGATTGATAGGGAGAGGACGTGGCTGGCGTCCTCTCCGTTATAGTAGAAAAGAGTGACTTAGTTATAATTGTGGGGAGGATTGGGGACGGGGAGCAGCTGTTAGGGAGTACAGTGCAGGGTTTTGATTATAATACCACCAGTGAGTTTCTCTGCCTGGAAAAAACGCTCCACCATATCTGTGCTCAGTGTGCTGCACTGCTGCATGATATATCTGTGCTGAGTGCACTGCTCACACTGCCTAATTGTGGGGACTGGGGAGCAGTTATAGCAGGAGTACAGTGCACAGTTTTGCTGACAGTGACCACCAGTCCAGTATACGTTTGTCTGCCTGAAAAACACTCCTGTGGTGGCTTTTTTTTTCTTCATACTAGTTTAGCAGTCTGCTGACAGTGTCCACCAGGTCCGTTATTATTATACAGTATATTATATATATATATATATAGCAGTACGGTAGGCCACGGCTGTACCTACCTCTGTGTCGTCAGTGCACTCGTTGTCCATAAGTAATATAATACTATAGTATCCATCCATCTACATTGTATACCTGTGGTGGCTTTTTTTTTCTTCATACTAGTTTAGCAGTCTGCTGACAGTGTCCACCAGGTCCGTTATTATTATACAGTATATTATATATATATATATAGCAGTACGGTAGGCCACGGCTGTACCTACCTCTGTGTCGTCAGTGCACTCGTCCTCCATAAGTAATATAATACTATACTATCCATCCATCTACATTGTATACCTGTGGTGGCTTTTTTTTTCTTCATACTAGTTTAGCAGTCTGCTGACAGTGTCCACCAGGTCCGTTATTATTATACAGTATATTATATATAGCAGTACGGTAGGCCACGGCTGTACCTACCTCTGTGTCGTCAGTGCACTCGTCGTCCATAAGTAATATAATACTATACTATCCATCCATCTACATTGTATACCTGTGGTGGCTTTTTTTTTCTTCATACTAGTTTAGCAGTCTGCTGACAGTGTCCACCAGGTCCGTTATTATTATACAGTATATTATATATATATATAGCAGTACGGTAGGCCACGGCTGTACCTACCTCTGTGTCATCAGTGCACTCGTCCTCCATAAGTAATATAATACTATACTATCCATCTATCTACATTGTATACCTGCGGTGGCTTTTTTTTCCTTCATACTAGTTTAGCAGTCTGCTGACAGTGTCCACCAGGTCCGTTATTATTATACAGTATATATATATATATATAGCAGTACGGTCGGCCACGGCTGTACCTACCTCTGTGTCGTCAGTGCACTCGTCGTCCATAAGTAATATAATACTATACTATCCATCCATCTACATTGTATACCTGTGGTGGCTTTTTTTTCTTCATACTAGTTTAGCAGTCTGCTGACAGTGTCCACCAGGTCCGTTATTATTATACAGTATATTATATATATATATATATATAGCAGTACGGTAGGTCACGGCTGTACCTACCTCTGTGTCGTCAGTGCACTCGTCCTCCATAAGTAATATAATACTATACTATCTATCCATCTACATTGTATACCTGTGGTGGCTTTTTTTTTCTTCATACTAGTTTAGCAGTCTGCTGACAGTGTCCACCAGGTCCGTTATTATTATACAGTATATTATAATAAGATTTTACTCACTGGTAAATCTATTTCTCGTAGTCCGTAGTGGATGCTGTGACTCCGTAAGGACCATGGGGAATAGCGGCTCCGCAGGAGACTGGGCACAACTAAAGAAAGCTTTAGGACTACCTGGTGTGCACTGGCTCCTCCCACTATGACCCTCCTCCAGACCTCAGTTAGGATACTGTGCCCGGAAGAGCTGACACAATAAGGAAGGATTTTGAATCACGGGTAAGACTCATACCAGCCACACCAATCACACCGTATAACTCGTGATACTATACCCAGTTAACAGTATGAAATATAACTGAGCCTCTCAACAGATGGCTCAACAAAAACCCTTTAGTTAGGCAATAACTATATACAAGTATTGCAGACAATCCGCACTTGGGATGGGCGCCCAGCATCCACTACGGACTACGAGAAATAGATTTACCGGTGAGTAAAATCTTATTTTCTCTGACGTCCTAAGTGGATGCTGGGACTCCGTAAGGACCATGAGGATTATACCAAAGCTCCCAAACGGGCGGGAGAGTGCGGATGACTCTGCAGCACCGAATGAGCAAACTCTAGGTCCTCCTCAGCCAGGGTATCAAACTTGTAGACTTTTGCAAAAGTGTTTGAACCCGACCAAGTAACAGCTCGGCAAATTTGTAAAGCCGAGACCCCTCGGGCAGCCGCCCAAGAAGAGCCCACTTTCCTCGTGGAATGGGCTTTTACAGATTTAGGGTGCGGCAGTCCAGCCGCAGAATGTGCAAGTTGAATCGTGCTACAGATCCAGTGAGCAATAGTCTGCTTTGAAGCAGGAGCACCCAGCTTGTTGGGTGCATACAGGATAAATAGCGAGTCAGTTTTTCTGACTCCAGCCGTCCTGGAAACATATATTTTTCAGGGCCCTGACTACGTCCAGTAACTTGGAATCCTCCAAGTCCCAAGTAGCCGCAGGCACCACAATAGGTTGGTTCACATGAAAAACTGATACCACCTTAGGGAGGAATTGGGAACGAGTCCTCAATTCTGCCCTATCCATATAAAAAAATTAGATAAGGGCTTTTGTATGATAAAGCCGCTAATCTGATACACGCCTGGCCGACGCCAAGGCCAACAGCATGACCACTTTCCACGTGAGGTATTTTAGCTCCACGGATTTAAGTGGCTCAACCCAATGCGACTTCAGGAAATCCAACACCACGTTGAGATCCCACGGTGCCACTAGAGGCACAAACGGGGGCTGACTATGCAGCACTCCCTTAACAAAAGTCTGAACTTCAGGCAGTGAAGCCAGTTCTTTTTGGAAGAAAATCGATAGAGCCGAAATCTGGACCTTAATGGAACCCAATTTTAGGCCCATAGTCACCTCTGACTGTAGGAAGAGCAGAAATCGACCTAGCTGAAATTCCTCTGTAGGGGCCTTCCTGGCCTCACAGCACGCAACATATTTCCGCCATATGCGGTGATAATGGTTTGCGTTCACTTCTTTCCTAGCTTTAATTAGCGTAGGGATAACTTCCTCCGGAATGCCCTTTTCCTTCAGGATCCGGCGTTCAACCGCCATGCCGTCAAACGCAGCCGCGGTACGTCTTGGAACAGACAGGCCCCCTGCTGCAGCAGGTCCTGTCTGAGCGGCAGAGGCCATGGGTCCTCTGAGATCATTTCTTGGAGTTCTGGGTACCAAGCTCTTCTTGGCCAATCCGGAACAATGAGTATAGTTCTTACTCCTCTCCTTCTTATTATTCTCATTACCCTGGGTAAGAGAGGCAGAGAAGGGAACACATACACCAACTGGTACACCCACGGTGCTACCAGAGCGTCCACAGCTATCGCCTGAGGGTCCCTTGACCTGGCGCAATATCTTTGTAGCTTTTTGTTGATGCGGGACGCCATCATGTCCACCTGTGGCCTTTCCCAACGGTGTACAATCATTTGGAAGACTTCTGGATGAAGTCCCCACTCTCCCGGGTGGAGGTCGTGTCTGCTGAGAAAGTCTGCTTCTCAGTTGTCCACTCCGGGAATGAACACTGCTGACAGTGCTAACACATGATTTTCCGCCCATCGGAGAATCCTTGTGGCTTCTGCCATCGCCATCCTGCTTCTTGTGCCGCCCTGTCGGTTTACATGAGCGACCGCCGTGATGTTGTCTGACTGGATCAGCACCGGCCGGTGTTGAAGCAGGGGTCTAGCCTGACTTAGGGCATTGTAAATGGCCCTTAGTTCCAGAATATTCATGTGTAGGGAAGTCTCCTGACTTTTCCATAGTCCTTGGAAGTTTCTTCCCTGTGTGACTGCCCCCCAGCCTCGAAGGCTGGCATCCGTGGTCACCAGGACACAGTCCTGCATGCCGAATCTGCGGCCCCCTAGAAGATGAGCACTCTGCAGCCACCACAACAGCGACACCCTGACCCTTGGAGACAGGGTTATCCGCCGATGCATCTGAAGATGCGACCCGGACCACTTGTCCAACAGATCCCACTGGAAGATCCTTGCAGGGGACCTGGCGAATGGAATTTCTTCGTAAGAAGCTACCATCTTTCCCAGGGCTCGCGTGCATTGATGCACCGACACCTGTATTTGTATTAGGAGGTCTCTGTCTAGAGACGACAACTCCTTGGACTTCTCCTCCGGGAGAAAACCTTTTTATCCTGTTCTGTGTCCAGAACCATACCCAGGAACAGAAGACGCGTCGTAGGAACCAGCTGCGACTTTGGAATTAGAATCCAGCCGTGCTGTTGTAGCACTTCCCGAGATAGTGCTACTCCGACGAACAACTGCTCCCTGGACCTCGCCTTTATAAGGAGATCGTCCAAGTACGGGATAATTATTTCGGCCATTACCTTGGTAAATACCCTCGGTGCCGGGGACAGACCAACGGCAACGTCTGGAATTGGTAATGACAATCCTGTACCACAATTTTGAGGTACTCCTGGTGAAGAGGGTAAATAGGGACATGCAGGTAAGCATCCTTGATGTCCAGTGATACCATGAAATTCTCCAGGTTTGCAATAATCGCCCTGAGCGATTCCATTTTGAACTTGAACCTTCGTATATAAGTGTTCAAGGATTTCCATTTTAGAATGGGTCTCACCGAACCGTCTGGTTTCGGTACCACAAACATTTTGGAATAGTAACCCCGGCCTTGTTGAAGGAGGGGTACCTTGATTTCACCTGCTGGAAGTACAGCTTGTGAATTGCCGCCAGTACTACCTCCCTTTCTCCGAGGGCAGCCGGCAAGGCTGATGTGAGGTAACGGCGAGGGGGAGTCGTCTCGAACTCCAGCCTGTATCCCTGTGATACTACTTGCAGAACCTAGGGATCCACCTGTGGGCAAGCCCACTGGTCCCTGAAGTTTCCGAGACGCGCCCCCACCGCACCTGTCTCCACCTGTGGAGCCCCAGCGTCATGCGGTGGACTCAGAGGAAGCGGGGGAAGATTTTTGATCCTGGGAACTGGCTGTCTGGTGCAGCTTTTTCTTTCTTCCCTTGTCTCTGTGCAGAAAGGAAGCGCCTTTGACCCGCTTGCTTTTCTGAAGCCGAAAGGACTGTACCTGAAAATATGGTGCTTTCTTAGGCTGTGAGGAAACCTGAGGTAAAAAAAATTTCTTGCCAGCTGTTGCTGTGGATACGAGGTCCCAGAGACCATCCCCAAACAATTCCTCACCCTTATAAGGCAGAATCTCCATGTGCCTTTTAAAGGCAGCATCACCTGTCCACTGCCGAGTCTCTAATACCCTCCTGGCAGAATGGACATTGCATTAATTCTGGATGTCAGCCGGCAAGTATCCCACTGTGCATCCTTCATATATAAGACGACGTCTTTAATATGCTCTATGTTAGCAAAATATTATCCCTGTCTAGGGTATTATATTATCTGGCAGGGTATCAGACCACGCTGCAGCAGCACTATTTATGCTGAGGCAATTGCAGGTCTCAGTATAGTACCTGAGTGTGTATATACAGACTTCAGGATAGCCTCCTGCTTTTTATCAGCAGGCTCCTTCAAGGTGGCCGTATCCTAAGACGGCAGTGCCACCTTTTTTGACAAACGTGTGAGCGCCTTATCCACCCTAGGGGATATCTCCCAACGTGACCTATCCTCTGGCGGGAAAGGGTACGCCATCAGTAACTTTTAGAAATTACCAGTTTCTTATCGGGGGAACCCACGCTTCTTTACACACTTCATTCACTCATCTGATGGGGGAACAAAACACTGGCTGCTTTTTCTCCCCAAAAATAAAACCCCTTTTATGTGGTACTTGGGTTCATGTCAGAAATGTGTAACACATTTTTCATTGCCGAGATCATGCAACGGATGTTCCTAGTGGATTGTGTATATATCTCAACCTCGTCGACACTGGAGTCAGACTCCGTGTCGACATCTGTGTCTGCCATCTGAGGTAACAGGCGTTTTTATGAGCCCCTGATGGCCTTTGAGACGCCTGGGCAGGCGCGGGCTGAGAAGCCGGCTGTCCCACAGCTGTTACGTCATCCAGCCTTTTATGTAAGGAGTTGACATTGTCGGTTAATACCTTCCACCTATCCATCCACTCTGGTGTCGGCCCCACAGGGGGCGACATCCCATTTATCGGCCTCTGCTCCGCCTCCACGTAACCTTCCTCATCCAACATGTCGACACAGCCGTACCGACAAACCGCACACACATAGGGAATGCTCTGACTGAGGACAGGACCCCACAAAGTCCTTTGGGGAGACAGAGAGAGAGTATGCCAGCACACACCAGAGCGCTATATAATGTAGGGATTAACACTATAACTGAGTGATTTTTCCCCCAATAGCTGCTTGTATACACATATTGCGCCTAAATTTAGTGTCCCCCCTCTCTTTTTAACCCTTTGAGCCTGAAAACTACAGGGGAGAGCCTGGGGAGCTGTCTTCCAGCTGCACTGTGAAGAAAAAATGGCACCAATGTGCTGAGGGAGATAGCCCCGCCCCTTTTTGGCGGACTTTTCTCCCGCTTTTTTCATGGATTCTGGCAGGGGTAATTTATCACATATATAGCCCTGGGACTATATATTGTGATGATTTGCCAGCCAAGGTGTCTTATATTGCCCTCAGGGCGCCCCCCCCCCCAGCGCCCTGCACCCATCAGTGACCGGAGTGTGAGGTTTGCATGAGGAACAATGGCGCACAGCTGCAGTGCTGTGCGCTACCTTGTTGAAGACAGAAGTCTTCTGCCGCCGATTTTCCGGAACACTTCTTGCTTCTGGCTCTGTAAGGGGGCCGGCGGCGCGGCTCCGGGACCGAACACCAAGGTCGGGTCCTGCGGTCGATCCCTCTGAAGCTAATGGTGTCCAGTAGCTTAAGAAGCCCAAACTACCACCAGTTAGGTAGGTTCGCTTCTTCTCCCCTTAGTCCCTCGCTGCAGTGGGTCTGTTGCCAGCAGATCTCACTGTAAAATAAAAAACCTAAATATACTTTCTTTCTAGGAGCTCAGGAGAGCCCCTAGTGTGCATCCAGCTCAGCCGGGCACAAGATTCTAACTGAGGTCTGGAGGAGGGTCATAGTGGGAGGAGCCAGTGCACACCAGGTAGTCCTAAAGCTTTCTTTAGTTGTGCTAAGTCTCCTGCGGAGCCGCTATTCCCCATGGTCTTTACGGAGTCCCAGCATCCACTTAGGACGTCAGAGAAATATATATATAGCAGTACGGTAGGCCACGGCTGTACCTACCTCTGTGTCGTCAGTGCACTCGTCCTCCATAAGTAATATAATACTATACTATCCATCCATCTACATTGTATACCTGTGGTGGCTTTTTTTTTCTTCATACTAGTTTAGCAGTCTGCTGACAGTGTCCACCAGGTCCGTTATTATTATACAGTATATTATAAATATATATATAGCAGTACGGTAGGCCACGGCTGTACCTACCTCTGTGTCGTCAGTGCACTCGTCGTCCATAAGTAATATAATACTATACTATCCATCCATCAACATTGTATACCTGTGGTGGCTTTTTTTTTCTTCATACTAGTTTAGCAGTCTGCTGACAGTGTCCACCAGGTCCGTTATTATTATACAGTATATTATATATATATATAGCAGTACGGTAGGCCACGGCTGTACCTACCTCTGTGTCGTCAGTGCACTCGTCGTCCATAAGTAATATAATACTATACTATCCATCCATCTACATTGTATACCTGTGGTGGCTTTTTTTTTCTTCATACTAGTTTAGCAGTCTGCTGACAGTGTCCACCAGGTCCGTTATTATTATACAGTATATTATATATATATAGCAGTACGGTAGGCCACGGCTGTACCTACCTCTGTGTCGTCAGTGCACTCGTCCTCCATAAGTAATATAATACTATACTATCCATCCATCTACATTGTATACCTGTGGTGGCTTTTTTTTTCTTCATACTAGTTTAGCAGTCTGCTGACAGTGTCCACCAGGTCCGTTATTATTATACCGTATATTATATATATATATATATAGCAGTACGGTAGGCCACGGCTGTACCTACCTCTGTGTCGTCAGTGCACTCGTCCTCCATAAGTAATATAATACTATACTATCCATCCATCTACATTGTATACCTGTGGTGGCTTTTTTTTTCTTCATACTAGTTTAGCAGTCTGCTGACAGTGTCCACCAGGTCTGTTATTATTATACAGTATATTATATATATATATATAGCAGTACGGTAGGCCACGGCTGTACCTACCTCTGTGTCGTCAGTGCACTCGTCCTCCATAAGTAATATAATACTATACTATCCATTCATCTACATTGTATACCTGTGGTGGCTTTTAGTTGTGCGCATTAAAATATGGAGAACAAAAATGTGGAGGTTAAAAAAATAGGGAAAGATCAAGATCCACTTCCACCTCGTGCTGAAGCTGCTGCCACTAGTCATGGCCGAGATGATGAAATGCCATCAACGTCGTCTGCCAAGGCCGATGCCCAATGTCATAGTACAGAGCATGTAAAATCCAAAACACAAAAGATCAGTAAAAAAATGACCCAAAAATCAAAATTAAAAGCGTCTGAGGAGAAGCGTAAACTTGCCAATATGCCATTTACGACACGGAGTGGCAAGGAACGGCTGAGGCCCTGGCCTATGTTCATGGCTAGTGGTTCAGCTTCACATGAGGATGGAAGCACTCAGCCTCTCGCTAGAAAAATGAAAAGACTTAAGCTGGCAAAAGCACAGCAAAGAACTGTGCGTTCTTCGAAATCACAAATCCCCAAGGAGAGTCCAATTGTGTCGGTTGCGATGCCTGACCTTCCCAACACTGGACGGGAAGAGCTTGCGCCTTCCACCATTTGCACGCCCCCTGCAAGTGCTGGAAGGAGCACCCGCAGTCCAGTTCCTGATAGTCAAATTGAAGATGTCAGTGTTGAAGTACACCAGGATGAGGATATGGGTGTTGCTGGCGCTGGGAAGGAAATTGACAAGGAGGATTCTGATGGTGAGGTGGTTTGTTTAAGTCAGGCACCCGGGGAAACACCTGTTGTCCGTGGGAGGAATATGGCCATTGACATGCCTGGTCAAAATACAAAAAAAATCAGCTCTTCGGTGTGGAATTATTTCAACACAAATGCGGACAACAGGTGTCAAGCCGTGTGTTGCCTTTGTCAAGCTGTAATAAGTAGGGGTAAGGACGTTAACCACCTCGGAACATCCTCCCTTATACGTCACCTGCAGCGCATTCATCATAAGTCAGTGACAAGTTCAAAAACTTTGGGCGACAGCGGAAGCAGTCCACTGACCAGTAAATCCCTTCCTCTTGTAACCAAGCTCACGCAAACCACACCACCAACTCCCTCAGTGTCAATTTCCTCCTTACCCAGGAAAGCCAATAGTCCTGCAGGCCATGTCACTGGCAAGTCTGATGAGTCCTCTCCTGCCTGGGATTCCTCCGATGCATCCTTGAGTGTAACGCCTACTGCTGCTGGTGCTGCTGTTGTTGCTGCTGGGAGTCGATGGTCATCCCAGAGGGGAAGTCGGAAGACCACTTGTACTACTTCCAGTAAGCAATTGACTGTCCAACAGTCCTTTGCGAGGAAGATGAAATATCACAGCAGTCATCCTGCTGCAAAGCGGATAACTGAGGCCTTGGCAGCCTGGGCGGTGAGAAACGTGGTTCTGGTATCCATCGTTACTTCAGAGCCAACTATAGACTTGATTGAGGTACTGTGTCCCCGGTACCAAATACCATCTAGGTTCCATTTCTCTAGGCAGGCGATACCGAAAATGTACAGACCTCAGAAAAAGAGTCACCAGTGTCCTAAAAAATGCAGTTGTACCCAATGTCCACTTAACCACGGACATGTGGACAAGTGGAGCAGGGCAGACTCAGGACTACATGACTGTGACAGCCCACTGGGTAGATGTATTGCCTCCCGCTGCAAGAACAGCACCAGTAGCAGCATCTCGCAAACGCCAAGTCGTTCCTAGGCAGGCTACGCTTTGTATTACCGCTTTCCAGAATACGCACACAGCTGAAAACCTCTTACGGCAACTGAGGAAGATCATCGCAGAATGGCTTACCCCAATTGGACTCTCCTGGGGATTTGTGGCATCGGACAACGCCAGCAATATTGTGCGTGCATTACATCTGGGCAAATTCCAGCACGTCCCATGTTTTGCACATACCTTGAATTTGGTGGTGCAGAATTATTTAAAAAACGACAGGGGAGTGCAAGAGATGCTGTCGGTGGCCAGAAGAATTGCGGGCCACTTTCGGCGTACAGGCACCGCGTACAGAAGACTGGAGCACCACCAAAAACACCTGAACCTGCCCTGCCATTATCTGAAGCAAGAGGTGGTAACGAGGTGGAATTCAACCCTCTATATGCTTCAGAGGATGGAGGAGCAGCAAAAGGCCATTCAAGCCTATACATCTGCCCACGATATAGGCAAAGGAGGTGGAATGAACCTGTCTCAAGCGCAGTGGAGAATGATTTCAACGTTGTGCAAGGTTCTGCAACCTTTTGAACTTGCCACACGTGAAGTCAGTTCAGACACTGCCAGCTTGAGTCAGGTCATTCCCCTCATCAGGCTTTTGCAGAAGAAGCTGGAGACATTGAAGGAGGAGCTAAAACAGAGCGATTACGCTAGGCATGTGGGACTTGTGGATGGAGCCCTTCATTCGCTTAACCAGGATTCACGGGTGGTCAATCTGTTGAAATCAGAGCACTACATTTTGCCCACCGTGCTCGATCCTTGATTTAAAACCTACGTTGTATCTCTCTTTCCGGCAGACACAAGTCTGCAGGGGTTCAAAGACCTGCTGTTGAGAAAATTGTCAAGTCAAGCGGAACGTGACCCGTCAACAGCTCCTCCTTCACATTCTCCCGCAACTGGGGGTGCGAGGAAAAGGCTCAGAATTCCGAGCCCACCCGCTGGCGGTGATGCAGGGCAGTCTGGAGCGAGTGCTGACATCTGGTCCGGACTGAAGGACCTGCCAACGATTACTGACATGTCGTCTACTGTCACTGCATATGATTCTGTCACCATTGAAAGAATAGTGGAGGATTATATGAGTGACCGCATCCAAGTAGGCACGTCAGACAGTCTGTACGTATACTGGCAGGAAAAAGAGGCAATTTGGAGGCCCTTGCAGAAACTGGCTTTATTCTACCTAAGTTGCCCTCCCTCCAGTGTGTACTCCGAAAGAGTGTTTATTGTTTTTTTAATAAAGTAATTTTTATTCAATAATATGGAGATTAAGTTACATATCAATATTGATATTGATATTGATATTGCATATCAACGGCATATCACATATATCAAATAAATCACATCTTCGTTTATGAGATAAGTTTACAGCAGTGGAGTATCAGGCTGTGTCCATGAGGAAATGAGCAAAAAAGCATACAGTTAATCGGCACGTTTGAACCTGCAACATCCGCAACCAATATATAAATCCCCATGAAATTTTTTGGTTTTTCACCCTTAAACTAACCCAAAAAAAAAAAAAAAAAAAGAGGGTATATAAGAAGAAAAAGAAAAGAAGGAAGAAACATAGAAAGAAACATAGTAAGGAGTAATCATCTAATCCAGGACCTTATCAGTCGTGCATGTAATTAGGCGAACCCGCAGAGCTCAGCAGCCAACCATCTAAACATACATCATTAAACAGTAAGTCAGTGGCACAATAGCTCTTCAGTATCCACTATGATTGAGGGACCAGGTGGGAGTGGGGAGATTCCAGCCATGGAGACCAGACTCTTTCAAATTTGGCTGATGCGTTTTGTTTCATGTATATATATCTTTCCTTGGATATTGTAGCATTAACTAGAGTCTTGAGCGCAGAAACTAAAGGACCACTAGGGGCCATCCAGAGCCTTGCAATGCAAACCTTAGCCAAGGCACATACATTGCGAGCATATAGATCCACCGGACCAGTCTCAGAAGTAGAGCATCCCATCCCCAAAATACAGAATTGTGGGGTAAGCAATCCGCCAGTCACTCCCGTACTCTCCAGAATTGACCTGACCCCCGACCAGAACACCCGCAGTCTCGGGCAGTCCCACACTAAATGCCAAAATGTTCCCATATCCACCCCGCACTTAGGGCAGAGGCCAGGTCTGCCAGTCCCAAAAGTGGCCAGTCTAGCCGGAGTCATATATGTTCTATGTAGAATGAAGAATTGAATTTGTTGATACCTGAGGGACTTGGTAACTGTAGCAGGATATTCCAGAGCAAGGGCCCAGTCCTCCTCAGTTATTAGACCTATATCCTCCTCCCATTTTCCACGGAGACGTGTCAAAGGGTCCGCATGGAGTTTGGTAAGAAGATATCCATACGCAAGGGAGACCATCTTAGCTCGACCCAATGTAGTCACAAAGGTCTTGATGGGAAATGGGAGGATTCGTGGGGGGGACTCAGCAAACTGGGACTGGAGGGCATGTCGAAGTTGAAGGTATCTGAAAAAATAGGAGTTGGGTAAATCAAACTCATCTTTCAGTTGCTGAAAGGATTTGAATACACTATCTAGGTAAAGTTGGGAAATAAAAACCACAGATCTAGGGGCCCATACCTCCCGTCCCTCAAGCGCATGCAATTCAGGAAGCCAATCAGAGTACCAAAGGGGGGTGTCTGGGTCCAGGTCGTCGTACCCTGAGAAGTCTCTCAGGGCCCGCCATATCTTTAAGGCCTGAAAAATAATAGGGGGAAGAAACCGAGCTATGCTCCCACTCAGCAGCACCTGCATAGGAGAGAGGTGAGGAAAATAGCAGCGAATGAACTCACAATGTAAAGAATCATCGCCAGAATCCTGCGCCCATACTCTAATATGAGTCAGCTGAGCAGCGTAGTAATACATCTGAAAGTTAGGCATAGCTAGGCCGCCATCAGAGCGCTGCCTGGTGAGGGTATTTAACTGTATCCTAGGTCGTTTGTTAGCCCAAATCAGTGAGGATAGAACACTATTCAATTTCCTATAGAATAATGGATAGATATATACAGGGGACTGGAGAATAATGTATAAAAGTTTGGGCAGTATGATCATTTTAATGAGATTAACCCTGCCAGACACCGTCAGTGGAAGCCTACACCAGGTTTTGGATTTGCACATGATCTGCTGCATGGTCGGGTCCAGGTTCAGAGGGATAAAATCAGAAGGGTCGTTAGTTATTTGGATTCCGAGGTATTTAAATTGTATTGTCCAACATAATGGTAGGGAGATTTTGGGAACAGTAGGAGGGGGGCCTATGAGTGGCATAATGTATGATTTAGACCAGTTGATCTGAATACCCGAGTGAGCACCAAAGCTCTCAATCACACGCAGCAGAATGGGCATTGACCTGGTGTAATCTTGCAAAAACAACAACATGTCGTCGGCATAGAGTGCTATTTTATCCTCACGTGAGCCCGTACAAATTCCCACAATATCTGGGTGCGATCTTACCAAACAGGCCAAGGGCTCAACGGCCAAAGCAAACAGTGTGGGGGATAGGGGGCAGCCCTGCCTAGTACCACGGGACAATTGAAAGGAGGGGGATACATAGCCATTCACCAAGATCCTGGCACTCGGATGTTGATACAGTAATTTAGTCCATCTGATAAAGTTGGGCCCAAAGCCCATACAAGCCATCACCTCCCATAAATAAGCCCATTCAATGCTGTCAAAGGCCTTGGCCGCGTCCAGCGAGACCACAGCCGAGTCAGAAGGGAAGTCATGTGGGAGTTGTAAAATGGTATACAGTCTACGTAGGTTAATAGACGTGGACTTCCCTGGCATAAAGCCAGTCTGGTCCGGGTGAACGAGGGAGGTGATCACTGTGTTAAGTTGTACTGCCAATATCTTTGCCAGGATCTTAACGTCGGTGGGAATTAGTGATATCGGCCTATAGGAGTCTGGAGACCTAGGGTCCTTACCGGGCTTTGGAATCACTATTATAATTGCCTCTGACATAGAAGGGGGAAGTTCATTATTGGCAAATATATCTAAGTATAAGGCATGGAGCCTGGGCCCGAAAAAATCAACATGAGTTTTGTATACTTCTGAGGGAATTCCATCACACCCGGAGCCTTGCCATTAGGGGACACACCAATAGCCGCAGTCACCTCCGCGAGCGTCAAAGGCGCCTCCAGTACCTCACGGGCCTCAGAGGAGAGTGCGGGTAGCGGAATACCCCCCAGATAATAGGAGAGATCTAGAGTAGAGCATGTCAACTGTGAGCTGTAAACCTTGGTGTAATAGGATCGGAATAACTGCGCAATGTCCGGTGTGGTGTCAACAAAGGAGCCATCACTATCGGACATTTGGGTGATCACAGTCCCAGGACGATCATGATGTATCAGTCGGGCCAGGAGGCCACCCGTCCTATCAGCCTGCATATAAATATTAGTAGCCCTAAAGAGGAGGGACCGTGAGATTTTATCAGACAAGTGGGCAAGCCAAGCCGACTGAGCCACCAGCCAGCGTGCTTTCGTCGTGGGGGTACCATCCAGCAAATATTGGGACTCCAACTCTCTGGCGTCACTCTCAAGGGCCTTTTCCCTTTCCCTAGAGGATACTTTATGAGCTGCTATGCGTCCAATATATGAACCCCTCAAAAACGCCTTGAATGAATCCCATACCATCGTTCCCGGGGCAGACCCCGTATTGTCGTTAAAGTAACCCTCCCACTGAGTCTCCAGGTCACTGCAGTCACCCAGCTGAGTCAGCCAAGAAGGGTGCAACTTCCAGTAAGAGTGCCCCCTCTGACTTTCCACAGCAAGAGTCATCAACAAAGGGGAGTGGTCAGATACCCCTCGGGCCTCGTAGCGGACGTCAGTGATCACAGGGACAAGGGCGGGGGACACCAGTATCAGGTCTATTCTAGAAAAGGAGCCATATGTGCTGGAGAAACAGGAGAACTGACGGACCGAGGGTGGCGAAGCCTCCACACATCTACCCACTGCAAACTATTCAAGAAATCAGCAAACTTGGTAGAACCACTACCCACCACCGCAGCAATCGGAGACTGCCATCGGTCTAAAGACACATCTAGTATATTATTAAAGTCGCCCAGACATATCACTGGGGTGGTAGGAGAGGAAGCTATAAAAGATGCAGCTTGCTGCAAAACAGCATATGAAAAAGGAGGGAGGACATACACCGTTAAAATGTAATAGGGCTGGGAGCTCAGTTTGCATTCCAGAAATACAAATCTTCCATACGGGTCAGTTTTGACCGATATTAACTCAAATTGCACCGATTTTTTAATCAGAACAGACACACCCCTGGAGAAGGAGGAATGAGAGGCATGGTAAGCCCATCCCACCCAGGCCCGTCGTAGAGATAACAACCTATTTCCCTCTAAGTGGGTCTCGCTGAGGCATGCAATATCCGGGTCATACTTCCTAATCATATTTAGAACCAAAGAGCGTTTGATTTTGTTATTCAAACCTCGGACATTCCATGCCAGAAATTTCAGGTTAATCATGACCCCAGGTATATGCTATGTGCCACACGGATAGACATCTCACAAAATATATCTGAGAATCAGCACTATTAGCCACAGCAACATATATCTCATACAAGCCCTGCGTTGTAAGCCATAACATCCAGTATATCAAACATCCTAGTTTCAGAAAGAACATAGATATGAAAAATAACAAACTAAAGAAAGAAAACCAAAAACAACAACAAGAGAAGCCGCAACTAGCAGCTTCCCAACCATCCTTCCCCTCCCCGTACACCACCCCGAACACTGGCATACTTATATCCCAAACAACCAACCCCAACTACCAAATTCTAAGAAGGCCTAGATTCTCAGCTTAACCTAAACCTCTTTAACCAGTAGCACTTGAACGTGAAAAGTCTTGAGCCACCAATGCAAAGGGGGGGGGCTCCCCGAACTGTGGTCGTCTCCTCCGGTAGTCAAGATCCCAGCATCTTCAACGCAGGGAATCAGTCCGGAGCCAGCTGACGAGCACCCGGCGCAAATCTATCCAGCCACTGGGCCGCCTCTCTAGGAGAATTAAAGAACTTGGTCTCCCCATCCGCCACTACCCGGAGCCGAGAGGGAAACAGCATGGAGTATGAGAGGTTGAGGTCCCGCAGACGTCGTTTAATAGGCATAAACTGGGCTCGGTCCTTCTGGACGTCTGCGGAACTGTCCGGGAAGGCCGACACCCTGACTCCATTACGGACCAACGGGCCCTTCGTACGACCCAGGCGGAGAACCGAGTCACGATCCTTATAGTGCAGGAATTTGGCGATGAAGGTGCGAGGAGGGGCACCAGGAGGTAGCGGCCGAGATGGTATCCTATGTGCACGCTCCACCGTGAATTGGGCCGTAAAGGACTCAGCGCCATATATCTCTTTAAGCCAGGATTCAAGGAAGTCCTCCGGCTGCGAGCCCTCTTCTCTCTCAGGCAGACCCACAAATCGTACATTGTTTCTGCGCAGCCGACCCTCCATGTCTAGAAGCTTGGTTTGGAGGGATGAGACCTGCTGGGTCACCGCGGACACGGATTGCTTGAGGGGGCCACACACATCCTCCAAGTTGGAGACACGCGTCTCTGCCTCACCCACTCTCTCACGGATACGCTGAACATCTTGTCGGAGTAACGAGAGGTCGCACTGCACCTTTTCCATCTTATCGGAGAGACGCTGCTCACTGCCGGCTATAGCCTCCAACACCTGCTGAATAGACGGCGCCTCCGCTGCCGTTGGGGAGTTGGCAGTAGACGCAGAAGGGGAGCTTGAGTGTGTTGGAGAGGCACCCTGAGGTGGAGCCGATGACCCCCTGGGGTTGGGTTGCCTAACAAATCTCTCTAGTTTGGCCGCGGCCGCACTCTGGCCGTTCCTAACCATATTAACAAGGAGCAGTCACACACACCTCCGGGTAGGGTTGCAGTATAGAAGTGCAATTAGAAGACAGCAGGCTGTATGTTTTTAGAGCCGGGAAGCAACCGTGCCCAATCTTTGGGTCAAAATATCAATGGATAAGAAGCACAGGCTTTGTGTGAAAGTAAAAATATTATAGGTAATATTGAGGAGAGAATGTCCTGCAGCAAATTCCAGGAGGCAAAGGTAGGGTATTGGTGTGTAATACACTGTGAGATATTAGTGTAGCACAACAGTACAGTGAGTTCCAAGCTACATGCAGCTCTTGCAGGGTAGACTGGGAGAGCTGTGCAATGAGGCTGTATATGGAGCTGCACCCAAAATGGCCCCCGGGTTTATAGGCACTACTCCCCTTTCCCTGGAGTACCTTTCTTCGCTGTCCAGCCAGCAGTCCCAGGCCCCATCCAACCAGGTGCAGGAGGGTTATCAATGTCCTCTATGGTGTCACCTGCGGCCAGCCAGCGCCGCCCGCCCGTCAATGATGCCCCGGGAGTCGCGCGGCCGGGAGCGCCAAACTCGAGGTCGGGGATCCGGAGGAGTCACAGGCCGCAATGCCGGAAGTCGTCCGCCGCGGTCAGCCAGCACTCGGAGATCGCGGACGAAGGTGCCCGCCGCTGCCCGGAGGTAAGGGGGGACCAGCACTGGGGGGTAGACACTCCGGAGGGACTCAGGATGGGTTCAGGAGTTGTTGGAACGGGGAGCACCCGGGATCCGCTGCCTACTCCTTCACCGCCGTGGCCACGCCCCCCGAAAGTGTTTAGTGCAGCCGCTCACCTTGTCAGCAATCGGCGTACGAGGTTACTTCCAGAAAATGTGGAGAAGATGATGTTCATTAAAATTAATTATAATCAATTCCTCCGTGGAGACATTCACCAGCAGCAATTGCCTCCAGAAAGTGCACGGGGACCTGAGATGGTGGATTTCAGCAGTGGGGATGAATTAACAATCTGTGAGGAGGGGGATGTACACAGTGAAAGGGGTGATGAATCGGACGATGATGATGAGGTGGACATCTTGCCTCTGTAGAGCCAGTTTGTGCAAGGAGAGATTGATTGCTTCTTTTTTGGTGGGGGCCCAAACCAACCAGTCATTTCAGTCACAGTCGTGTGGCAGACCCTGTCGCTGAAATGATGGGTTTGTTAAAGTGTGCATGTCCTGTTTATACAACATAAGGGTGGGTGGGAGGGCCCAAGGACAATTCCATCTTGCACCTCTTTTTTCTTTCATTTTTCTTTGCGTCATGTGCTGTTTGGGGAGTATTTTTTTGAAGGGCCATCCTGCGTGACAATGCAGTGCCACTCCTAGATGGGCCAGGTGTTTGTGTCGGCCACTTGGGTCGCTGAGCTTAGTCACACAGCTACCTCATTGCGCCTA
The DNA here is from genome assembly GCF_028390025.1 of Pseudophryne corroboree. NCBI lineage: Eukaryota > Metazoa > Chordata > Amphibia > Anura > Myobatrachidae > Pseudophryne > Pseudophryne corroboree. Next base: position 99,315,940 of record NC_086452.1, read on the forward strand.
TTTTTTTCTTTGCGTCATGTGCTGTTTGGGGAGTATTTTTTTGAAGGGCCATCCTGCGTGACACTGCAGTGCCACTCCTAGATGGGCCAGGTGTTTGTGTCGGCCACTAGGGTTGCTTAGCTTAGTCACACAGCTACCTCATTGCGCCTCTTTTTTTCTTTGCGTCATGTGCTGTTTGGGGAGTATTTTTTTTAAGGGCCATCCTGCGTGACACTGCAGTGCCACTCCTAGATGGGCCAGGTGTTTGTTTCGGCCACTAGGGTCGCTTAGCTTAGTCACACAGCTACCTCATTGCGCCTCTTTTTTTCTTTGCGTCATGTGCTGTTTGGGGAGTATTTTTTTGAAGGGCCATCCTGCGTGACACTGCAGTGCCACTCCTAGATGGGCCAGGTGTTTGTGTCGGCCACTAGGGTCGCTTAGCTTAGTCACACAGCGACCTTGGTGTGCCTCTTTTTTTCTTTGCATCATGTGCTGTTTGGGGACAATTTTTTGGAAGTGCCATCCTGCCTGACACTGCAGTGCCACTCCTAGATGGGCCAGGTGTTTGTGTCGGCCACTTGTGTCGCTTAGCTTAGCCATCCAGCGACCTCGGTGCAAATTTTAGGACTAAAAATAATATTGTGAGGTGTGAGGTGTTCAGAATAGACTGAAAATGAGTGTAAATTATGGTTATTGAGGTTAATAATACTATGGGATCAAAATGACCCCCAAATTCTACGATTTAAGCTGTTTTTTAGGGTTTTTTGAAAAAAACACCCGAATCCAAAACTAGAGATGAGCGGGTTCGGTTTCTCTGAATCCGAACCCGCCAGAACTTCATGGTTTTTTTCACGGATCCGAGCAGACTCGGATCCTCCCGCCTTGCTCGGTTAACCCGAGCGCGCCCGAACGTCATCATGACGCTGTCGGATTCTCGCGAGACTCGGATTCTATATAAGGAGCCGCGCGTCGCCGCCATTTTCACACGTGCATTGAGATTGATAGGGAGAGGACGTGGCTGGCGTCCTCTCCATTTAGATTAGGGTTGAGAGAGAGAGAGAGAGATTGACCTGAGGCTGTGATACTGTAGAAGACAGAGTGCAGAGTTTAGTGACTGACGACCACAGTGACCACCAGACAGTGCAGTTGTTTGTTTTATTTAATATATCCGTTCTCTGCCTGAAAAAAACGATACACACAGTGACTCAGTCACATACCATATCTGTGTGCACTGCTCAGCCCAGTGTGCTGCATCAATGTATATATATATATGACTGTGCTCAGCTCACACAGCTTATAATTGTGGGGGAGACTGGGGAGCACTGCAGTGCCAGTTATAGGTTATAGCAGGAGCCAGGAGTACATAATATTATATTAAAATTAAACAGTGCACAGTTTTGCTGCAGGAGTGCCACTGCCAGTGTGACTAGTGACCAGTGACCTGACCACCAGTATATATAATATTAGTAGTATACTATCTCTTTATCAACCAGTCTATATTAGCAGCAGACACAGTACAGTGCGGTAGTTCACGGCTGTGGCTACCTCTGTGTCGGCACTCGGCAGCCCGTCCATAATTGTATATACCACCTAACCGTGGTTTTTTTTTCTTTCTTTATAGTCATACTAGTTACGAGTATACTATCTCTTTATCAACCAGTCTATATTAGCAGCAGACACAGTACAGTGCGGTAGTTCACGGCTGTGGCTACCTCTGTGTCGGCACTCGGCAGCCCGTCCATAATTGTATATACCACCTAACCGTGGTTTTTTTTTCTTTCTTTATACATACATACTAGTTACGAGTATACTATCTCTTTATCAACCAGTCTATATTAGCAGCAGACACAGTACAGTGCGGTAGTTCACGGCTGTGGCTACCTCTGTGTCGGCACTCGGCAGCCCGTCCATAATTGTATATACCACCTAACCGTGGTTTTTTTTCCTTTCTTTATACATACATACTAGTTACGAGTATACTATCTCTTTATCAACCAGTCTATATATTAGCAGCAGACACAGTACAGTGCGGTAGTTCACGGCTGTGGCTACCTCTGTGTCGGCACTCGGCAGCCCGTCCATAATTGTATATACCACCTAACCGTGGTTTTTTTTTCTTTCTTTATACATACATACTAGTTACGAGTATACTATCTCTTTATCAACCAGTCTATATATTAGCAGCAGACACAGTACAGTGCGGTAGTTCACGGCTGTGGCTACCTCTGTGTCGGCACTCGGCAGCCCGTCCATAATTGTATATACCACCTAACCGTGGTTTTTTTTTCTTTCTTTATAGTCATACTAGTTACGAGTATACTATCTCTTTATCAACCAGTCTATATTAGCAGCAGACACAGTACAGTGCGGTAGTTCACGGCTGTGGCTACCTCTGTGTCGGCACTCGGCAGCCCGTCCATAATTGTATATACCACCTAACCGTGGTTTTTTTTTCTTTCTTTATACATACATACTAGTTACGAGTATACTATCTCTTTATCAACCAGTCTATATATTAGCAGCAGACACAGTACAGTGCGGTAGTTCACGGCTGTGGCTACCTCTGTGTCGGCACTCGGCAGCCCGTCCATAATTGTATATACCACCTAACCGTGGTTTTTTTTTCTTTCTTTATAGTCATACTAGTTACGAGTATACTATCTCTTTATCAACCAGTCTATATTAGCAGCAGACACAGTACAGTGCGGTAGTTCACGGCTGTGGCTACCTCTGTGTCGGCACTCGGCAGCCCGTCCATAATTGTATATACCACCTAACCGTGGTTTTTTTTTCTTTCTTTATACATACATACTAGTTACGAGTATACTATCTCTTTATCAACCAGTCTATATATTAGCAGCAGACACAGTACAGTGCGGTAGTTCACGGCTGTGGCTACCTCTGTGTCGGCACTCGGCAGCCCGTCCATAATTGTATATACCACCTAACCGTGGTTTTTTTTTCTTTCTTTATACATACATACTAGTTACGAGTATACTATCTCTTTATCAACCAGTCTATATATTAGCAGCAGACACAGTACAGTGCGGTAGTTCACGGCTGTGGCTACCTCTGTGTCGGCACTCGGCAGCCCGTCCATAATTGTATATACCACCTAACCGTGGTTTTTTTTTCTTTCTTTATACATACATACTAGTTACGAGTATACTATCTCTTTATCAACCAGTCTATATATTAGCAGCAGACACAGTACAGTGCGGTAGTTCACGGCTGTGGCTACCTCTGTGTCGGCACTCGGCAGCCCGTCCATAATTGTATATACCACCTAACCGTGTTTTTTTTTTCTTTCTTTATACATACATACTAGTTACGAGTATACTATCTCTTTATCAACCAGTCTATATATTAGCAGCAGACACAGTACAGTGCGGTAGTTCACGGCTGTGGCTACCTCTGTGTCGGCACTCGGCAGCCCGTCCATAATTGTATACTAGTATCCAATCCATCCATCTCCATTGTTTACCTGAGGTGCCTTTTAGTTGTGCCTATTAAAATATGGAGAACAAAAATGTTGAGGTTCCAAAATTAGGGAAAGATCAAGATCCACTTCCACCTCGTGCTGAAGCTGCTGCCACTAGTCATGGCCGAGACGATGAAATGCCAGCAACGTCGTCTGCCAAGGCCGATGCCCAATGTCATAGTACAGAGCATGTCAAATCCAAAACACCAAATATCAGTAAAAAAAGGACTCCAAAACCTAAAATAAAATTGTCGGAGGAGAAGCGTAAACTTGCCAATATGCCATTTACCACACGGAGTGGCAAGGAACGGCTGAGGCCCTGGCCTATGTTCATGGCTAGTGGTTCAGCTTCACATGAGGATGGAAGCACTCAGCCTCTCGCTAGAAAAATGAAAAGACTAAAGCTGGCAAAAGCAGTAGCACCGCAAAGAACTGTGCGTTCTTCGAAATCCCAAATCCACAAGGAGAGTCCGACTCCAATTGTGTCGGTTGCGATGCCTGACCTTCCCAACACTGGACGTGAAGAGCATGCGCCTTCCACCATTTGCACGCCCCCTGCAAGTGATGGAAGGAGCACCCGCAGTCCAGTTCCTGATAGTCAGATTGAAGATGTCAGTGTTGAAGTACACCAGGATGAGGAGGATATGGGTGTTGCTGGCGCTGGGGAGGAAATTGACCAGGAGGATTCTGATGGTGAGGTGGTTTGTTTAAGTCAGGCACCCGGGGAGACACCTGTTGTCCGTGGTAGGAATATGGCCGTTGACATGCCTGGTGAAAATACCAAAAAAATCAGCTCTTCGGTGTGGAAGTATTTCACCAGAAATGCGGACAACAGGTGTCAAGCCGTGTGTTCCCTTTGTCAAGCTGTAATAAGTAGGGGTAAGGACGTTAACCACCTCGGAACATCCTCCCTTATACGTCACCTGCAGCGCATTCATAATAAGTCAGTGACAAGTTCAAAAACTTTGGGTGACAGCGGAAGCAGTCCACTGACCAGTAAATCCCTTCCTCTTGTAACCAAGCTCACGCAAACCACCCCACCAACTCCCTCAGTGTCAATTTCCTCCTTCCCCAGGAATGCCAATAGTCCTGCAGGCAATGTCACTGGCAATTCTGACGAGTCCTCTCCTGCCTGGGATTCCTCCGATGCATCCTTGCGTGTAACGCCTACTGCTGCTGGCGCTGCTGTTGTTGCTGCTGGGAGTCGATGGTCATCCCAGAGGGGAAGTCGTAAGCCCACTTGTACTACTTCCAGTAAGCAATTGACTGTTCAACAGTCCTTTGCGAGGAAGATGAAATATCACAGCAGTCATCCTGCTGCAAAGCGGATAACTGAGGCCTTGACAACTATGTTGGTGTTAGACGTGCGTCCGGTATCCGCCGTTAGTTCACAGGGAACTAGACAATTTATTGAGGCAGTGTGCCCCCGTTACCAAATACCATCTAGGTTCCACTTCTCTAGGCAGGCGATACCGAGAATGTACACAGACGTCAGAAAAAGACTCACCAGTGTCCTAAAAAATGCAGTTGTACCCAATGTCCACTTAACCACGGACATGTGGACAAGTGGAGCAGGGCAGGGTCAGGACTACATGACTGTGACAGCCCACTGGGTAGATGTATGGACTCCCGCCGCAAGAACAGCAGCGGCGGCACCAGTAGCAGCATCTCGCAAACGCCAACTCTTTCCTAGGCAGGCTACGCTTTGTATCACCGCTTTCCAGAATACGCACACAGCTGAAAACCTCTTACGGCAACTGAGGAAGATCATCGCGGAATGGCTTACCCCAATTGGACTCTCCTGTGGATTTGTGGCATCGGACAACGCCAGCAATATTGTGTGTGCATTAAATATGGGCAAATTCCAGCACGTCCCATGTTTTGCACATACCTTGAATTTGGTGGTGCAGAATTTTTTAAAAAACGACAGGGGCGTGCAAGAGATGCTGTCGGTGGCCAGAAGAATTGCGGGACACTTTCGACGTACAGGCACCACGTACAGAAGACTGGAGCACCACCAAAAACTACTGAACCTGCCCTGCCATCATCTGAAGCAAGAAGTGGTAACGAGGTGGAATTCAACCCTCTATATGCTTCAGAGGTTGGAGGAGCAGCAAAAGGCCATTCAAGCCTATACAATTGAGCACGATATAGTAGGTGGAATGCACCTGTCTCAAGCGCAGTGAAGAATGATTTCAACGTTGTGCAAGGTTCTGATGCCCTTTGAACTTGCCACACGTGAAGTCAGTTCAGACACTGCCAGCCTGAGTCAGGTCATTCCCCTCATCAGGCTTTTGCAGAAGAAGCTGGAGACATTGAAGGAGGAGCTAACACGGAGCGATTCCGCTAGGCATGTGGGACTTGTGGATGGAGCCCTTAATTCGCTTAACAAGGATTCACGGGTGGTCAATCTGTTGAAATCAGAGCACTACATTTTGGCCACCGTGCTCGATCCTAGATTTAAAGCCTACCTTGGATCTCTCTTTCCGGCAGACACAAGTCTGCTGGGGTTGAAAGACCTGCTGGTGACAAAATTGTCAAGTCAAGCGGAACGCGACCTGTCAACATCTCCTCCTTCACATTCTCCCGCAACTGGGGGTGCGAGGAAAAGGCTCAGAATTCCGAGCCCACCCGCTGGCGGTGATGCAGGGCAGTCTGGAGCAACTGCTGATGCTGACATCTGGTCCGGACTGAAGGACCTGACAACGATTACGGACATGTCGTCTACTGTCACTGCATATGATTCTCTCAACATTGATAGAATGGTGGAGGATTATATGAGTGACCGCATCCAAGTAGGCACGTCACACAGTCCGTACTTATACTGGCAGGAAAAAGAGGCAATTTGGAGGCCCTTGCACAAACTGGCTTTATTCTACCTAAGTTGCCCTCCCACAAGTGTGTACTCCGAAAGAGTGTTTAGTGCCGCCGCTCACCTTGTCAGCAATCGGCGTACGAGGTTACATCCAGAAAATGTGGAGATGATGTTCATTAAAATGAATTATAATGTGGATTCCAGTGGGGACGAATTGATAATCTGTGAGGAGGGGGATGTACACGGTGATATATCGGAGGGTGATGATGAGGTGGACATCTTGCCTCTGTAGAGCCAGTTTGTGCAAGGAGAGATTAATTGATTCTTTTTTGGGGGGGGTCCAAACCAACCCGTCATATCAGTCACAGTCGTGTGGCAGACCCTGTCACTGAAATGATGGGTTGGTTAAAGTGTGCATGTCCTGTTTTGTTTATACAACATAAGGGTGGGAGGGCCCAAGGACAATTCCATCTTGCACCTCTTTTTTCTTTTCTTTTTCTTTGCGTCATGTGCTGTTTGGGGAGGGTTTTTTGGAAGGGCCATCCTGCGTGACACTGCAGTGCCACTCCTAGATGGGCCCGGTGTTTGTGTCGGCCACTAGGGTCGCTAGTCTTACTCACACAGTCAGCTACCTCATTGCGCCTCTTTTTTTCTTTGCGTCATGTGCTGTTTGGGGAGGGTTTTTTGGAAGGGACATCCTGCGTGACACTGCAGTGCCACTCCTAGATGGGCCCGGTGTTTGTGTCGGCCACTAGGGTCGCTAGTCTTACTCACACAGTCAGCTACCTCATTGCGCCTCTTTTTTTCTTTGCGTCATGTGCTGTTTGGGGAGTATTTTTTTGAAGGGCCATCCTGCGTGACACTGCAGTGCCACTCCTAGATGGGCCAGGTGTTTGTGTCGGCCACTTGGGTCGCTTATCTTAGTCACACAGCGACCTCGGTGCAAATTTTAGGACTAAAAATAATATTGTGAGGTGTGAGGTGTTCAGAATAGACTGAAAATGAGTATAAATTATGGTTATTGAGGTTAATAATACTATGGGATCAAAATGACCGCAAATTCAATGATTTAAGCTGTTTTTTAGTGTTTTTTGAAAAAAACACCCGAATCCAAAACACACCCGAATCCGACAAAAAAAATTCGGTGAGGTTTTGCCAAAACGCGGTCGAACCCAAAACACGGCCGCGGAACCGAACCCAAAACCAAAACACAAAACCCGAAAAATTTCAGGCGCTCATCTCTATCCAAAACACACCCGAATCCGACAAAAAAATTCGGTGAGGTTTTGCCAAAACGCGTTCGAACCCAAAACACGGCCGCGGAACCGAACCCAAAACCAAAACACAAAACCCGAAAAATTTCCGGTGCACATCACTAGTATAAATGGATGACACAGTATATTAGGTAAAATTATTTTAATAAAAGGAAAGAAAAATCTTGTGTAAAAAGATGCCTCCTGCAGGCTTCCGTGATCTGCTGCTGCAGCCAAAGCATTGGATCACCTGACCATCGTCCATCCGAGTAACTCTCAGGTTAATCAGGGTGGTCTGTGGTTTGATGGTCTGACCCATGTGCTTAAGGTGCACTGCGAATGGTGTCGCAGACAGAGGTCTGCACATGTGCAGCACAGATCCTTTGCATGCTCAGATCTGAAAACATTGGAGATGTACACAAACCATAGGGCCTTTCACAGGGCTGCCATCAGAAATCGAGGGGGCCCAGGACAGACACAATAATCAGGAACAATTCACAGAGGACTAGAGCACAGGGAAGGCTTGTTTTTAAGAAGTCCTCACTGAGCATCGTACCACTGTTGTTGCACAGCCTTGTGCAGCTCTCCAGGTATCTGCAGTAGGAGCCAAGGGCAGGCCCCCCAATTTCCCTGTCCGGGCTCCAGTCCCAGCAGTTACCCCCTGATGGTGGCCCTGGCCCTTTTTTTCCCACTTATCAATTGCAATGAAAAAACTAAGATTTGCAACAAACATTACTTCTCTCATAGGATCCTCCTAATACAGTTCTGAATTTTTCAGTTCAGTAAAAACCCAGATGAGATATACTGTATGAATTATCATCTGTGTAATACAGGCTGGATGCAGCAGCGCCGTGAGATTTTATGCTGCACTGCTCAATGATAATACATTCCTGATGGCTTTTTATACAAATGAATAGAGTGCAGAGTGCATGCATGTTATTGATTTTACAAATGTCATTATTATTCAGTTACTACGGGGGACGCGTAAAAGATTAATTTTAAAATGCAATTTAGTATCGTGAGCGCCCAAAGACCTTGTAATAACTTACACCTGATTAAGGCAGTATTTCAAGCCGCTTGTTAAAAAAAATAAAAATCATAATATATAATTTTTTTTCCCTCCAGAGTTAAAATTTATTCTGTTGCTCATTAAATCTAAAAATTCACCTTGAGTAGGTTATATTGCTCTCAGGAGATATGAGGTGTGAAATCAGCATACGCACTACTTGTTAAGAAAATAAATTTGCTCTAACCTTTAAAAATTGGGCATCCTGTTCTCTGCATGTGGCTTTACCTTGAACGTCTCACGCAAGCCAAAATAATCTTAAAATTAGATGCCTTGTAATAAAATATCCCGCCTCATTGAACTTGATTGCTTGGTGTTGATTAAAACCCTGTGTTTATCCGACAGAAAAATATACAGGATTACTATGCATCATAAACAATGCGTTAAAAATCAAGAAAATATGACGGCTGCTTTGGCTGGCTGGTGAGCCATGAGTTAAAATAGTATGGTGTGCTCGTTTAGTGATTGCACACTAATAATTTTTATTTTTTATTTAATTTTAATTTCTTTTTTTTCAAGAGGTGTAAAGCTCAGCAGTGATATTTTCATAGGCAGAGAAGAAGATCCAGTCATTTGCAAATTGAAAATAACTGCAACATGGGGGTGGGGGGATTTAATTGCCCGTGCTAATTCACAGCAAGCTAATTGATCCCCCTGGGCTATCCAATTATCCTTGAGAGTCAGGCAGGCAAAGCAAAACCCCCCAAAACAGCGAAAACAGGGCTATTTCTACCTAAAACACATTTTACTGAACCTGTGCGTTTTCGGGTGAAAAGGATTTTTTCGGTTTTTGCACCCGATGCATTTTCGTGGATAATTCACGAAGGGTTACTGTACGTCTAGATCAGGCATCCCCAACCACGGTCCTCAATGCACACCAACAGTGCAGATTTTAGTGATATCCAGGCTGCAGCACAGATGGTTAAATCAAAATAACTGAGCTATTAATTATGTCACCTGTGCTGAAGCCTGGATATCACTAAAACATGCACTGTTAGTGTGCCTTGAGGACCGTGGTTGGGAATGCCTGGTCCAGATAGTATATAGCCTGCAGTGATATATCTGACCAAAAACTAATTATTTACATCATATATCATAATACAGGTTTAATGCAGGTTAAGACAAAATGATGTTCCCGAAGTCTATGATTTGCTCTTGTTGTGAGATGTGTGCTTTGAAAGGCAATCTTTCAAAGTTCAAATTCGCCACTGCCGGTTCCATATCGATTCCGCTACCGTCTGTCAGGAGCCATCTGAGGAAAATGGCGACAACCGGAGAGCACAAGGCATTCTGTGTTCTTAATTTTCATACAGACAAGTCTGTCATGAGCGTTCAAAAGCATTTTCAGACAAAATTTGGGAGAGACCCACATAGCGCTAAATTAATTCGGAAGTGGAATTCACAATTTCCAGACACAAGCTGCATCTGCAAGAGATAATCGACTGGGTGTCCATCAATATGGGAAGAAGCAGTGGAGCGTGACTGAGCTAGTTTTTGCAAGGAGCCTTCAGAAATGCACCTACAGAGCACGGCGAGAACTCCATATACTGAGGAAACTGTATGGCAGGTTCTGCAAAAACATTTTCAAATAAGAACCTACCATGTGCAGGCACTGCAAGTTCTGAAAAACAGTGTCCGAGACCTGCGAGTATCTTTCTGTGACAATCTGCTTGTACTAATGGAAGAGGACGGTTTCCCTGAAAAGTTAGTGTTGAGTAACAAAACAGCATTCCACATTTTTGGGAAGGTGAACAAATATGATGTGTGAATATGGGGTACTGAAAATCCCCATGCATTCTTCCAACACAAAAGTTATCCCCCCAAAGTCAATGTCTTCTGTGCAATTTCTAATTGAAAGATTTGTGGTCAATTTTTCTAAGGTGAAGCCACTGTGACAGGAGCTACCTACCTTGACATGCTGGAACTATGGCACCTCCCGCTGCTGGAAGACTTCACCTTACAACAGGATGGTGCCCCTCCTCATTACCATAACAATGTTCGGGCCACCTCAATGACCAGTTGCTACAATGATGGGTTGCAGCTGCTATGGATCAAGAACTGTTGTGTTGGCCACCACGTTCCCCAAGATCTCACTCTTTGCAATTTCTTCTCATGGGGTTTCATCAAGGATTGTGTGTTTGTGCCACCACTTGCAATGACGCTGCTTTCATTACAGAAATTGACCTCCACATGCTGCTGTGAAAGGTTTAGGAGGAACTTGATTACCGCCTTGATGTGTGCCGTGCTACATGTGGAGTGCACATTTGTAATTTGAAAGAAACTTGATGAGTTTACTTATTAATCAGTACTTATTGTGTTTTCCTTGGTTACAATGAACTTGAGTAAACAATCATTGAAATTGGTAACATCATTTTGACTTACCCATAACTTCTGTTTGTTTATTGGAGAATAACAATCTGACTACATAAATTAACCCATTGGGTTTCTGCAAGAACATCAATGGGTTTAAAATCAGCCAATCAACGTTAGGGCAAAATAAATATTATTTGCATTCACCATTAGCGAAGTGTAAACTCATTATTGCAAAATAAAAATGAAAATCCATCTATATTGTTTTAAATCCCTTTTTTATACATAAAAAATATCTTTATGCCATTTTCTTTTTGTAAAGTTTATTTTATTAGAAAAAGCTTGCCAAGGCTTCAATAGATTGTTTTTAAAAATAGAAAATCTCTGTGTGTACACGTTCGCACTTTCATGAATGACTCTTACAGAATAATAATACGATAATATACAAAAGTTAGGTATATTTCTGAAATGAAATAAATTGAAAAGTTCAGTTGTAATTTTATATAAATTAATATATCTTGTTGGTCGTTTTCCTCACACTTGTCATAGCTGCAGACTTATGGAAATTCTAGTGCAAATATAAAACGACAAACACTATCTGACCAACCAACTCATGTTGTTATGCCTTATCGTTTTACATTTAGATTTTGTAATATATGTTCTATTTGGTTCGACAAATATCAGCCACAACATAATTCTCTGCTCAAACACCAAAGACATAGTTATGGTAATTAGTACATAACACAATTTTACATTATGTCAAACTTTTTCATACTTTAGTTCCTATGACCAGAATTAAGTAGGTGATAAGTCTTCTGGCTTCAATTTCAGTGCAAATTCAGTGCAATAACTGTGACTATTTACAATCAAATCCAAAATAAATTTAAGTTAAAAAAAGTGCTTCCTAAATTAGCCTCTGAGGGCAGTGTTGGACTGGGGCATGAAGTGCCCACCGGGGGAAATAAGGGCCCAGTCAATATTTATGGCAGCCCTATCTGGCTTCTAGGGGCTGCAGTCGATGCAGTCCCTTGAAGCCCCCAGCTGCCGCTGGACTTAAGCCCTGCCTCCCCGTGACATCAGCCATTAAACACTGGGAGGGAAGGGAGCTGGCAGATCAGCCTGAGACATGAAGCATTTAAGGAACTGCCACTGAAACCAAGCACCCATGTTTATCAGTGGTCCTGTCCACCCCTGTTCAGGGGAACAGCAAGATATCCTACTTGGAGCTGCTTTTGAAGGATTATGCCTAACAATTGTATTGTTGAGTTCCCTGGGAACTAATAGTGACTAATTTACAGCACTGATATTAAAATATAGTATAATAAATGGGTTTTACTGTTGAATAAAAATGCTTATATACACTACTGAAATTCATTCTTACACACATGATCTAATGAAGGGTGAGGACAACACGTGACTCTCCGTCTGTTCTGTAATTTCCTGCACCCCTGGGACTTGTAGTTGCACAACAGTTGGAGAGCCAAAGGTTCCCTCTTCCGCTTTCAGCACCTTGTTCTACCGGTAAAGAGCTCTGCGATCCATTATAGGGGATATTCAGAAATGTATAATACAGTACAGCGCCTGCATCTATGTACGCACCAGCTCTGCTAAAATACAGTATGCTAACGCCGCAGGAGTCGTCTTGTGTACATAGACAACTCCTGCCAGCTTCTGTGACCCGCTGCTATGTCCACAGAGGCAGCATTGGATCCCTCTGAATGATCATCAGATATTTGAGTAACCCTAAGGTAACTCAGGACATCCGGGGAAATAACACTGCTGGAGCCAGTGAAGCTGCCTGTTGAAGTCTGAAAAAGCCAGCAGCATGTCGATCATGGTCTGGCCTTTGGGGTACTGCCAGCGACATTGCATCCCTAGATCTGCATATGTGCAGTGCAGATTCTGAGCATGAGCAGGTCTACAATCATCAGAGGTGTGCTACACATCAGGTTTACTTACAGATCTGAGTCAGGCCCGTAGTGCTAAGCAAAGCACTGCAGTCATGTGATCATTTGTTTATGGGATAAACTACAGACCAGAAAACTAAATTCCTCCCGATAATAAAACTATGTATTTTGACAATGTAATACACATAAAATAAAATAATCTGTTACAGTATAAGTAAGGGGAATAGTTCTATGTAATGCGCTATTTATTTTATCACAAAGTAGAAATACTGTAAGTGTGATTACCAGTGGCGGCTGCAGAGGTGGGGCTGCTGCGAGCCGCCACTGTTGATTACCATGTCAAGAGAAACTTTAGTATCCCCAGTGGTGCAAAGGATTAGTTACATCTATATGGTGTGTTATATACTGTATACATGTTATAGATATATAAGTTGGTCTATAGATAACGTAAATAAAGTTACGCGTAGGCAGTTTCCATGAGTTACTGTTTTGTTTCATCTATATGATTTGAAGCGTTCTGCTGCAGTGACTGGTGTGTAGATACATATGAATGCTCATTACCAGGGTTCAGTGGCAGAATGTGGCAGAGTGTGCAAACAGTTGTGTTACATGGACGTGTCATCTCCGTGTTGGGGGAGTGACGAGGCCAGATCTCCATTGGAATACAGAGATTTCCTGGCCTCTTTGTTGGATCTGCGGCGACCAGCTAACGTGACACCCATGGGTCACGCACCCGGCTGATGGTGTCACAGGTGATTTGATGCTGTGCCCTAGGGCGCAGCTCAGATCAGTAATGCAACAGGAGGGGGTCTACCTATATCAGACGCCTCCTGCCGCATAACCATATTAGTGCTATCACTACTGCTTCCATGTTAGCAGCGGCGATAGCACCTCCAGCCACGTCTCAATCAGGCCTATTATGCGACCACAGCACTGTCCACCTTCAATACATTTATTAATTAAATAACTAAATTATACAATTATTACTAAATTACTAAAATTACTCAAATCTTATATCTCCATGTGTAGCAAATAAGGTGGTGTCACCATGGGGACACCGCTCTACTCCAGGTGCCTGAAGCCAAGAGCTGATTGCAGATTATCTCCTCTGCCGTGCCTCTGCCAGTAGTACTACAGCCTATTAATTGTTTGCATGAGGCACGCTGTGGACAGATAAAATCAGGTTACTTTATTAGAGGTACCAAGAAGAAAAACTTCATAAGATAAGTTTTTGGAACTAAACGCCCTCTCCTAAAGACTGTTTTGTCAGTTAATTTGGGAAATTAAAGGTTTTCACAAAGTTCCTGATTCCTGACCTGAATCATAGACCAGTGATCACAAGAGCACAGAGAGCAAATCTAAGACAAAATAAAGACGAAAGAAGAGTTTCCTTTCAATCATCTGCACACAGGCGTGCGCAGAGACTGACTGGCGGGTGCCGCTCCGGACTTCCCCCCCTCCACGGCATTATAGTGTTCTCTCACCTCCCCTGTCCTGGATATAAACTGCTCATCTGGGCGGCCCAGGTGAGCGGACCAGGTGAGCAGTCTATATCCAGGACAGGGGAGGTGAGAGAACACTATAATGCCGTGGAGGGGGGGAAGTCCAGAGCGGCACCCGTCAGTCAGTCTCTGCGCACGCCTGTGCATCTGCATAATTCAGATTGTCAAGGGCAAGACATTGGGTCTATGTACTAAGCGTTTGAGAGCGATAAAGCAGACAGCGATATAGCACCAACCAACCAGCTCCTAACTGGCATTTTTTCAAACAAAGCCTGTAACACAGCATTTAGGAGCTGATTGATTGGTACTTTATCGCCGTCCACTTGACTTCTCTCCAAGGCTCTTATTACATAGACCCCATAGAGGCTTACATCCACCACACTAAGCAGCTATTAAATGGCTAATGGTTGGCCCAACTAGGAACTTATCTGGAGTTAACTGGAGATATATTACCTGAACCAATCTGCCTTATCACCCCATTCTGTCTTATCACCCTTTGTTTCGTATTGTAGATTGCCTACAACACGAAACAAAGAGTGAGATTGTATAACAAACGATTTGTACAAAATTATGACTCCATTCGGACCCAAACGGTTACAGTAAACATGAAGTCCCCAGTTTATTTTGTTATGTAATGTGCTAATTGCTACCGGTACTTTATTAAAGTTTCAAAGGAAACTCTTCTCCATTGGTTGTGTTCTGTTTACTGATATCATTCTAGGTAGATGTCTCTTGGACTCTTTGAGAAGAACCTGAATTCTATTTTATCAAAAGACTGTTTTCTAACCACAACTTCCTCTAAGTTGTTTTAAGTGGAAATAAAAGTGGTAAAAACTGGAGGAACTTGTTTGAAAAATAATCCATTACCTATAAAGTAGTTGTATTGAACAGCAGATCTTAAGAGTAGTATTCTCAATGCATTAGGTTTTTAACTATTTCAATTGAAAATATCACTAGAGACATAATCCACATTATTTTGGCGGTTTGGCACGTTAGTGCACATCTACAGTATGTGCTGCTTTGGAGAAATCTGTACAGGGGCCGGGATTGTTTGTGGTTTTTAAGCTCCACTGTGATAATTATTCTAATTCTTAATAATTATCACAGTGGAACCGAAAACCCAAACAGGGCTCCAATGAGCATACCCCAGCCTCCTGACATGCGTAGAAGACCATAGCTGGGCCTCCAAATTAGATCCATCGCCAGCCCTGCCTTCTGCAGCTGCATTGGCTGTTACAGGAATAATTACATCTGCGGCCATAAGGAGTTTTCAAATACCTATGACCTATAAGAGGGTAGATTTACTAAAGCTTCCAAAATAGACTGTGGAGGCGTTGCCCATAGCAACCAGATTCTGTCTATCATTTTGTAGAATGCAATCAAGAAATTATAGCTAAGATCTGATTGGTTGCTATCGGCAATGCCTCTACTTTTCATTTTCAGAAGCTTTAGTAAATCTATACCTATGAGTTCTAGGTGAGAAGTCTGGACAGTTTCTATTCCTTTTTGTTCTAAGGTGCAAGGTCCTCTTTAATGGTGGGAAGGCACTGGCTTTAATTAATTTTATGGACTGATGTTTCAGCATTGTTCACTTGGTATATTAAGGTGCCATCTGTATGATCTGCTGTGTGCTAAGCTATAGATGCCGCATAATACCGTTGTATAGTCTCCAGACACATGATGACAGTGACACATCTCCGAACAACTAAGTGCTGTGCGTGCTGAGCTGTAAAAGATAAGGACATTGTGGTCCAAGTGTCTTCATATTCCAAGTCTAACAGCTATACAGAGAAGGAAGGCACCTTCTCCAACATTATGGGCTTGGCTTGTGGGCTGGGTATCCAGAAATCCTCTTCTTCATTTTTCTTCTTTTTCTTGCTAGGCTGGTGTTTGATCGTGCTACTTTTTCTGGTCCGACAACAGCAGCAATGGCAACAAATAATGCTAGCAATGAACAGGACCAGTAATGGCAGTGCCAGAAGTACTCCTAGGCAGACGGTGTTGTAAATGCCCTGCTCATGTTTATTTAGCATCATGGCATAGATGCCTTGGAAGAAAGCAGTTATTTGCTCCATGGCGAGAGCCGGAGGTCCGCTATTCCTGTGTCCCTGTACCAGCTGAGGGGTCCATGCAGTAGTAATGCCACCAAATGCAGTCACGTGAGTGCAGTCATTTCTATAGGCTACATCCAACTACTGCTGAAACTGTTGTCTTCACCCTGAGGGGTTAAAAAATATATATATTATTTTTACTGAGCATGAACAGTGGGTGTTATTAGGAGTCACATAACTATGGGTTGCATTTATAATTGGGTTCAAATCCATCTAAAAGGTGCAAATGTGCACCTGGAAATAACAATCTGTTGTAGTAAGACTGATGTTTTCACAAATGCATATTGTGAACGGACGTGTGATGGCCCCAATGCAGCAAGTATGACACACAATAATGATTGCAGATCTTTTCTTGGAGCTTCTCTAAAAACAACTCCTCAATGACCATATGATACCTTCTTGACTAGGAGCATGTGCAGGATTACCTCCCTAATGACCTGAGTATTTTATACCTTAATGCCCTGAGTAATATTAAAAAATGTTTCTCTAATGCTGAAGTGCAGGTGAAACCTAGGTTGTGTCCCCTTAATCAAACAGGGTCAGCCCTCTCTGGTGGCAGTCACAGTAACGTCACATGAAACATCTCCCGCTGTCCCTAGAAAGTCATCTATGTTGAACAGGAAATGATTCCTGCACATACTATGGAACTTTACCTGACTGCTGGGTAAGCCAGAAGATGCCTGTTGAATGGACTGGTCTTAGCTAAAAATCCCATTGCAACAAGGCTAATCACAACAGGATACAGATTTCTGGTGGGCGGAGTTCAGAAGTTCAAACTGGTCACATGACCTCAGCATGGTCTATAAGGCTCAATTAGACCAATGATCACACACAGTGTAGATTTGCAGTCAACCAGATTTACCTCCAGTCCTCACCTACCTCTGATTGACAAGACATTGATCAGACTTTTCAGTCATTAAAAAACCATGTGTGCATATAATGCATTCCCCTAAGATTAGACATATACATAGCACATGAGCTCTGTATAAATCAGTGTGTACATTTACAGTACATGTACTTTTGACTATAGCGCTCTGTAATGTAGATTGCATTGACTTGTATTGTCTTTGCACTGCAGTTTATTTATGTGATTTTCCTACCTGCTGTTTTCTCTTCTGCATTGTTCAATTATTATTATTATTTATTGTGATTATATATGTGCTATGTGTAATATACATAATATATCTGTACAAGTACATTAAAACATATATAGTGCACACGTAAAAAAACAAACCATGTAAATACAGAGAACAGCATGTTAAGTATTGGACTGTAAACTTGTAGTTAAATACAAGGTCAAATAGGTAACAGTTGCTTATCTCTTGTTTAATACAAAGCCAGCCCTTATACTTTTATTGTATAGAGTGATAAAAACATCAATTTTATCACAATTATGAAAAAAAAAGATTACCAAAGCATTATAAAAGACAAGATTGCATCCACAAACTAAACTTTTATTGCTATTTTTAGAACTGCATTACAAATGTTATTGAATCCAGGGCACACTGTAATAAGCAGCTTCCTGTGTTAGAGTGTGCGCCAGTCTCACCAGGGTCTGAGAACGCTGCACATCCTGTTTGTGTTAGCACTGGCATCTAACCACCGCTTTCAGCCTTTACGCACCAGCTGGGATGTGTCTTTGTTAAAGCCATAACTCTGCCAATTAAAGACTTTTTTTGTTTCTTTAACGGAACCAAGCCCCGTTCCAGAGAACGTTAAAGCTCCATTAAAAACAATACTCTTGATTAGTCGGGAGTACTGGTACTGTACACTGCCCTGGGAAACACTGTTCCTGCATGTGGTTCCCAGGGCTTAGGTGAAGGGAATGAGAAGCCCCTTTATGAGTTATTTGTCCATACAGATGAATGTTCAGGTGTGTAGACACGGTGAGATTTATCCTTGCAATTTTGACTATATCATCAAAATCGCAAGGAAAGTTAGTGCAAATCGCAAGGTGTTAGCCACCTTGCGATACCGATGCAATCCCGATGCGTGGTTCCGCGGGGTCGGTATCGCAAGGTTAGATTGACTGTGCAGGCAATTTTGACTATCTAATACAAAGTTTAGTCAAAATCGCACATAGCCAATACCGAAAGCACAGATAGTCAATATCGCATAGTTCATATCGCATAGTCAAAATCAAAGATAGCCCAAATCTCACCATGTGTATGCACCTTTACGCAGTGTGATTAGGAGTTATTACAGGAAATGTATGAATGCTGTGTTGTAAATGGAGGATGTCTGAGAGAGTCCTATTGCAGTAACAAGGTGTGTGCGACCGGTGCAACCATCCTTGGTTGCCACCTTCCTTGTTACCCTGAAGAGGCTCTCTGTCACCCTTTTCTACGTTATGTGTAGAAAGGTACCCCGTTATATGGATAGCCGCAAAACACCTCCTTATGATCTGCCCTTATGTCATCTTTCTGCTACCAGTACTCTCTCAACGCCTGTTATGTGACATCATAATGTCATATGCGCCATTGGCGAGGAATGCCACCAAGGGCAAGCAGGCGCCCTGTAACAGCACTTAAAAAGGTAAATCTGCGCACATATGCACACAGTGTTTTTAACTTACATAGGACCAAACATATATTCTTATATTAAGACTATATAGATAGTTTCACCCTCTGTTCTAAGAACTTGGTAATTAAATACAGTGTGTCCCCCACATACCTACAGCTCTCTGTGTACTATAGAGCCATACTGAGTGCTATGGACAGATATGCATTGGGTTAGTATTGCCTGAAGAATTGCTGCAGGGAAAATGAACACAATTTGGTTAAGCTGTTTCTTGGCTTCAGGTAAGTGGGGGTTCCCAAAGAACTAATTTTCTCAGTAACACTTACTGGCACTTTAAATTATTAAATAAGGATTCTCCTAGTTGCGTATATTTGAAAATAGAAAGTAGCTTTATTTACAGTGTTCTGTTATTTATCCTACTAAGGACAAAGTGGTGGCTTTTGACAGCTACAATGCTGTTGAATCTTCAGGCTTCTAATATTGAAGAGACGTCTGTATTCAGGCTTCTAAGATTGAGGAGACGTCTGTAGAGATTTGCTGTGAAGACAGAACTGTCAATCACAACTCAAAGGATGGAGGAGACATTTCACAACCTATTCCAGGCTCGTGCATCCATAGGCTAAATATGTAAACAATAATGATTCAAGACAAAACTCTATATTGATAGGGAATTTTTATTTACAAGATTATTTTAAATTTTTATTTTTTTTACTGTATATAGCACCTATATTTATGAAGAACTAGCTGGTGTACCCAACGTTGCCCGGGATTTTAAGAATGTCTGTTTACAAAAATAAATGTAAATATTAAACACACAGTATAAATAACATTGTAGATAGCTGAATACCCGTGCTTTGCTACAGGATGAGGATGGTAAATTAGAAGGATGGTTGTTAGTTAATTCACGTTGGTTGGAGATCTAGTATATAGGCATATCTTGCTTCCCTGATGCACTTTGTGTAGTGGCTGGACCCCTTTTTGGTCCCCCAAGGGACCCTGCTCTTCCAACTATACAACTGTCAGTCTGTGGCTTCCTGCTGCCTCCATTCCCCTCCTCACATCATGTCAGTGCCCCAGTGAAATTATCGATTTATTTACAGTTTCTTATATAGCGTGGCACATTATGTATCTCCTGATATACTCTGTGCTGCTGGGAGACCGTGCTACTTCCACTATATAACTCTCAGTGTGTGGATTTGTGCTACCTGCATTCCCCTCCTCACATTATGTCACTGTCCCTGTCACATGCAGCCCTGTGATCACTGACATATCATGCATGTCCTTATATAGTCTGTGCTGCTGGGCCACCCCTAGGGGTGCTAGGTGTGTTACCCCCACAGTGTTTGTTCCAAGAGTGTAAGTCATTTGTGTAGCAATATTGGTGTAAATTGCTCCAGGCATTATAAAGTTATGCTGTCTGCTGAAATACTCTGTGCTGCTGCCCCACCTCCTAGGGGTGCTAGGGGTGTCTTACCCCCACAGTGATTGTTCCCAGATTCCAAGTCATATGTGTACCAAGTTTGTTGTAAATTGTTCCAGGCATTCGGGAGTTATGATTTCTCCTGAAATACTCTGTGCTGCTGCCCCACCGCAAGGGGTGCTAGGGGTGTCTGACCCCCACAGAGTTTGTTCCCAGATTGTTAGTCAGATGTGTACCAAATTTGTGTAAATTGCTCCAGCCCTTCCACAGTTATGCTGTCTGCTGACCAGTGACGTCTGTGCTGCTATCCCACCCCTGGGGGTGCTAGGGGTGTCTTCCCCCACAGTGTTTGTTCCCAGAGTGTAAGGCATATGTGTACCAAGTTTGTTGGAAATTGCTGCAGGCATTCCAAAGTTATGCTGTCTGCTGAAATACTCAGTGCTGCTGCCTCACCCCTAGGGGTGCTAGTGGTGTCTTCCCCCACAGTGTTTGTTCCCAGATTGTAAGGCATTTGTGTACCAATTCATGAGTACATTGCTCCAACAATTCTGGAGTTATGCTGTCTCCTGATATACTCTGTGCTGCTGTCTCCTCCCTAGGGGTGCTAGGGATTTCTAATTTTTTAGTTGCCTCGGTGGGGTTTTAATAATACAAAGTTTTCTGAAGGATGACACTTACTGACAGAGGCTGGTTGGCAAGGGGGACAGGGTGCCATCTGCCCCCTGGGCCAGTAAAATTTAAGTGATCCAGGGCTGCCTGGCTGCGAGAGGCAAACAGAGGTCCGACTGCTCTGAGTTATAACATTTAATTTAACCCCCCCGCCTGGCTGCTGAACAGCAGAGGCTAGCAAAAAATGGCTACCTCCATAGCAGGCTATAAGAAAATGGCAACTTTGTATCTTAGTTGTCTACCCTCCCTCATTCTGCAGGAGACTCCCTGAAATAGATGCAATCTCCCTGACTCCCTGAATAGTCCAGCAATCTCCTTGATTGCACCTGACACTCATTATGTAGCTATTACATTCTTGGGGGGGAAAATAAATCAGAGACACATACTGTACATTCAAATGGGAGCATCAGTGCCATGTCCCTGCATTGGTTATAAGTAGAGATGAGCGTGTTCCGATTTACTCGGTTCTTAATGCCAGAATTATCGCAAGTTCTTTTTTTCTGGATTTTTCTTATTGGCTAACCAAAACACGTCACGTCCGTGAGCCAATAAGAAGTTCGGGTAAATTCAAGTAATTCCGAGTACAACCGAACCCGCTCATCTCTAGTTATAAGGCACAAGGGGGCAGATGTATTAAGCCTGAGATAGCATAAGGAAGTGATAAAGCGGTGATAAGTGCAAGGTGATAAACGCACCAGCCAGTCAGCTCTTAACTGTCAATTTGCATATTGGAGTTGATTGGCTGGTGCGTTTATCACCTTGCACTTATCACTGGTTTATCACTTCCTTATGCATTCTCCAGGTTAATACATCTGCCCCCTAGATCCCTACTGCCACATGCATTTTAAATAAGGTTTCTCATGGCCACTTACGGTATATGGAACCTCTTGTAAAACACAATACACAAACAAATCTTGCAAAATATCGGTGTCTTTTCTTCAACAAACTTACTAACTTTGGGGCTCATTTACATTTGGATGTAAGTCATATTTATGACACGACTCTCAGATGTAGCATTACACGTCCACGCTGATAGGTGTGACTTTCACACTCTCCCTGAAATGCTTTTTCAAAAGTAGGCAAGTATTCTTTGTATACCATGTCACTGTGCAGCCCTCCTCTGACTCCACCCCATGCACACTGGTACTATGCAGCCCCACCTGTGTCCACTGACACCGTGCAGTCCCACCTGTGCCCCCACCCTGTGTACATTGGTACTATGCAGCCCCACCTGTGTCCACTGACACTGTGCAGTCCCACCTGTGCCCCCACCCTGTGTACACTGGTACTATGCAGCCAGTCAGTGATCTGATGCTGTGTCCTAGGATGCAGGTCAGATCACTACTGCAGTAGGAGGCGTCTACTTGTAATAGACGCCTCCTGCTACATCACCACACACCGCTATCACTGCTGCTTCCAAGGAAGTGACAGCCACTCCATCTTAGGCCCAATGTGTCCTATGTTTTATATCAGTCATTAGAATAGTGTCTGTTTGTCGAACAGGGCTGGTAGGCGATGTATTGTTCTTAGACATAATGATTTGTCAGATATTTCACAACACATTTAAACTGCTTCCCCATTAGATAAACCATGCCTGCAGTTTTTTATCTGCCACATCCATTTTGCCATTCCCATATGCTGGTAGAGAAGCCGGGGCCACTTGATTTCATTGCCCCCCAGGCTAAAAGTTGCCAGCCAGCCCCTGCTCACTGAACATAGTTGAAATACCCTCAATAAGACTGCAGCAAACAGCATTCCCAAACATTTTGTACACTAAAGATTCAACAGCTGTGCCCTCATACCCTAGCGTTTATCTACAATATACCAGAAGAGGCTTGGGTGGTCATTCCGAGTTGATCGCTAGCTGCATTCGTTCGCTGTGCAGCGATGAGGCAAAAAAAGGCACTTCTGCGCATGCGGCGCACGCGCGTCGTACTTTTACAACGGCCGATGTAGTTTCACACAGGGTCTAGCGAAGTTTTTCAGTCGCACTGCTGACCGCAGAGTGATTGACATGAAGAGGGCGTTTCTGGGTGTCAACTGACCGTTTTCAGGGAGTGTTAGAAAAAACGCAGGTGTGCCAGGAAAAACGCAGGCGTGGCTGGGCGAACGCAGGGCGTGTTCATGATGTCAAAACAGGAACTGATTAGTCTGAAGTGATCGCAAGCGCTGAGTAGGTTTTGAGCTACTCTAAAACTGCACAAAAAACTTTGCTGCCGCTCTGTGATCCTTTCGTTCACACTTCTGCTAAGCTACAAATACACTCCCAGTGGGAGGCGGCATAGCGTTTGCACGGCTGCTAAAAACAGCTAGCGAGTGAACAACTCGGAATGACCACCTTGGTACGACTAAAGCTGGGTACACACTAAACAATTTGCACCCAGTGCGATATTGGTGCTGACAGATCCGGCAGGGGTGCCGGCACACCCGCTGATCTGTCGGCAGTGACGTAGCGGCGGCAGGGGGAGGAGTGAGGCCATGCTGCATTCAGCAGCAAGTCATCGCTAGGGACATTGCCAGATTGAGCTGCATGTACAGATGATGGGGAATGTCGCTAGTGACCTGCGGGAGTGCGCATTGCTAACGGTCTAGTGGGTACACACTGGACGATAATACAAATTTGTTGTAATAAATGGTCGTTATCAGCAGATTTGTTTAATAAGTCGTTTAGTGTATAGCAAGCTTTAGACGCCGAGCAACAGATAGCTAGTTTGCTAAGTTTGCATTTTTTTTTCATTTCCATAGCAATTTTTCCACACAGCAGCCGCATACCAACAAACTCGTGGTGTACTGGGAACATAGTAATTGCACTTCTTTCAGAATTGTAACAATGTTAATTTATGCGATAATGCGTGGTGGGACACATGGCACAGCTAATTCATATCAGCATCTTTTATAAGATTAGAGGGGGTCATTCCGAGTTGTTCGCTCGCAAGCTGCTTTTAGCAGCTTTGCACACGCTAAGCCGCCGCCTACTGGGAGTGAATCTTAGCTTATCAAAATTGCGAACAAAAGATTAGCAGAATTGCGAATAGACACTTCTTAGCAGTTTCTGAGTAGCTCAAGACTTACTCGGCATCTGCGATCAGTTCAGTCAGTTTCGTTCCTGGTTTGACGTCACAAACACACCCAGCGTTCGCCCAGACACTCTTCCGTTTCTCCAGCCACTCCCGCGTTTTTCCCAGAAACGGTAGCGTTTTTTCACACACACCCATAAAACGGCCTGTTTCCGCCCAGAAACACCCACTTCCTGTCAATCACATTACGATCACCAGAACGAAGAAAAAACCTTGTAATGCCGTGAGTAAAAAACCTAACTGCATAGCAAATTTACTTGGCGCAGTCGCACTGCGGACATTGCGCATGCGCATTAGCGACTAATCGCTCCGTTGCGAGAAAAAAATACAGAGCGAACAACTCGGAATGACCACCAGAGTCTTTTTCACACAGCTTTAGTGTGCAAATCCACTAGTGGTGTACAGGGTATGCGTACCTTGGGGGTCATTCCGAATTGATCGCTAGCTGCCGATGTTCGCTGCGTACCGATCATTTCAAAAAATGGCAAAACTGCGCATGCGTGTGGGGCGCAATGCGCACACACGGCGTGCGGGTACAAAGAGCATCGTTGTTTTGCACTGCTTCTAGTGACGATTCCATTCGCACAGCCGATCGCAAGGAGATTGACAGGAAGAGGGCGTTTATGGGTGTCAACTGACCGTTTTCTGGGAGTGTTTGGAAAAACGCAGGCGTGTCCATGCGTTTGCAGGACGAG
Source organism: Pseudophryne corroboree (assembly GCF_028390025.1). NCBI lineage: Eukaryota > Metazoa > Chordata > Amphibia > Anura > Myobatrachidae > Pseudophryne > Pseudophryne corroboree. Next base: position 99,340,745 of record NC_086452.1, read on the forward strand.
TATCTGACGTCAATTCCATGACTTTAGACGCAGCAATCATCGCACAGAATAAGTAACTACAGGGCTGATCTTGTTTTGTACAAAATGTTTTTGTGCCGCTCGGCTGCACAGGCGTTTACACTCTTGCAAAGCGAAAATACACTCCCCCATGGGCGGCGACTATGCGTTTGCACGGCTGCTAAAAGTAGCTAGCGAGCGATCAACTCGGAATGAGGGCCCTTATGCGTATAACATATTAGCAATGCAAAAAAGAGGCAAATAATGAAAAATACTGAGCAGAAAAGTTACATGGCGCGGTCTAGTTGCATTTTTCATGGAGCACCTAATGGGACAATTAGATGCATTTTAAGGATAGGTACAGTATATGTGGACACATCTGTAGTTCTTATTTTAAAAAGTGTGGTTGTAGAACGTATAGGTATGATGTGACCATTTCAAATGATTATGTAGATAAGTGGCATATCGCTCTACCAAATAGTTAATCTACACCCAGATGGATTGAATAACGCTAGATTTAAACAATTTAATTTCAATATTCTCTTGTTGAATGTCCTATCGTTTGGTTGAAGCCTGTGATAATTGACTTGTTTTATATAGTTTCTTAACTAATGATAATATAATGATAATATAGGTCTCTATCTATATTTTGGAAATTAATTTGGCTGTTTTGCAGTCAGCATTTTTTGGCGCCCACAAATCATTCTGGTGGGTGAGTGATGTTCCTTTCAGGCACAAATCCCTGGTCCTATCCAGAATAGTTAACAGGGGTTCAACCCATGTTGATACACCTTTCACACCAAGGCAAGGACCTGGGAAAAAGCTATGTTGTGTGTCGGTGTGAATGGGTCACATAACTGGGTTTGAGCCAAATACACTGCAGACTGAAAGTGTGTTCCAGAGTTATGTTAAGAGGAGCTCAGAAGACATACTAAGGGGTTTGGGTCCTGGTTGGACCTACTTTTAGTATTCCCCATCCAAAACTTTGACCCGGTGAGCCTGTTCTGGGCCTTCCACTGGATGGGTTTGAATGAAAACATCACAGAGTGATAACATTGGGTTCTAGAAGACATACTAAGTAGTTGGGGTCCTGGTTGGACCTACCATTGGTATATTCCAGACATAACTTTGACACGGAGCCAGTTCTGGGGCTTCCACTGGATGGATTTGGATGAAAACTTTAATGAACTGTAATAACTGACAGAAATAACCATGATTCAAAGACCCGAAATAAATGACTGAAATAACCATAAATGAAAGAATTAAAATAACTGACAGCAATGGAGGTGGAAAGACAAAAATATTGTGTACCCAAAAGCCTTGAAATAGCACCATTGATAACAGGAGGAAAACTTTAAACCCATCTTGAAATGTAAAAGTGATTATAAAACTGAACCGAAAGGAAAGCTGGAGATCAGGGCCACTGACGAGACCCCTCCAAAAAAAACAAAACAAAAAAACGCTAGACAGTCACCTCATGGGTGTGTTGGAAGAACTGCTATGCTGCTCATTATTTTTTTAATTGTGGACAGTTACATCCAACTCATTGATAATTTAATAACCTGAAGTTTTAAACCCGGGCAACACCGGGTACTTCAGCTGTTAAGATATAATAATGTGTAATAGTAAAGTTTGGACTTTAGTAACTGCCTGCTAATATTAAAGTAAAACTGTGTGTTGCTATGACCGCAGATATGTACACATATAGACATATATTTATATTGACTATATAACAATACCAAGTAGCACTGTCTCCTTTTTCTTGTTATCCTTGTTTAATTAGTAAGGTAGCAGTAGAGAGTTGCTTTAGTTATAGGGTTAATTTTTTTTCTATTTATTTCTAGAATATGCCCAAAGATTTGCTAGGTACAGGTTGAGTATCCCTTATCCAAATATTCCGAAATACGGAATATTCCGAAATACGGACTTTTTTGAGTGAGAGTGAGATAGTGAAACCTTTGTTTTTTGATGGCTCAATGTACACAAACTTTGTTTAATACACAAAGTTATTAAAAATATTGTATTAAATGAGCTTCAGGCTGTGTGTATAAGGTGTATATGAAACATAAATGAATTGTGTGAATGTAGACACACTGTTTAATGCACAAAGTTATAAAAAATATTGGCTATAATGACCTTCAGGCTGTGTGTATAAGGTGTATATGTAACATAAATGCATTCTGTGCTTAGATTTAGGTCCCATCACCATGATATCTCATTATGGTATGCAATTATTCCAAAATACGGAAAAATCCCAAATCCAAAATACCTCTGGTCCCAAGCATTTCGGATAAGGGAGACTCAACCTGTAATAAGGTTCAAACGTTTTTGATCAATTTCCATGAAGACGGATACTGAGTGTTGGCAAGGCTGACTATAACCCAGTCAGTAATAATTGCTAATGCTATGGCTTTGTATTTTAATTGCTGTTCATTTGAAATAATCATTTAGTTGGATTAATGTAAAACAAGACAAAGTAGAGGTCCATTTATTAGAATTTATAGATCATCAGTTAAAGACAGACTGCAATTAGTGGCAGGAAAAACACACAGCACAAAACACATAATACAAACAGCATGTTTAGAAGTGGAGGTAAGGCCAGCTGTGCCATGTAAAAAATGCAACTTGCATAATAAATGCAAATCAAAGAAGACCCTTAGAGATACCCGGCCCCCTGACCTTCACACCATAACTTTTCCAGTTTTTATTCAAGTATAAGCAATTCAAGTTCAGTGTATAACCTGAAATGGCACAGCGCTAAGCAGTCAGCTGTATAGGTTTAAATAAAGGCTTAGGTTAGAAAAAACTGACAATGTAAATTGCATAGTTTTCATAAAGAAGGACAGTCTGCAGTCAACAAGTAAGGGGTTAATATCTTACAGGTTTTCTGCAGCAAAGGAAAAAAGGCTTGCATGGGCCATGATGTACCATGAGTGGACTACTGAAGACCGGACGAAGGTCTTCTAGACTGATGAATCAAAATAAATAAAAACGTTAAATCTCTGGTTCATCACATAAGGTTCTAGTTGTGTCGGGAAGGTCAAAGGAAGGCTCTTCATTGTGTGAGGTATATTTACTAAGCCACTGTTTAAGCCCAGAATGTAAAAAGCATTGCCCCTTTTACATTTCATGACTGATACACACACATATACACACACATATACAGTATATATATATATATATATATATATATATACATACATACACAGGTTGAAGTATTCTGAAAACCAAAATGAGCGCGACTAAGTCATAGGCGGGGTAAGTCATAGGCGCCAATATGGGGGGGAAAGTGTTTTCCAAAATTGCATCATCGTGGCCCCGCCCCGCTATACAATGCAATGCAAATTTTACTGGAATTGCACAGCGGGGGATGTGGCTCCGATGATGCTATCCAGAGTGAATGGCGTCGTCAGACTGCAGGCTGGCAGGAACTGGCTGGCTCCTGGAGACTTGCTAACTCTTCTGGGTGGCCGGGAGTGCCACTCAATTTTCGGGAGCCTCCCGTTACAGATGTAGCCATGCTCATCATAGCTACATCTGCGGCAAACGGGCACTCTCGGCATGGCTAGGCGCGCCCGCACCTAGCCGTGCCGAGCTGCGTATTTAGCCATTCCTATTCATGCGAATAGGGCAAATGCGCGTTTAAGGTGTGCCACCGCCATAGACGTGCTCGCGGTCGTGCCTAACAAGGGGGGTAATTCTGAGTTGATCGCAGCAGCAAGTTTGTTAGCAATTGGGCAAAACCATGTGCACTGTAGGGGGGGCAGATATAACGTTTGCAGAGAGAATTAGATTTGGGTGGGTTATATTGTTTCTGTGCAGGGTAAATACTGGCTGCTTTATTTTTACACTGCAATTTAGATTTCAGTTTGAACACACCACACCCAAATCTAACTCTCTCTGCACATGTTATATCTGTCCCCCCTGCAGTGCACATGGTTTTGCCCAACTGCTAAAATATTTGCTGCTGCGATCAACTCAGAATTAGGCCCAAGGTGCGATCCCGCTGAGATGTAGCCGCGATGAGCAAGGCTACATCTGTATGTGGAATAAAAGGAGTGCAATCTATAAAAACGGCGATTGGCATGGTAATGATACAGTGACAGGCGTATGGTTAGTATCTTTGTGTGGCGAGCACACTGTAAATGTCTGACTAATTTTACTTAGATCTCAAACTTATAAAAAAAATGTATATGCACTTCCTTATCTCTCTAGATATTAGCGCTGTCCACATTTTTCACAGGAAGGGGCATAAATATGCTATAACATGCTAGCTGTCAGGATTGTATTTCAGATATGCTGTAATGGACGGATGTACAGCTGTCCAGTGTGCCGCCTCGGGCTGTGCTCACCGGAATGTACAGTAAAAGAAGGTGAAAAAATTCCACAGTACAAAAACGGCACTGTCAGCAATCACAGCACTGACACAAATGTCCGGTCACCCCTGGGCACAGCTTGCTGTCTGAGATGGTCAACGTTGCTTTCTCTTCCCAACGTCTCCCAGGCTCTCATCAATTCCGCAACATAATGTCATCTCCTTCTTCATAAGCGTAACTGTAGCTAGCAGCATTGGCCTCCTGTGGAATTGCCACCAGGGAATATGACCACAGCAGTGGAGGCCTGGCAACACAGGTAGGAGAAGGGCCCCCTTCCCTCTTTGTCTGTCTGTTATTACCCGCTTTAGCTTATTACTGTTTTGTTCCCAATTGTAAAGTGCAATGAAATATCCTAGCAGTATATAAATAGCTGTTATTAATAAATAATGTCATGTCCTCTTGGAGTATGCCTATAACTTCAGAAGAACTGCGTAGGCAGCACACAGAACCTGTTTCTGCTAACAAGTAGAAATTGCGATGCGTTCTCAATTTCTGCTTGCTGAAGGGGGAGGGGGGGGGGTGCGTGGTAGTCAGCATGCTGGGCGGCCTTGCCCTGCGATGGGCGTCCCCCAGCATGCTGGCAAAGGGATTGCTAATTATTTGTACATTTTAATAAAGTTAAGCATTGAAAGTAAATTTTAAATTTTAAATGCATTTTTAAGTTTGTTTTTTCTGAAAGAGGGTTTAGGGGTCCTCTTAATTTGGGTTTCTCCGAGCCTCTATGAACCTCTGAAAGGGCTGCTTATACCCTCCTGGAACAAGTATGGCTACATAACACCCTTGCACCTCTTCCTACTGTACATTGGCAACAGCAGGTAATGTAAAGGAAAAGGGGACAAAATGGTAAAAAAAAATAAAAAAAATCTTGTTTCGGGGTGTGGCCAAGTCATGAAACCCCACCACCATTCACCCCCACCTCTCTACCTTCCAGACTTCTGCATTAAAAACCAGAGCCCAGGGGAAACGTACTGAAAAAGTCCTGAAAGTGATGAATACAAGAATGAATATAGTAACGCAAAAGATATTTTGCAAGTTTGTGTATGCCCATAATAATGTTAAAGTAGAAGTAATGAACCTTGCAGGCTACGGAGGTGGAATAAGGATTTCCCAACTAGTGACGACAGTCCTGTACGGAGCAGGGAAGTGAGGATTAAGGGGAAAGACTTCAGCAAACAAGACTGAAAGATGAAACTATGTCACAGCTACCACCTCAGGGAGAACATTGTGTAAGTTAGCAGCACATTCAGCTGGCTTGACAACCTCAGCCCTGCCCTGGAATGTAGCTTTTATATCTGCATTCTTTAGCCGGAGACAGCAACAATATTATCTATTACTGTCTGAGTTCAAAGGAAAGACAACAGTATAATTGTATAGTTTTACAGCTCACACATTTCCTCTGCTAGTGCATTGTCTATGGCCCTGTGTCTCCAGTGCTGGAGTATATATTAATATGGATCATACGTCATACCTCCCAACTTTTGAATGTGTCGAAGAGGGACCTGCCGTGCCGTCCTCGCAAAGGGTTGGGGCCTCAGAAAGAAGGGGTGTGGCCTCTGGAAGAGGGGGTGGGGCCTCACGGCATGACACTGGTTTTTTGTCATTTTGGGGACGTGCCCAGCACTCCCCGAGCAGCTGGGCAGCCCCCTACTTGCCTTCCCGCTGTTTTTAGATTCCGTGCGCATGTGCACGGCATCTATTCAGTGATCACCGGCTGCTTTGCAAAGCAGAGCAGCGGTGATCACTGGCTCTTCCAACCTGCCCCCCCGCCCGCGGGACACTGCGACCAGCGCGTGGGAGAGCGAGACAGTGTCCGAATAACGGGACTGTCCCGCTGGAATCGGGACAGTTGGGAGGTATACTTGACTATCCTCCCGGAACCTAAGGGAGACAGACAATAATAATAACACAGGGTATTCTGCTGTCCATTTGGAGGTGGCGGGGCCTAGTGATGCACGTTTATGATACGCGCATCATTTAGGCCCTGCCCCCTATTCAAACATGTGCGATTCTATGCATTTCACTGTGAATGAGCAGGGCCTAAATATGCGATTGTTCTGGTCCCGCCCCCATCACCGCCCACCTGCACCTCCTCTCCGGGCTTCTCCCAGAAAGGATACTAAAATACTAAAAATTTTTGCAAGTATAATGTATTGAAAAATGTCTAATTGCTACAGAGTTAAAGAGAGATGATGCCTAAGGCATACAAATTGCTTACATATAGTTGAGATGGGTGTGGTATATTTTGTCTACATTCATTATATCAACATGACAGTGTAGTAATGGTTGTAATATTGACATTGAGCATATTGACATTCATCATGTCGACACCAATGTAACTTCAACATTGTTGACATGTCAGCACTGTGCATTTAGCCTAATTCTATCTCCAAACCTAACGCTAACCCTAATACTAACCCTTACTCCAATGGTAACCCTAATGCTAATCCTTACTCTACTGGTAACCCTAATACTAGCCCTAACTCTAATGGTAACCCTAATACTAACCCTAACTGTATTGGAATCCCTAATGCTAACCCTAACTCTAATGGTAACCCTAATGCTAACCCTTCCTCCAATGGTAACCCTAATGCTAACCCTTACTATACTGGTAACTCTAATACTAACCCTAACTCTATTGGTAAAACCCTAATGCTAATCCTAGCTCTAATGTTAACCCTAATGCTAACCCTTACTCTGATGATAACCCTAATGCTAACCCTTACTCTGATGGTAACCATAATGCTAGCCCTAACTCTAATGGTAACCTTTAATGCTAACCCTTATTCCAATAGTAACTCTAATGCATTGCTAACCCTTACTCTGATGGTAACCCTAATGCTAACTCTTACTCTGATGGTAATTCTATTGCTATCTCTTACTCTCATGGTAACCCTAATGCTCTGATGGTAACCTTAATGCTAATCCTTACTTTGATGGTAACCCTAATGCTAACCCCAAATCTATTGTTGACCCTAATGCTAACACTTACTCTAATGGTAACCCTAATGCTAACCCTAACTCTACTGGTAACCCTAATGCTAACCCTTACTCTAATAGTAACCCTAATGCTATTCCTTACTCTAATGGTAACCCTAATGCTAACCCTTACTCTAATAGTAACTGTAATGTTAATCCGTACTCTAATGGTAACCCTTACTCTAATGGTAACCGTAAAGCTAATCCTTACTCTAAGAGTAACCCTAATGCTAATACTTACTCTAATAGTAACCCTAACGCTAATCCTAACACTAAGGGTTACCCTAATGGTAACCCTACTGGAAATGTCAACTTTATGAGTATAACATCATCAGTGACCATAGCATTCTGACTGCATACCGCTGGGAGGAGTTCACCTTCGATGAGCATATGTATTAACATGTTACAATGTACAGACATTCAGCAACACATAGCAGCCAACTAGACGGTAACTTTTAGTTTATAATTCTGCTGGAAAAATGTCAGTTGTACTTTGGTTGGTTACAGCTGAAGGTTACAGGCTGGCTTATCTATAATGGTGCAGGGGGAGGGGGGCCCACACCGCACACCCTGCACCCATTTATTTTTTACCTACCCCTCCGAATTCCCACGTCAGCACCAGCAGCGCTGCACGCGCAATAGCAATATTACTGGGAAAATGGCAGCTCGCTATTTCGTCAGAACCTGTGCACAAGAGCATAAGACTCTAGAACAGCACTAGGTTCTATTAGGGCCTCCCCCTCAGGGACCATTATAAAGCGTATCCCTATATTACTTCACACTAAGAAAATGTATTATGTCGTGGTAGTGAAATTGGTCACAGTAATCACTGCATGCTGCATGATTGACCTTAATGAGTAGGTACGGGTATAAGTAATGGCACAGTATGAGTATACGGCAAGAGGCTAACTCATTTTGGTAATAGCTCATTGTTCAGAAAAACCTTACAATGTATAAAGAGAAAGCCTGTAGTTACTGGTAATGCAGGTGTGGGCAGGTGGCAATCTCATTGTATCCTGAGATTTGCTATGCTTGCAATCAGCGCGCACTTACAAAAACTTGTTTAATGCATATGTTAAATTATGTGCATGTGTTTTATTGTCCATGTAAAAGGGAAACAACTGATACTTATCTTGTCTATTTAGACTGGAAGTAATTGCAGTGCTACTCACCCAGTTCTTAGCTATACCATGGAGCACTCACTTTTACAGCAGCCTTGTATGTGAACTCAACAAGATGGATATAGCAGCTTCATTTGTGTAATCAGAAATACAGACCAGAAAGAAAGAATTTTAATCGCATAGTCTAGATATACAGTTTACACATAGGACATGCCAGCTGTGATTGCTGTTCTACTTATACAACTGGGCCGGACTAATCTTAGGATTCCTAAAGCTCTACAGCAAGTGAGTTACTTTCCGAGGTACAGATGTAGCCATTCTTAACATGGCTACATCTCGGCGTAATTGCGCCACCGTGTGCACGTCTAAAGCGCGTGCACATCTTAGACGCACATGCGTCCCATTCGCAGTGAATGGGACGGCTAAATACGCAGTTCGCCATGACTAGGTGCGGGAGCACCTAGCCGCGCCATGAGTGCCTATCCGCGGCAGATGTAGCCACGATGAGCATGGCTACATCTGTATTACCAGTGGGCTGCAGCACACACCACGCTTTGCAGGGGGGAGACGGTTAGCCAGGCCCGGCCCGCCCATTAGGCAAAGTGCGCATTAAAGTATGGCGCCATGCCTGCAAGGTCGCCATCTCTTGCCGCCGGCCAGATCACAAATGGCGCTGCTGCCTCCCGGTACCCAGTGACCTGCATGAAGGTGCCGCTCCAGGGACACCCGCAGGCAAGAGGTACTCTTCGTCCGGGGACGGGGGGTGGTGGATGTGTGCGCCCCTGCCCTGGTCTCCGCCTCGCCGCTGAATATACAGATGAGGCTGGGAAGGGACCCTGCGCCGGGATCTCTGCGCTCCTCACTCTAGTCTCTTTATGGTGCGGCTGCACTGCTGGATAACAACTGCTGAGCTGTGGGGCCAATGCAGTAGTACGAGAGCCATCTCCTGCCACCAGCCGATTCACATGTGGTTCGCTGGCCCGTTTAAAGGTGGGCAGAGATAAGGGGGTGGGGATGGTGGGGTGCCCCTGTACATTGTGTGTGTGTATGTCAGTGCCCCTGGTCCCTGTGTGTGTGGGTCAGTGTGCCCCTTGTCCCTGTACATTGTGTGTTTATGTGTGTGTGTGGGTCAGCGTGCCCCTTGTCCATGTACACTATGTATGTGTGTGTGTGCCCCTGGTCCCTGTACACTGTGTGTGTGTCAGTGTGCCCCTACAGTGTGTGTGTGTGCGTGTCAGTGTGCCCCTTGTCACTGTACACTGTGTGTGTGTGTCAGTGTGCCACTTGTCCATGTACAGTGTGTGTGTGTGTGTGTGTGTGTGTGTGTGTGTGTGTGTGTGGGTCAGTGTGCCCCTTGTACATGTATACTATGTGTGTGTGTGTGTGTGTGTGTGTGTGTGTGTGTGTGTGTGTGTGTGTGTGTGTGTGCCCCTGGACCCTGTAATGGACACTAGTGTGCAGTGTAATGTGAGTAACGGACACTACTGTGCGGTGTAATGTGAGTAACGGACACTACTGTGCGGTGTAATGTGAGTAACGGACACTACTGTGCGGTGTAATGTGAGTAACGGACACTACTGTGCGCTGTAATGGGAATTGGCACTATATTCTGTGGCCACACCCCTATATATTCCACTAAGGGGCGCCAAAATGTATATTCGCTTACCAGAAAAATTTGGCTTGGGCCGGCCCTGCGGTTAGCACATATAGACCCAGATTTATCAAGCCTTGGAGAGTGACAAATTGCAAGGTGATTAATTACCAACCAATCAGCTCCTGTCATTTTTCAAACACAACCTGTAACATGCCAGTTAGGAGTTGGCTGGTTGGCACTTTATCACAGTACAATTTATCACTCTCCAAGGCTTTATAAATCTGGGCCATAATCTAAACATACATGCAGAGATGTATGTAACATATGTGCTGGATGCAAGTCCCCAGAGATCGGCAGAGTTGTGAATATCACAGCAGCCACTGCACCCAGGATGCAGCTATTGGCTTCAATCTTCTTCAAAGCCCGTCCCCAGACTCCTGTGAAACCTAGCCAATGGGAGTGTGCGGGTGGGCTTAAAAGGAATGTGATACCTAATGCTGACTTCTGGGTGCTACATGACACCTGTGATAAACACAGCGCTGCCGATCCTGGGGACTTGCAGCCAGCACGTATCATACATACATCTCTGCATGTATGCTAAGCCCCACCCCCCTGCACTATGTAGTCGGCACCATACTTGCCTACCTGACCCTCTCCGTGAGGGAGAAAATGCTCTGTTCCTGGACTTTCCTGGTAATGTATGATTGCCATCACCTGTGGGAGCTAGTTAATTGATAAGAAAGGTGTTTCACCACAGGTGATGGCAATCATACATTACCAGGAAAGTCCAGCAACAGAGCATTTTCTTCCTCATGGAGAGGGTCAGGTAGGCAAGTATGGTCGGCATGGGTATTACCTACAGATATCTGGGTACACTCGACCCCACCTATACAAAGCTATCCCATATGGGGGCAAATTTATCAATATTATTTTCACTAATTTAATGTGAAAACAGGTGTTTTCACAGCCTTTTCACATTATTTTAGTATCACCTGAATGTACTAATGAGCAATTGGAGAAGAATTCGCAAAAGTGAGCAGAGGAGACGATAGCAATCATTGCCATGGTAGTAGCTGTAAATGCTAGGTGAACCCTACACAGGAGTCTGTGGATTTTATCCTTTCAGTATCTGAAGTCAATACCACGAGTACTGACATTATTATACTCCAAGTGATGTATTTATTACTATTTGGAGGGCTAGCAAGGCTGCGCTCATTCCCTGTGATTGGTGCCCTAAGATGCAGCTACCTCTTGGTGAGCCGAGAGAAGGTCAATGTACCACAGGCACATGTGAGCAGACACACTGCTGTCTAACATCGGGGGGTAATTCAGACCTGATCACTGTTGTGTGTTTTTGCACATCGGGCAAATCAGATCCAAACTGCGCATGCGTATGCACCGCAGAAATCAGTTGCAGAAATCTCTGCACTTTTTAGATCCCACAGGTTATTAAATTTGGCTCCTTACCCCTAACTTACATATTATTTATTTATTTATTAACAGTTTCTTATATAGCGCAGCAAATTCCGTTGCGCTTTACAATTTGAAATAACAATAACAAACTGGGTGATAACAGTCATAGAGGTAGGAAGGCCCTGCTCGCAAGCTTACAATCTATAGGGAAATAGGCATATGTACACAAGGAAAGGTGCTATCTTTTGCATAGAATGAGAAGACATGTGAGGATATGTGTTGACTGTACAGAGTGGATGTAATTTGATAGGAAGGTTTATGAAAGTTATGTGGGTGGTTCAGCAATTTGATACGCTTGCCTAAAGAGGTGAGTTTTGAGGGAACGCTTGAAGGTTTGGAGACTAGAGGAGAGTCTTATTGTGCGTGGTAGGGCATTCCACAGAGTGGGTGCAGCCCGATGAAAGTCCTGCAGTCGTGAGTGGGAGTGAGTAATGAGTGTGGATGAGAGACGCAGGTCTTGTGAAGAGCGAAGAGGTCGGGTTGGGAGATATTTTGTGATAAGCGAAGTGATGTACGTTGGTGTAGTTTGGTTAATGACCTTGTGTGTGAGTAAAAGTATTTTATATTGAATGCGGTAGAGTACAGGTAACCAATGGAGGGACTGACAGAGTGGATCTGCAGACGATGAACATCTAGCGAGGAAGATAAGCCTCACCGCTGCATTCAGAATGGATTGTAGTGGTGAGAGTCTCGTTTTGGGAAGACCAGTTAGGAGACTATTGCAATAATCAATGCGGGAGATAATGAGAGCGTGGATTAGAGTTTTAGCAGTGTCTTGTGTAAGGTATGGTCGTATTTTGGATATGTTTTTTAGATGCATGTAACATGATCTTGAGACAGATTGAATGTGGGGAACAAAGGACAGATCAGAGTCAAGGATGACACCTTAGCAGCGAGCTTGTGGGGTAGGGTAGATAGTCGAGTTTTCAACAGTGATAGAGATATCAGGTTGGTACCTACTATTGGCCGGTGGAAATATAATTAACTCTGTCTTTGAAATATTAAGTTTGAGGTGGCGAGATGTCATCCAGGATGAGATGGCAGAAAGGCATTCAGTGACACGGTCCAGTACAGATAGGGACAAGTCAGGGGAGGATAGGTAGATTTGAGTATCATCTGCGTACAGATGATACTGAAAACCAAAAGAGCTGATTAGTTTACCAAGAGATGAGGTATAGATAGAGAAAAGCAGAGGACCCAAGACTGAGCCTTGCGGTACTCCAACTGAAAGAGGTAGCGAAGAGGAGGTAGATTCAGAGAAGCGAACACTGAAGGAGCGATTAGATAGGTACGATAGGAACCAAGAAAGGGCTGTGTCTTTAAGACCTAGGGATTGTAGTGTCTGTATGAGAAGAGAGTGTCAAATGCAGCAGATAGATCTAGAAGAATAAGTAGTGAGTAGTGGCCTTTAGACTTCGTAGTGACCAAATCATTAACCACTTTAGTCAGTGCTGTCTCTGTGGAATGTTGGGAACGGAAGCCTGACTGAAGTGGGTCCAACAAAGTGTATGAGTTAAGAAAGTGTGTGAGTCGAGTGTAGGCAAGTCTCTCAAGTAGCTTAGAGAGACAAGGGAGCTGAGAGATAGGGCGGTAGTTTGAGAGAGCATTAGGGTCAGAATTTTGTTTTTTTTAAATGGGAGTAATCACTGCATGCTTGAAGAGTGAAGGAAAAATACCAGTAGAGAGAGAGAGATTACAGATGTTAGTTAAGGTAGGGATGAGCACCAGAGACAGAGCTTTACTTATTTGTGAGGGTAAAGGATCAAGAGGAGAGGTAGTAGAGAAGCAGGATGAGAAGAGTGATGATACTTCATCTTCATTTGTGGGATCAAATGAAGAAAGAGTGCCAGAGGGTTCAGGTAAAGAACGGAGCAGGTCACTGGCTGCCGAAGAGCATACCATTTCATCTCGGATCTTATCAATCTTCTCCTTGAAGTAGGAAGCAAGATCCTGTGCCTTGAGAGTGGCTGGTGGGGTAGGTGCGGGAGGATTCAGAAGTGATTTAAATGTATTAAAGAGTCGTTTGGGGTTAGAGGCTTGAGCAGAGATAAGAGTTTGGAAATATGTTTATTTGGCAGTGTCCAGGGCATTTTTATAAGAATGGTAGACAGTCTTATATGTGAGGAAGTCACTTGAAATACGAGATTTACGCCACTGACGTTCAAGTTTTCGTGTGAGTTTTTGTAGTTGTCTTGTTAATTTGGAGTGCCATGGTTGACATCTAGGCCTACGTGGGGTGTGATGGGTAGCTGGAGCCACTTCATCAAGGGCTAGTTCTAGAGTCTCATTAAGGTGTGATACAGCCATCTCAGGAGAGGTGAATGCAGAAATAGGTGAAAGCAGTTGTTGGAGTGAAGTGGAAAGTTCTTGAAGATTGATTGTGTTAATATTTCTGCGGGTTTGAGGAAGATTGGAGGACTTCCGCAACACAGGGTTTGAATTAACAGAGTATAAGAGAGATCAATTTAAAGTGGTGATACGCAGTAATATAAAATGGTGGTTGCTCATTTAATTTAATGGTCCTTCACAGATGCATAAAAAAAGACTAGACAATCAAAAATGAAAAAATATTCCCTTAACACACTGGAAAAGATCAGTAATGATATTTGAATACTACAGGATAACAGAAATACAGAGATCTCTTGTTTGCATATATTTGTAAAGGTATGAGTAATTCACCAGTCTGTGGACAGTGGTGGTCATTCCGAGTTGTTCGCTCGCTGCCAATTTTCACAGTGCAGCGTTTAAGTAAAAAAAACTGCAAAAATGCGCATGCGCATGGTACGCAGCGCGCATGCGCTAAGTACTTTCACACAAAACTTTGTAGATTTATACAAGCTCGAGCGACGTTTTTTCATCACTCGAGTGATCGTAGCGTGATTGACAGGAAGTGGGTGTTTCTGGGCGGAAACTGGCCGTTTTCAGGGAGTGTGCTAAAAAAACGCAGGAGTGCCAGGTAAAAACGCAGGAGTGGCTGGAGAAATGGGGGAGTGGCTGGCCGAACACAGGGCGTGTTTGTGACGTCAAACCAGTAACTGAACGGACTGAGGTGATCGCAGTCTAGGAGTAGGTCTGGAGCTACTCAGAAACTGCAGCAAATTATTTAGTAGCAGTTCTGCTAACCTTTTGTTTGCTATTCTGCTAAACTAAGATACACTCCCAGAGGGCGGCGGCCTAGCGTTTGCAATGCTGCTAAAAGCAGCTAGCGAGCGAACAACTCGGAATGAGGGCCAGTGATAGGTAACCAGTTTGATTTGAGAGGCTGCATGGAGAACCGTCTAACATTTAAAGAGCTACAGATTACCTATAATCTCATAAATTACAGCAATACATTTAACTAAAGACAGATGGGGTCATTCACGTACAGATGCGAAGCAGCTATTGTATGCATATCATTCGATGTTTTTATACTGCGCATGCATCTGAGCCATGGGGGCTCATATGCAGTGAGTGATTCGCAGCAAGACTTTAGTTGCAAAGTGAGTGACAGGAAGTCAACATTTAGGGTGTTAATGGGGAGAGATCAGGCGAACGCAGGCATGTCATGGCTGTTTGAACAGCGTTTTCTGGGCATGAATACAATAGCAGCTGTGATCACACTTGCTACTGGAAAGGCCTGTGCGTCCTGGGAGTTCACCTCAGCCTGCACATCTACAAAGGTACTCAGGCTGTGTGTGGTAACCCGATGTGCGACGATGTAGTGCCGTATGCAAATGATGCGATGGCAGTGGGCGTTCTTTTGTACGGGTTAGCTTCTGCCCACATTAGCATATAATTGCAATTGCATGCAGCAAATCACTGCAACAGGAGTTGGAAAAACAACCACACCTGAATGACCCCCAAGAGACCTATTTCTTTATCAGCAGGTATTTTAAATAGGATTGGGATATTTTCTTGGCATTCATAATGAGAATGTTAACATGGACGATATACCAACATAAACATGCAAACATGCTTACAATTACAAAATTCGACAATGATGAAATGTTGACATGGTAGAATATCGACACTGTCTTTTTGATATGAGTGTATACCTAACCTAATGGTAACATGGACCCTTAACCCAGCGATAATCCTATCGCTAACCGCAACAGTAACACTAATCTTAAAAGTAACCCTACCAGTAACCGTAATCTTAACCCTAACGGTATCTCTAAATCTAACCCTAAAGGTAACCCTACCAATAAAGCTGGGAATACACAAAACAATTATCTGGGAGACCATCTGTCCAATCTGGCTGGTTGGAATGAAAATTTGGTAATGTATGGAAGCAAATGACAATCGACATATTTCAAGTGAAGATATCACTTGAAATGTGTCACCTCAGTCACACTACCCATTTGCTGTCACCAGTGAGGTATGAAGTGGGTGCAAGGTTTGTGGTGTGGCGACCTCTGGGTCTCATCTGCACCGCTCACCCTGCACCCTATATTGCATACCTTCCAACAATCCTGATTTGGGCGGGACAGTCCTGCTTTTCTCAGGCTTTATACTAGAGATGAGCGCCTGAAATTTTTCGGGTTTTGTGTTTTGGTTTTGGGTTCGGTTCCGCGGCCGTGTTTTGGGTTCGACCGCGTTTTGGCAAAACCTCACCGAATTTTTTTTGTCGGATTCGGGTGTGTTTTGGATTCGGGTGTTTTTTTCAAAAAACCCTAAAAAACAGCTTAAATCATAGAATTTGGGGGTCATTTTGATCCCATATTATTATTAACCTCAAAAACCATAATTTCCACTCATTTTCAGTCTATTCTGAATACCTCACACCTCACAATATTATTTTTAGTCCTAAAATTTGCACCGAGGTCGCTGGATGACTAAGCTAAGCGACCCTAGTGGCCGACACAAACACCTGGCCCATCTAGGAGTGGCACTGCAGTGTCACGCAGGATGTCCCTTCCAAAAAACCCTCCCCAAACAGCACATGACGCAAAGAAAAAAAGAGGCGCAATGAGGTAGCTGACTGTGTGAGTAAGATAAGCGACCCTAGTGGCCGACACAAACACCGGGCCCATTTAGGAGTGGCACTGCAGTGTCACGCAGGATGTCCCTTCCAAAAAACCCTCCCCAATCAGCACATGACGCAAAGAAAAAAAGAGGCGCAATGAGGTAGCTGTGTGAGTAAGATTAGCGACCCTAGTGGCCGACACAAACACCGGGCCCATTTAGGAGTGGCACTGCAGTGTCACGCAGGATGTCCCTTCCAAAAAACCCTCCCCAATCAGCACATGACGCAAAGAAAAAAAGAGGCGCAATGAGGTAGCTGTGTGAGTAAGATTAGCGACCCTAGTGGCCGACACAAACACCGGGCCCATTTAGGAGTGGCACTGCAGTGTCACGCAGGATGTCCCTTCCAAAAAACCCTCCCCAATCAGCACATATAGACATATAGCTAATATAGACTGGTTGATAAAGAGATGTCGTAGTATGTATGTATAAAGAAGAAAGAAAAAAAAACCACGGTTAGGTGGTATACAATTATGGACGGACTGCCGAGTGCCGACACAGAGGTAGCCACAGCCGTGAACTACCGTACTGTACTGTGTCTGCTGCTAATATAGACTGGTTGATAAAGAGATGTCGTAGTATGTACGTATAAAGAAGAAAGAAAAAAAAACCACGGTTAGGTGGTATACAATTATGGACGGACTGCCGAGTGCCGACACAGAGGTAGCCACAGCCGTGAACTACCGTACTGTACTGTGTCTGCTGCTAATATAGACTGGTTGATAAAGAGATGTCGTAGTATGTATGTATAAAGAAGAAAGAAAAAAAAACCACGGTTAGGTGGTATACAATTATGGACGGACTGCCGAGTGCCGACACAGAGGTAGCCACAGCCGTGAACTACCGTACTGTACTGTGTCTGCTGCTAATATAGACTGGTTGATAAAGAGATGTCGTAGTATGTACGTATAAAGAAGAAAGAAAAAAAAACCACGGTTAGGTGGTATACAATTATGGACGGACTGCCGAGTGCCGACACAGAGGTAGCCACAGCCGTGAACTACCGTACTGTACTGTGTCTGCTGCTAATATAGACTGGTTGATAAAGAGATGTCGTAGTATGTACGTATAAAGAAGAAAGAAAAAAAAACCACGGTTAGGTGGTATACAATTATGGACGGACTGCCGAGTGCCGACACAGAGGTAGCCACAGCCGTGAACTACCGTACTGTACTGTGTCTGCTGCTAATATAGACTGGTTGATAAAGAGATGTCGTAGTATGTATGTATAAAGAAGAAAGAAAAAAAAACAACGGTTAGGTGGCATACAATTATGGACGGACTGCCGAGTGCCGACACAGAGGTAGCTACAGCCGTGAACTACCGTACTGTGTCTGCTGCGACTGGATGATAAATAATGATATAAAAAATATATATATATCACTACTGCAGCCGGACAGGTATATATATTATATAATGACGGACCTGCTGGACACTGTCTGTCAGCAGAATGAGTTTTTTATAGAATAAAAAAAAAAACACCACACAAGTGAAGTCACACGACGAGTGTTTAACTTTTTCAGGCAATCACAATATAGTATACTACTAACTATACTGGTGGTCAGTGTGGTCAGGTCACTGGTCAGTCACACTGGCAGTGGCACTCCTGCAGCAAAAGTGTGCACTGTTTAATTAATTTTAATATAATATGTACTCCTGGCTCCTGCTATAACCTATAACTGGCACTGCAGTGCTCCCCAGTCTCCCCCACAATTATAAGCTGTGTGAGCTGAGCACAGTCAGATATATAATATATACATAGATGATGCAGCACACTGGGCTGAGCAGTGCACACAGATATGGTATGTGACTGTCTTGTACTCCTGGCTCCTGCTATAACCTATAACTGGCACTGCAGTGCTCCCCAGTCTCCCCCACAATTATAAGCTGTGTGAGCTGAGCACAGTCAGATATATAATATATACATAGATGATGCAGCACACTGGGCTGAGCAGTGCACACAGATATGGTATGTGACTGAGTCACTGTGTGTATCGTTTTTTTCAGGCAGAGAACGGATATATTAAATAAAACTGCACTGTCTGGTGGTCACTGTGGTCAGTCACTAGTAAACTCTGCACTCTCTTCTACAGTACTCCTAAGCTCCAGTAAATCAGGTCAATCTCTCTCTCTCTCTCTCTCTCCTAATCTAAATCACTGTACTCCCTAACAGCTGCTCCCCGTCCCCAATCCTCCCCACAATTATAACTAAGTCACTCAGTCTTTACTCTTTTCTACTATAACGGAGAGGACGCCAGCCACGTCCTCTCCCTATCAATCTCAATGCACGTGTGAAAATGGCGGCGACGCGCGGCTCCTTATATAGAATCCGAGTCTCGCGAGAATCCGACAGCGTCATGATGACGTTCGGGCGCGCTCGGGTTAACCGAGCAAGGCGGGAAGATCCGAGTCGCTCGGACCCGTGAAAAAAAACATGAAGTTCGTGCGGGTTCGGATTCAGAGAAACCGAACCCGCTCATCTCTACTTTATACCATCATCCTACCCACGGGCTGCAGAGTTCCACGGTGGTGGGGAGGTTGGGAGGTCCCCTTGCAACCGCTGCTCTTCTTAGCAGTGCAACCAATGAATATGCATGCACATGGCATTTACTTATTCAGTGGAGAGGAACTGGGGGCATGTCCATCAGCTCCTGGTATCTGGGCGTGCCCTCAGCAAAACATAAATAGGGGGCATGGCTCACAGGCACAGCATTTCCCACAAGGCCACGTCCCTTGTTGTGAGGCAAATCTCCATTTCTTAGCGTACAGTATGAGCTGGGCACCACAGCTGAAGGCTTGGCCTGGCCTGTGCGCGGTGCCCTATGGCTCTCTGCTAATCATTACTGTTTTAAATGCTTCACCATTTCTCTCCCCACAGTTCATACTAATATCAGCTATAGACTATAGTAATAGTGCAATAGAGCAGAGGTGGAGAAAGCTAGGGAGATCATCTCCTCATATCTGCAATAGGGAGTCTGAGAGATTCTGAAGGTCTCTGTACAGTTGCAAGGTCACAGTGAGTCTGTGTCTGCAGCACATTATGTCTAGGAGGGCCCGACTCCAACTAACATTATATGATGCGCTGCGTCCTAGTGGATAGTCTTGTGACCTGAGATTTGTGTTATGGAAATTTATTTGAAAAGAATATTTTCTTGTTGACTAAATCGAGATATCACTGAGGAAACAATTCAAGCAGTGTGTTGTGTGTGGGAGTGTATTTGTGCAGAGTTCTTGTGATATGATAACGATATCAGGAAGGACACTTTAACTGAATTCAACCACAGAAACAGCACACTGTGTGTGGGTGTCACATTATATTATTACCCTACTTCTGTATTCGCTACTAGCTCCTTCTGCATGTATTGCAATTCATGCTTCTATTGCACGTGATATGGTTGAATATAGTGTAACAATGTATTATATGTATGAATAATTATACATATGGGAGCTGTAGTTGAGTATATGACTGTTTGCGGAGCGCATTTTGCATATTTTTGGAATTTGCGTAAGTGGAGTATGGGCGATGCAGGCATATTATAGTAAGGCGAAAAGAGAAAGTATACCAGCCAAAGGCGCTTCAAGAGATAAGGGGGCCCTTGTGCAGGCTCCGACTGGGCCCACTCTTCTCCGATGGTGCAGTAGATTCTGGCATTGCGCCAGAGTTTACTGCGCGTGTGCAGTTCTCCGGAAACATGGCGGCTGCACCACGTTCCTAGGGACATCTCTATTGCACATGCGCGAATCACAGGATAATGGCCACGGTGGCCATTTTCCCTCTGCAGACAGTGCCCGGCCGATGGAGCGGTAAGTATAATTAATGCCTGCAAGGGTGTGACCAAGGACCCGTGTGCACCGCACATCTTGCACCCATTATAGATACACTAGTGATGCCAGAACTTTCTGTATGAGCTAAAAGATAGACGGTTTGACAAAATTATACCAATGATTTTTTTAAAAACATTTAACCACTTGTCTGGCATGGTCGCATCAGATGCGTCCACATTAGGCTGGGCTCTCCCTGACATGGTCAGATCTGATGTCCCCCGTCAGAAATGCCCACTGAAGATAATCTTCCAGCAGCTGCCAATCTCAAAGGCGCCTCCCAGTGGGATGCATTTAATTTGCCGGCTGTCTAGATCCTGGCAGTCAGGATACCAACACCGGAATCCCGCTAGCCGCCAATGCCGCAAGCCAGAATCCCTGTGCACCATGGCTATTCCCACTCGTGAGTGTGCATGACACCTATAGAGTGGGAATAGATCTGAGCCCGCAGCGTGGCGAGCATAGTGAGCCTGCAAGGGGACTCTTAGCACTTGCCCCGCTGCCAGCATTCTGGTGGGCGGGATGCTGCTGTCGGGATATTGACAGTTGGCATCACATCCGCGGGTAAAATATACTGAATCTCTCCCAGCCCCTATGCATCCATGTACCCTACCCCAGTGCCTGCCATGCAACTGATCAGACCAGGGGCTGATTGGGATGGAAAACCAGCCCAGGAAATTTATGGAGGCAGCCCTAATGGGGGTGGGGTCTGTTAAGTGGGGTGGGAGCCCTCCTCATGAAGCCTGATTGTATGCAATTTTGGCCTCCCTAGCATCATCTGCTGCAGTTGTGTCTGAGACCAGGGGTGGATTGGGAACTGAAAGTGGCCCTGTAAATTTTTTTAGAAGTGGCCCGACATGGGCAGCACAAGAGGTATAACATACTGTGTAGCCATGGCAGCATCACTGGACTGCAGAGATGGAATAACAGAATGAACGGGGGCAATGCAATGTACTGAGTGCGGTGGGCTTCCTGTCATATGGAGGGTGGGGCCACGAGACAACACACAAAACAGACCCCAAAAACACATCAGCCTACCAGGAATCTTCCTGGTGAGCCCGATGGCCAATCCGCCCCTGGATCAGACAATCCACTGGCACCCTCCAATCGGCGGCTGCAGAGAAGATAGCGGATCAGAGTGGATTTAAAAAATAATATTAGCCAGTTACTGTAAATGGTTAAAGAAATTTAAAATGTCATCACAACACTAGAATAGCACAGATGCAATCAATAGTGAAAACATACATGTAGAGTAATAGTGCCAGTGAGTTGGGCCCTGTATTATTAAAATATGCTGGATTAGGACCCTCTCCTATTAGT
This sequence comes from Pseudophryne corroboree, assembly GCF_028390025.1. Classification (NCBI taxonomy): domain Eukaryota; kingdom Metazoa; phylum Chordata; class Amphibia; order Anura; family Myobatrachidae; genus Pseudophryne; species Pseudophryne corroboree. The sequence goes on from NC_086452.1 coordinate 99,362,428, forward strand.
CCAGTGAAAGTCCACAATTAGCAGTCCCAGGGGAGGGGGGCTAAGTTTATGCACCACCAGGGAGGGTTAGGGTTAGACTGCAGGGGTGTTTAGGTTTAGGCTGTTAGAAGGGAGGGTTAGGGGGACAGTGGGGGAAGTTAAGTATACTTACCTTCCCCTGTTGGTATTCTGATCATCAGGATGCTGCAGCAGGTATTCTGACTGCTAGCATTTCAATCCCAACCCAGATAAATAACTGTGATAAAAAAGGGTACAACTCTGCATCAGTTATTCACAGCGTGCTCTCCCAAGAGGCTGCAAACAGCCCCAACTGTCAAGGAGCAGTCATGTTCTTGGCACATCCAGAGAGGCAGTGCCACCCAGGTGAGTAGGCTATGTCCCGGAGGAGGAGGGGTGGGGGTAGTCTATGGACGTTTGCTGACTCCTGTGCACACTTTGTGGTACCTTATAAATAAAAGGTATTAATAATAATGAAATAGAAAAACAAGTCTCAGGCAAGCTTTCTTTGCAATGAGCAGGCTACACTCAGAAATTGTGATTAGGTAATAACTTTGTCCCGATGATTAATAAACCTGCAGGATGTGGGCTTTTCATACCAACATTAGAATACAGAAATCACTGACAGTGCTCCAAATGAGCCCTGTGGATGAACTCTTCAACCAGATGATGATTCATTATATTACTCAGAATACTTGAGTATACAGTATTTCATTATGATATTTATTTAATTAATCTACCAACATGTTGTCTCTCCTATTAGCCATGCTGAGTAAAGCTGGGGAGTAACTACTAGTGTTTAGTTGAGTCATATACTGTATGTTAGTTGAGTCATATACTGTATGTTAAAATAATGCAGCGTAAAAATGAAGAGCACAAAGCAAATACATCTGTCTTAAAAAGGCGTCTAAGCTACAGCAACACAAAGAATTGTATGCACCTCCTTAGAGGTTAGAGGTGAAGTTATGCAAATTAGAAAACTAATTAACTGTAGCAACATCTTGATAGTGGGACATTGTTAGTAGTAGTTATTATTCAGTAGGTTTGGTTTCCCATTAACATTCAGCATTGAGTAACCTCAGCACCGTGGCTTTGCATTAATCCGTTGTATTGAAATGTGTCGTTCTACATTCCTGGGAAATCGTATTAAGTTGTGTCACTTGTGGTCCAGCATTCGCATAATGATAAAACCACATGACATCTTATGGCCTAATTACACATGATCACCGAGAAAACAGTGACCGATCTTTCTTGCCCATTTATCAGAGTCAAGTAACACAGAAGAATCTATTTGTCCAGACAAAGCAAGAAAATGCCCAGAAAAGTTAATTTCCAAGATTCACCGTAAATAACACAGTTTTATGTAGGTTTGTGTATTTTTCCTGTTATAGATGTAATATGGGATATATTTAGACAGATGGGCCTACACGAAGTAATGGAATCCATTTTTGGGGGGTATGCTAATATTTATTAGAAAACAGCTTATTCGCTAGTAATCAGGTGACATTGTTGAATTAGTATATTACAGGTTGAGTATCCCTTATCCAAAATGCTTGGGACCAGAGGTATTTTGGATATCAGATTTTTCCGTATTTTGGAATAATTAGATACCATAATGAGCTATCATGGTGATGGGACCTAAATCTAAGCACAGAATGCATTTATGTTACATATACACCTTATACACACAGCCTAAAGGTAGTTTTAGCCCATATTTTTTATAACTTTGTGCATTAAACAAAGTGTGTCTACATTCACACAATTCATTTATGTTTCATATGCACCTTACATACACAGCCTGAAGGTCATTTAATACAATATTATTAATAACTTTGTATATTAAACAAAGTTTGTGTACATTGAGCCATCAAAAAACAAAGATTTCACTATCTCATTCTCACTCAAAAAAGTCCGTATTTCGGAATATTCCGTATTTCGGAATATTTGGATACGGGATCCTCAACCTGTATAAGGGTTGGGGCTGGGTGACCGGCAGTGGGAATCCCGGAGGTCAGCATACCAACCCCGGGCTCCCAGCCACAGAATGCCGTCAGGAGGGGGGCGAGCGGAACAAAGCCCCTTGCGGCCTCGGTGGTTTGCTGCGCTCGTCACAGGTTTTATTCCCACTCTATGGGTGTCGTGGACACCCACGAGTGGGAATAATCCCTGTTAGCCAGCATGCCGACTGTAGGGCTTTTCATCGCTCAGGATACCGGCGTAGGCATGGTGACTGCCGGGATCCCGAGCACTGGTCACATGACCTGATCCCCAATATTAATGTGATTAGGTGACAGGTGCATAAATACATAAGCCCCAACTGTCCGATGGTTGGAGGGGTGGAGCTTAACAGTTAAGGGGAAGGGGTTCACTATTTACAGTAGGTGCGTGGTTTGGACAGGTTGAGAGAATGTCCGAAAATATAATTTCAAATGAGTAATTTTGGATGGCATTCAAAATATATTTCTGCTAGCCTGACCATCCAGGACATGTGTACAGCTATCACTGCCACCAATGATGGACAGGCAAAATAACCCCAGATCCAGTACAATATTGGTCAGCTTGGCCAGCACTCCTACACGTTGCCTTCTTAGAGGTATATTCAATAACTGTTGGAAGCTGCCGTCTTGTCGGGAAGACGGCAGCTTCCGACAGTTTTAGGTCGGAAGGAGTTCCGACCTATTCATTACGGCCCAATTTATTCCGACAAGTCGGGAAATCCGACTTGTCGGAATGCTGTCGGAATGCACGCTGATCGGCGGATTCAGCCGCCAATCAGCGTGCATTGTCGGAAGCGGGGCCAAACCCGACAGGTTTTAGCATCGTTTCCGACAATCTCAATCCGACTTTAAAAAAGTCGGATTGAGATAAGTGATCTGAGAGAAGGAGACGGGGGAGCAGCGGGGTGAGCAGGGACCCAGCGGCAGCGTCCACCCGGCTCCAGCAAGCGACATCCCGCTTGCTGGAGCCGGGTGGACGCTGCCGTGAGCCTCCGCTTCTGCAGCCGCTGCTCCCCCCGTCTCCTCCTCTCCTTCCCCGTCCGCTCCTTCTCCTCCGCTCCTCTCCCCCCCCCGGCTCCTCAGACATCACCTCACCTCCAGCGCCGCATCCCGCTTCCCCCTCAGCTCCGGCGCCGGAGCCCGCTCACCCCCGGCGCCGCTGACCGCTCCCCCCTCACCCTCGGCGACGTTGACAGCTCCCTCTGCCGCTGCTGTCAGCGCACCCGCAGCGCTGACAGCAGCAGCAGGTCAGGAAACAGGGAACGGCCAAATCCGACAGTCGGGTCGGATTTGGCCGCTCTTTTGAATAGGGGTTGTCGGGTCCATTCCGACAACTGCATGTCGGAATGGACCTGACTCTTATTGAATATACCCCTTAAACTTACATACATAATAGTCGATGAGTTCACCATCATGCACTATTTGGCCATTCAACGAGACCTGCAGAAGTGCGTGATTGCAGCACTTGTGCACCTACGTAATGATGCATATCTCACAGGCCCAGCACCATTAGGAATGTCACTGATTCAAATTAAAAAAAGAAAAGTAACAGTTTGGTCATAATGACGAAGCTGGAAAAGAAAGGGGATCGGTATGATTTACCGCCTGCCGGGATGCCGAATGTCAGTATCCCAACATCGGCATACTGAGCGGTAGAATGCCGGCAGGGGGGGGCGAGCGCAATAAAGCCCCTTGCGGGCTCGCTGCGCTCCCCACACTGCAGGCTCGGTGGCATGCTAAGCTCGCCACAGGTTCTATTCTCCCTCTGTGGTTGTGGTGGACACCTATAGAGGGGGAATCACCTACTTCGCCGGTATACCGGCGATGGTATGGTGCCCCTGTCAGGATCTCGGTGTCAGTATTTTGACAGCCGGGGTCCCGACAAGCAGTATGCTAACTGCATACCAAAGAAAGACACACAGAGCACACAGTGCTTGTCTACTTTTGAAAAAGCCTGTCAGGGAGATGTGAAAGTAACACCTAGAAGTGCGGCCATGTACTGCTACATCTGAGAGGTGTCATAAACATGACTTACATCCAAATGTAAATGAGCCCCAAAGCAGTTAGTAAGATCTACTTGTTGATGGAAAGACACTGATATATTACAAGGCTTGCTCATATATTGTATTTTACAAGTGGTTCCATACAAGTGGCCACAATACCACAATTACCCCTTTCACACTGCCAATGCCGGATCCTACCCGGGAATTGGAAACAGTCCTTCCTGGGAGGGATCCGGCATTGGCAACTGCTGCAGGCTTCCCCGAACCGGTAAAATGCCGGGCGGGTTGCCATAGCAGCGAGGGACGGCACGGGCGGAGTTGGAGGCGGCTCTGGGAGATGAGATCATCTCCACGCTGCCTCTCCCTGCTGTAGTAAACAGGTCCCGGGACACATCGACCCGGGAGCCCGTTTACGCAGCCACTGACCCGGTATTCAACCCGGGTATAACACTGCTTTATTCCCGGGTTGAAGTGTCGGGTCAGGTGACCCGCGATTTCGGCTAAGCCCCTTTCACAGCACACGCCGACCCGTGTCTTGCCGGGTCGATACCGGGTTATTTGTGCGGTGTGAAAGGGGTATAAATCTTATTTCAAAAACATGTAGCTATAGGGGTCACTTATCACCAATGCATGGAAATGGCACTGATGATCCCATTTGGATGTATTTATCTCTTGATTTCTTTATTTCTCAAGACAATAACAGCTACAGAATGGGGGTAAGGTGCAATCAGGGAGATTTCTAGTGTCTTAAGGGAGTCAGGGAGATTGCTATTGTTTCAGTGAGCCTCCCTGACAATCAGTAGAGTAGTCAGGTATGACACAGAACAAATCACAGAGACAGATATTACAGGAGAAGACAGTTTAACTTCCAGAAAGAAAGAGTAACACTAAATAAGGCAAATAGTAAAAAAAATAAAAAATAAACAATCAACGCAGGGGAGACATAAGGGACATTTTGAACAATGACTTATCTTGTTCCTGCTGGCGTAAATGCGGCAATGCAGGTTCTCTATTGCATATCTTCTGGTCATGCCCTACTGTCTCTGATTTATGGACTTCAGTGTTCTCCCTTATTTCTACAGTGCTGGGCTTTGAAGTGTTACCCCACTCTAAACTGGCCATGTTACATATTTATGCAGGGTTCTTAACGAACAATGACAGATACATCATGAATCATATTCTCTTAACAACTAAAATTCTCATAGCGTACCATTGGCGTACCCCCATACTCCCCACACTAGAGATTATTGAAAATGCAGTTCACTCACATTTCAAGTTTGAAACCGCTGGAGCGGCCTACTCTTCTCCTGTCTCCTGTCCACCTGACAGATGGTCCCTTGGGAGCGATTATAGAAGACACAAAGTCTCAGAAACTCACCTGTGCCAACTACAAAGCTGAACCCTCAGCCACAACCTAGTCCCCTTACCAGTGGCGGAACTAGCAAGCGGTGGGCCCAGGTGCAACAAAATGCTTTGGGCCCCCCATCCCATCCAAGTCCACCCCCTCACCCCTGGAGAGGACCTGGTGAGGGGGACCTGCTCAGGGCCAGAGAAATGGATACCTAGCAACAGTGCCGTAACTAGACATTTTAGCACTGTGTGCAAGAAACGGCATCGGAGCCCCACCCCTGCATGCAAAACAGGGGCAGTGCGCGCCGTTGGCGAGCGCAAAAATACATAGTGGCGTGGCTTCGTGGGGAAGGGGTGTGGCCACAAAATAATACCAATTCATAAAACGGTGCACAGTAGTCTCCATTATTCAAATTATGCCGCACAGTAGCACCGCTACACCAGGTAGAGACCCTTTTACAGCTTACGGCAGACAGATTCCTCTTTTTACACATTACAACAGACAGTGTCCCCTTTTTACACATTACGGCAGACAGCGTCCCCCTTTTTACACATAACGGCAGACAACGTGCCCTTTTTACACATAGCGGCAGACAGCATGCACTTTTTACACATAACGGCAGACAGCGTCCCCTTTTTACACATAACGGCAGACAGCGTGCCCTTGTTACACATAGCGGCAGACAGCGTGCCCTTGTTACACATAGCGGCAGACAGCATACACTTTTTACACATAACGGCAGACAGCGTCCCCTTTTTACACATTACGGCAGACAGTGTGCCCTTGTTACACATCATGGCAGACAGATTCCCCCTTTTTACACATTGCGGCAGGCAGATTCCACCTTTTTACACATTGCGGCAAGCAGATTCCCCCTTTTTACACATTGCGGCAGGCAGATTCCCCCTTTTTACACATTGCGGCAGGCAGATTCCCCCTTTTTACACATTGCGGCAGGCAGTCCCCCATTTTTACACATTGCGGCAGGCAGTCCCCCTTTTTGTACATGGAAAGAAAGAAAGAAAGAAAGAAAGAAAGAAAGAAAGAAAGAAAGAAAGAAAGAAGAATTATACTTACCCTCTCCGCTGGCTCAGGCTCCTCAGTGCAGCTTGACGATTCCCGGGCAGTAGAGAAGGAGGAGGAGGGAGGTGGAGGAGGGAGCCGCAGCAGCCCTGTGTTATTGGTGGAGGCGCTGCTGCTGCTGCCCCTCTGCTTCACTATAGGCTGTTCTCGGAAGACAGCCTATAGTGAAGCAGAGGGACAGCAGCAGCAGCAGCGCCTCAACCAGTAGTAAAGCGCTGCTGCGGCTCCCTCCTCCACCTCCCTCCTCCTCCTTCTCCCCCGTACCGCTGCGCTCCTCTCCTCTCTGTCCGGGCGGCTGTGTGCTGCGGGCAGCGGTTGCCCGCAGCACACAGCGGCATGTAATGAGTCAGTTTGACTCATCATTACATGCTTTGGGCCCCTGGACAGTGGCGGGCCCCAGTGCAACGCACTGGTTGCACTGGCGGTAGTTCCGCCTCTACCCCTTACCATAACTGTTCTTTTGTCCTTCTCTATTGACACCGCTCTGTTTTTCCTTATATTTTTTTGTTGAATGTTGGTGATGCTGTTTCCTGGCTTTCATTATGTGACTATGTATTACTACGGAACCTATCTGTCAATACATCGATATTACAGAACACTGTACAGTATGTACCACACTGCTGTATTTCCTTTACCCCTACCCCCTCCCATTTTTTATTATGTACCCCCATTTTTTCCTTCTCTGCCTACTATGACTGTTAAAATAAATAAAAATATATATATATTTTTTTTTTAAAGAGCACACCCTAAACCGATTAAAGAGCATGTAAAGGAAAGGCAAAGCTGTTTTCAGCAACATGCCCGCGGTGGATTCGCCACACCGGAACGCCCACTAAAATGAACAGTCCCTGCGTTGGAATATGTGCTGAGTACCTGTGCGCAGACAATCAGGAAGCATGCATGGTGTGACCCAGAAGCACGTGCAGCACTATAAGCATAGCCCACTACGCACTGCGTCCAACTCTCTATCAGGCCCTTAGTCTGCATACAAGTTACAGCACAAAGAAATGATGAGCCAGCTACTTGTAATAGCTAGATGCTGTAGCATCAGTACTCTTCTCTGAAATCCTTATTGAAAATATAATTTACTGGAATCAAACAGCAACATATCATGAAACATACTGTAGAAGAATATGGGTAACCATTGAAGCTTATGAGTGATCTGTGTTAAAACAAAAGGGATACACTTTGGATGCAATATGCACATATGTTACAGAACTGCATTAGATGGAAACTTGTAAGTGACTATCACTTAACCTGGAAGGTTTACAATGTACAAGACAGAATACAATGGGGCTGCTTTCTTGTGATCCTTATAAGCCGTTCACTTGAAAAGAGTCTTTATAATAGACACAGTCTCATGAATAATGCTTAGTATTTGCAGTAATACACATGGTTACATTAAAAAAAAAAACAATTCTTAATTTTACTAGGAATAATGTCAGGATTAATTAGCACTGTGAAGATAATAGCAAATTTGGAATATTAGGAAATTATTGAGGAGAAAAAGGACAATTACTTATTGATGCCGCTATGGATGACCCATGCTAATTATAGCAATAAGCAACAATAGGTAGTGCTAATAACTCTCTGGTCATTATAGTGTCTATATCAGTTTGGTTTCTGAGAAGCGGAGTGACAACTGGAGAAAAAGTCAGACTAATTACTAAACTGAGATTACAAACCGTTTGCCTTTAACAAATGGAAATGGAGTACACATGAAGTTGTACGTTTATATGGCAATCTTGGAATAATTCTAATACCCTGTCAGAATAATTATCATACACACACACACACACATCATTGGTGGATTGATAAATTAGGTTATCTGTAGTAGCACCCGCTGAGGTTGGAATAGACATGAAAGTAAGACTAAATTATGTATTAGGGGAGGATAAACCTGATCAATACTGACAAATAAATAATTCTAGTGCAGACAGTACATCCTTTTTCTTCGTTACAAAAAAAAGAAAATGCCCGCAAGGCTTACTTCCACAGCTTCAATGTAATTAACAGCAATAGCGGGCAAAGGAATTGGGCAATGAAATCTCCCTCTCTTCTTAATTGCTGTCTGTCAACCTACATAGTGTGGGGTGAAGTAATATTTCCTTGAAAATAGCTAATAAATCACAAGGAACTAGTTAACAAAGTCACTGCACTATTACCTCAAGTCCCGTTACTTTCTACCAACCATGTGCAGCCACTGCCCACCATCCTGCGCGCATGCCGTCATAAGTCCGAGCCCATTACGGTAGGTGGATGGGCCCGACAGCTCCAGTTCACTTCTGCACTGCTCTGAGTGTCCTAAGGACACTCAGAACAGCTGTACAGCCTACAGAGTGCATGGCCAGAATGTCTAAAGGACACGCCGGTCACCACTGCCACAGTGCAACTACCCTCCTAGCCAGGTACAGGGTCAGCAAGGGTGCTGCCCCTAGGGCACTCCGCCCTTTGCAATGTCTCTGTTTTTTGTCAGTCAACAAAATGGCTGCTTTCACTCTATGTAGACAACAGGAGCTTAAACACATAATCACCGACTATCTCATATAAGTATTTCTCCACTTTATCCTGCTCCATGCTTTGATAAACTCCTTCTTGAACAGTTCCAAGGCTGAAAAAGGAAAACTTAGCATTAGAGGTAGAGCTTTAATATTTCATGATGTTTGCAGAACGGAGACGTTGCCTAAAAATATCATGATTTCTAAATCAGTAATATCAGAAGGTGTTATAAATAAGAGGGCAAATAATCAGAATATATGGATATCTGTGCTAACAAGTTTGTCTAACCTGGAATCCCTGAGGCTGAATAGATTCTTCTTCACAGATGCATGGTTCTAGATCTTTGAGAAATGGTGACATAGTTGACATTTGTTTAATATTTTAACATGCAAAACTTAATATAGTTTTTGTCCTTGATAAAACTTATTAGTGATACATGTGCTGGCAAAATTGCCAGCGGGGGGGGGGGGGATCTTGAATTATTAGTAATGATGGGAATAAGTAAAAGCCAACAATTTACTGTAGCTGAATTTAGTACATTGAGACAACCGCGTTTAGATACTGTACAACATTGTACAGTACAGCACTGCGAGATAATCTGACCATTACAATACAGTAGCTATGGTGAGGTCATCACTGCAGACCGGCCAGAGAAATAAGCTTTTTCTGCTCTTCTGCCTTATTTGACTATCTTCCCATTTTTGTTCATTCCAGTGAAAAACGTGGCGCATTTGTGAACCTAATCTGCACTTAGCAATTTAGGTCCTGATCTGACAAACATCTCTCGCATTGCAAACCACTGGTAGATGTTACCATCTTTACCTTCTTGGCAAAGCCAACCTCCTCTGCCAAATGAGAGTGTATTTACACAAAATCAAGGTGCGTGAATGCATTTATTATGCTTTTTATAATTTTGTGAATGACCCTTATGGGCCAATACATGATCACTTATGGGACTGTTACACATGCAGAAACACTATTTTCCATTGGTTTTAAAAAATGGGCCCATTCATTATTAGATGCCCGCTGTGATCGCTCAGTATATCAACAATTTCTGATGGCTTTGGTTGCTTGAGCAATGGCAAGATCAAATCTGTCTGCCTCCTCTGGCTCTGCAATCCCAGCATCCAAGAACATAGGGGTAATTCAGAGTTGAAAAACTATGTGCACAGCAGGGGGGGGGGGGGGGGGGGGGCAGATATAACATGTTCAGAGAGAGTTAGATTTGGGTGGGGTGTGTTCACCCTGAAATCTAAGTTGCAGTGTAAAAATAAAGCAGCCAGTATTTACCCTGCACAGAAACAAAATAACCCACCCAAATCTAACTCTCTGCAAATGTTATATCTACCCCACCTGCAGTGCACATGGTTTTGCCCAACTGCTAACAAATTTGCTGCTGCGATCAACTCTGAATTGCCCCCTTAGTTCCCTTCATTTCATGGGACAAGCTATGTTATGGGACAACTTATGTTTCCCACGGTTTATGCAAGTGCTCTAACACATCTAATTTTTCTGACACAACTCATGACAAGTTGTATACTTAATTATTGGTGGCTTCCAATAATGATAAGCCCTGGGTCTTAATGGGTTTGTCTGCACACAGCAGACACCCATGAGTGGACTTCAGTTGTCTCTTCTGCTCCTTCCCTCTTATTCTCAGCCTCCACTCCTGTAAACCGACCTACTTGCACTGTGCACTGAAACAGATTGGGCATTTGCATCAGTGCTCTCAAAGCCAACACACCTCCTCTATACTCATATTATGGTATATTTTATCATCATGCCAGAACTGCTGTATGCACCCAGCCTGACTATCCAATATGACAGGGTGCCATGTCAATAGTTCATAATATATATATATATATATATATATATATATATATATATATATATATGTACTTTCCAGTAACAGAGCAACTTGCCCAAAAGTTGAGTAAAAAAAAAAAAACCGTAGACGGTGGCACAGAGAGAGCTCTATGCACAAGTTTATATAAGAATAATACATTGTGCTTACAGGGCTGGCTGGAGTTATTCCTGGCAGGGATGTGTGTGTGGGAGGTTTTGGAGGGAGAAGTCAGACTGCAGGGCAGAGGAATAGTACGTTGGCACTTTTCTGTGTAGCTCATGCAAAAATAGTCATTGTTACTGAAGGAATTAGGAATTGGCAGAGAGGACACCGCTCAGCTCAGCAGGAGTGAAATGTATGTGCTTGAGGAAGTTTATGAGCCAATGATATGTAACACTGAGCAAGGGAATGAGTGGAAGGAGTCACAAAATTGGGCAATTAGTGATTACATTAATCCGGAGAGAAAACACAAGTCTCTGTTTCCACAGTTACCACCTCTGCCTTTAGGCCAGGCCTGTAATGGCATGCTAGAGGTATGGTGCGTGCATACATTTACTTTCATTTCTATTGTTCTTACATAGTGAAATACAGTATATTAAACTTATACTAAAATCACCTGTTCTAAAATGCAGCAATCTGTGAGTCTTCATCTGTTGGAAAACTACAAGTCCAGAATACTTTACCAGACTGGAGCTGGGACTTGTAGTTCCACAACAGAGAACAGTTGCTGTCCCTGTTACATAACATTCAGAAGTTAGAGCTGTGATAATAGGTTTTGCTTGTTAATGGAGGATAATTTTTTCATGATCATGAATAATGAAACAAGGTATTTGAAGGTTTGGAGAAATGCCATGACTCCCTCTGTAACCTCACACTGCACTAGTGTGCTTCTCTTGGTATGTTCACACTGGAGTTCACTATGCAGTACTCTTCAAAGCACATTGCCATGGCCCCGCCCCTCTAAGATATTCTGCAATTCACAGCACTGCATCATCGATATGTGGGCCGTAGCTATGCAATTCTACTGCCCCCCCCCCCCCCCCACACACACACATATTGACCACCTGCATCTTACCTCCAGAAACTCCCGTACCATAGAAGAAAAAAGAAGATGGTTTCTATATTTGTTTCCTCTCCAGGTGGGTGGTGATCGGGGTAGGGTTGGGCTAGTAGTGTCTTCAGGCCTCAACCCTTCACAGGGAAACTGACATGATTGATGCATATTTGCACATGGGCGGAGCCAAAATAATGTGTTATTATCATAGAAACACTCCAGAAGGCCCCTGCGGAATTGCCTTTACTAATCTCTCCAGAGCCGGCCTTAGGCATAGGCAAACTAGGCAATTGCCTAGGGCATTTGGTATTCTTAGGGGCACCAGCAGCTTCTGCTAATTAAAATGATATGCGGCATGCCTATATTCTGTGTGTGACTGCGGCTGTATCTGCATACGAAATGCTACGTTGCAGTGTAGTCCTGGAAATCACTGTAATGTAGCATTTCATATGCAGATATAGCCGCAGTCACACACAGAATATAGGCATGCTGCATATCATTTTAATCAGCAGGAGCTGCATGTGCATCCTAGCCACAAAGTAATGCAGATAAGATGCATTTTTTCATAAACAAAAGGCGCCTGACATTAGCAGAGCTGCCAGCTGACTCACGCCAGGCATCTCCTGCATAACTAGCGGCGGTGCTAGGGGGCACCAGACAAAATCTTGCCTAGGGCATCATATTGGTTAGGGCTGGCTCTGAATCTCTCCATTCTGCCCACTTTACTAGTAATTGGGAGGGATGCGGAGGGGTGGCCAAAAAATCATGTGTCTCCTAGTGATGAGCGGGTTCGGTTTCTCGGAAACCGAACCCCCTTCGAACTTCACGCTTTTTACACGGGTCCGAGGCAGACTCGGATCTTCCCGCCTTGCTCGGCTAACCCGAGCGCGCCCGAACGTCATCATCCCGCTGTCGGATTCTCGCGAGGCTCGTATTCTATCGTGAGACTCGGATTCTATATAAGGAGCCGCGCGTCGCCGCCATTTTCACACGTGCATTGAGATTGATAGGGAGAGGACGTGGCTGGCGTCCTCTCCGTTTAGATAGAGAGTGAGACACTTGATTTACTGGAGCATTAGGAGTACTCAGAGAGTGCAGAGTTTTGCTGATATTTATACTAGTGACCACCAGTTTTATTTATTATTTAATATAATCCGTTCTCTGCCTGAAAAAAAACGATACACAGTCACATACCATATCTGTGCTCAGCCTCAGTGTGCTGCATGATAATATCATCTATGTATATTTGACTGTGCTGAGTAGTGCTCACTGCTCACACAGCTTAATTGTGGGGGAGACTGGGGAGCAGTTATAGCAGGAGTACATATTTAACAGTGCACACTTTTGCTGCCAGAGTGCCAGTGTGACTGACCAGCAGTGACCACCAGTATATTGTCTGCCTGAAAAAGTTAAACACTCGTGTGGTGTTTTTTTTTTTTATTCTATAAACGCATTCTGCTGACAGTGTCCAGCAGGTCCGTCATTCATTATATTTCTATCTTCTTCATACTAGTAGTTTAGGAGTCTGCAGTGCTGACAGTGTCAAGCAGGTCCGTCATTATACAATATATACCTGTCCTGCAGTAGTGATATATATATATTTTTTATATCATTATCATCCAGTCTATACTAGCAGACGCAGTACGGTAGTCCACGGCTGTAGCTACCTCTGTGTCGGCAGTCGCTCGTCATCCATAAGTATACTAGTATCCATCCATCTCCATTGTTTACCTGAGGTGCCTTTTAGTTGTGCCTATTAAAATATGGAGAACAAAAATGTTGAGGTTCCAAAAATAGGGAAAGATCAAGATCGACTTCCACCTCGTGCTGAAGCTGCTGCCACTAGTCATGGCCGAGACGATGAAATGCCATCAACGTCGTCTGCCAAGGCCGATGCCCAATGTCATAGTACAGAGCATGTAAAATCCAAAACACCAAATATCAGTAAAAAAGGGACTCAAAAATCTAAAATAAAATCGTCGTCGGAGAAGCGTAAACTTGCCAATATGCCATTTACCACACGGAGTGGCAAGGAACGGCTGAGGCCCTGGCCTATGTTCATGGCTAGTGGTTCAGCTTCACATGAGGATGGAAGCACTCAGCCTCTCGCTAGAAAAATGAAAAGACTTAAGCTGGCAAAAGCACAGCAAAGAACTGTGCGTTCTTCGAAATCACAAATCCACAAGGAGAGTCCAATTGTGTCGGTTGCGATGCCTGACCTTCCCAACACTGGACGTGAAGAGCATGCGCCTTCCACCATTTGCACGCCCCCTGCAAGTGCTGGAAGGAGCACCCGCAGTCCAGTTCCTGATAGTCAGATTGAAGATGTCAGTGTTGAAGTACACCAGGATGAGGAGGATATGGGTGTTGCTGGCGCTGGGGAGGAAATTGACCAGGAGGATTCTGATGGTGAGGTGGTTTGTTTAAGTCAGGCACCCGGGGAGACACCTGTTGTCCGTGGGAGGAATATGGCCATTGACATGCCTGGTGAAAATACCAAAAAAATCAGCTCTTCAGTGTGGAAGTATTTCAACAGAAATGCGGACAACATTTGTCAAGCCGTGTGTTGCCTTTGTCAAGCTGTAATAAGTAGGGGTAAGGACGTTAACCACCTCGGAACATCCTCCCTTATACGTCACCTGCAGCGCATTCATCATAAGTCAGTGACAAGTTCAAAAACTTTGGGCGACAGCGGAAGCAGTCCACTGACCAGTAAATCCCTTCCTCTTGTAACCAAGCTCACGCAAACCACCCCACCAACTCCCTCAGTGTCAATTTCCTCCTTCCCCAGGAATGCCAATAGTCCTGCAGGCCATGTCACTGGCAATTCTGACGAGTCCTCTCCTGCCTGGGATTCCTCCGATGCATCCTTGCATGTAACGCCTACTGCTGCTGGCGCTGCTGTTGTTGCTGCTGGGAGTCGATGGTCATCCCAGAGGGGAAGTCGTAAGACCACTTTTACTACTTCCACCAAGCAACTGACTGTCCAACAGTCCTTTGCGAGGAAGATGAAATATCACAGCAGTCATCCTGCTGCAAAGCGGATAACTGAGGCCTTGGCATCCTGGGCGGTGAGAAACGTGGTTCCGGTATCCATCATTACTGCAGAGCCAACTAGAAACTTGTTGGAGGTACTGTGTCCCCGGTACCAAATACCATCTAGGTTCCATTTCTCTAGGCAGGCGATACCGAAAATGTACACAGACCTCAGAAAAAGACTCACCAGTGTCCTAAAAAATGCAGTTGTACCCAATGTCCACTTAACCACGGACATGTGGACAAGTGGAGCAGGGCAGACTCAGGACTATATGACTGTGACAGCCCACTGGGTAGATGTATTGACTCCCGCCGCAAGAACAGCAGCAGCGGCACCAGTAGCAGCATCTCGCAAACGCCAACTCTTTCCTAGGCAGGCTACGCTTTGTATCACCGCTTTCCAGAATACGCACACAGCTGAAAACCTCTTACGGCAACTGAGGAAGATCATCGCAGAATGGCTTACCCCAATTGGACTCTCCTGTGGATTTGTGGCATCGGACAACGGCAGCAATATTGTGTGTGCATTAAATCTGGGCAAATTCCAGCACGTCCCATGTTTTGCACATACCTTGAATTTGGTGGTGCAGAATTATTTAAAAAACGAGAGGGGCGTGCAAGAGATGCTGTCGGTGGCCAGAAGAATTGCGGCACACTTTCGGCGTACAGGCACCACGTACAGAAGACTGGAGCACCACCAAAAACGCCTGAACCTGCCCTGCCATCATCTGAAGCAAGAAGTGGTAACGAGGTGGAATTCAACCCTCTATATGCTTCAGAGGTTGGAGGAGCAGCAAAAGGCCATTCAAGCCTATACAACTGAGCACGATATAGGAGGTGGAATGCACCTGTCTCAAGCGCAGTGGAGAATGATTTCAACGTTGTGCAAGGTTCTGCAACCTTTTGAACTTGCCACACGTGAAGTCAGTTCAGACACTGCCAGCCTGAGTCAGGTCATTCCCCTCATCAGGCTTTTGCAGAAGAAGCTGGAGACATTGAAGGAAGAGCTAACACAGAGCGATTCCGCTAGGCATGTGGGACTTGTGGATGGAGCCCTTAATTCGCTTAACAAGGATTCACGGGTGGTCAATCTGTTGAAATCAGAGCACTACATTTTGGCCACCGTGCTCGATCCTAGATTTAAAACCTACCTTGGATCTCTCTTTCCGGCAGACACAAGTCTGCTGGGGTTCAAAGAACTGCTGGTGAGAAAATTGTCAAGTCAAGCGGAACGCGACCTGTCAACATCTCCTCCTTCACATTCTCCCGCAACTGGGGGTACGAGGAAAAGGCTCAGAATTCCGAGCCCACCCGCTGGCGGTGATGCAGGGCAGTCTGGAGCGACTGCTGATGCTGACATCTGGTCCGGACTGAAGGACCTGACAACGATTACGGACATGTCGTCTACTGTCACTGCATATGATTCTCTCCCCATTGAAAGAATGGTGGAGGATTATATGAGTGACCGCATCCAAGTAGGCACGTCAGACAGTCCGTACTTATACTGGCAGGAAAAAGAGGCAATTTGGAGGCCCTTGCACAAACTGGCTTTATTCTACCTAAGTTGCCCTCCCACAAGTGTGTACTCCGAAAGAGTGTTTAGTGCCGCCGCTCACCTTGTCAGCAATCGGCGTACGAGGTTACATCCAGAAAATGTGGAGAAGATGATGTTCATTAAAATTAATTATAATCAATTCCTCCGTGGAGACATTCACCAGCAGCAATTGCCTCCACAAAGTACACAGGGAGCTGAGATGGTGGATTCCAGTGGGGACGAATTGATAATCTGTGAGGAGGGGGATGTACACGGTGATATATCGGAGGATGATGATGAGGTGGACATCTTGCCTCTGTAGAGCCAGTTTGTGCAAGGAGAGATTAATTGCTTCTTTTTTGGTGGGGGTCCAAACCAACCCGTCATTTCAGTCACAGTCGTGTGGCAGACCCTGTCACTGAAATGATGGGTTGGTTAAAGTGTGCATGTCCTGTTTATACAACATAAGGGTGGGTGGGAGGGCCCAAGGACATTTCCATCTTGCACCTCTTTTTTCTTTCATTTTTCTTTGCGTCATGTGCTGTTTGGGGAGTAGTTTTTGGAAGGGCCATCCTGCGTGACACTGCAGTGCCACTCCTAGATGGGCCAGGTGTTTGTGTCGGCCACTTGGGTCGCTTATCTTAGTCACACAGCTACCTCATTGCGCCTCTTTTTTTCTTTGCGTCATGTGCTGTTTGGGGGGTGTTTTTTGGAAGGGCCATCCTGCGTGACACTGCAGTGCCACTCCTAGATGGGCCAGGTGTTTGTGTCGGCCACTAGGGTCGCTTAGCTTACTCACACAGCTACCTCATTGCGCCTCTTTTTTTTCTTCTTTGCGTCATGTGCTGTTTGGGGGGTGTTTTTTGGAAGGGCCATCCTGCGTGACACTGCAGTGCCACTCCTAGATGGGCCAGGTGTTTGTGTCGGCCACTTGGGTCGCTGAGCTTAGTCATCCAGCGACCTCGGTGCAAATTTTAGGACTAAAAATAATATTGTGAGGTGTGAGGTGTTCAGAATAGACTGAAAATGAGTGGAAATTATGGTTATTGAGGTTAATAATACTTTGGGATCAAAATGACCCCCAAATTCTATGATTTAAGCTGTTTTTTAGGGTTTTTTGAAAAAAACACCCGAATCCAAAACACACCCGAATCCGACAAAAAAAATTCGGTGAGGTTTTGCCAAAACGCGTTCGAACCCAAAACACGGCCGCGGAACCGAACCCAAAAGCAAAACACAAAACCCGAAAAATTTCTGGTGCTCATCACTAGACTGTCTCCTGCAGGTTCTAGGAGAATAGGCAAGTATGAGGTATGAAGTAAGTATGGTGTATAGTGTATACACAGTGGAGGCAGTCATTTTGTCGGAGATGTATTAAAACACGGAGAGATGAAGTGAAGTTGCCCATAGTAACCAATAAGCATCTAACTAACATTTTCTAGACTGAGCTAGATAAATGATAGCTACAGTAGAAGCTGATTGGTCTCTAAAGACAACTTATCCATTATATCTCTCTGGAAGGTTTGATGCATGAAAATATGAGCATAGCACAAATTTAGAGGATGATCCAGTGAAGCTGTTCTACATACCTGAAGCCCCAATCCAGTCTGGCACATGCAAAGTAAAGTCCTGTTTGGGGGCCAATACATGAATTTAGAACATTTATATGACCGCTCTTAGATCCGTAAGTACAGCACAGAGAAACAATCTGACCATTACAATACAGTAGCTAAGGTGAGCTCAGCACTGTGGACCAGCAGAGAAACCAGCTTTTCTACTTCTCCTCTACCTCATTTGGCCTAATTTGTGAAACTAACACAACTCATGTTTCTGCCACAACTCGCAGCAAGTTGTATACTTACTTATTGTAGACTCCCAATAATGAATAAGCCCCTTAATGGGTTTGTGTGCACACAGCACGCACCCATGAGTGGTCATCATTGTCTCTTCTTCTCCTTTACCCTCATCCTCCTTTCCTTACCAACCTTCACTCACTCACTCACTCACTCACTCACTCACTCACTCACGGCACTGAAACAGATTGGACTTTTGCACCTGTGCTATTACAACCAACTCACCACTTCTGTTCTACTATAATATACGTTATACCACTAGCCCAGCCATGCTGCATGTACTCTCTGTACGGCAAATAATGGCTCCCAAAATGTATCCTCTCATTTTCTGTATCTTCTCAATAAACAGAAAAGGAAAGGGAAATTGTTAAAAGCTATTCAAAAATTGGTAACATAATATTAGTCCTCCTTCTCTAGACTGTACGCTTTCACCAGTAGTGCCGAGGGGGGAGTTTCGTGCCCCAATCCACCCCCCCCCCCCCCCCCGCCCCGCCGGCTGCGGCAGCCTCTCTCCCCAGCCCAGCACACACTGCTATGCGCTGGGTACCCTGAGGCTGCTTCAGCTGACAGGTAAGGGAGGACGCGGACTTGGGTAATTAGTACCTGCCACACCCCCTTGGCTCCACTAGTGTAAGCTTACAGTCTAGAGCAGTGGTTTCCAAACTCAGTCCTCAAGGACCCCCATCAGTTCAGGTTTTCCATGTCTCCAAACAAAATCACAAGTGACATAATTAGCTCCACCTGTGAATCTTTTAAAATTTGTCAATGAGTAATGAGTACACCTGTGCGGGTGTGGTATGGAAGGTAGATAGTAACTAGGTCGACAGTGTCTAGGTTGACCACTATTGGTCGACAGTAACTAGGTCGACAGGGTGTCTAGGTCGACAGGGTCTTTAAGTCGACATGGTCTGGGTCGATAGGTCAAAAAGTCGACATGAGGTTTAAAAAAAAATATTTGGTGTTGTTTTCTTCGTAGAGTGACCGGGAACCCCAATTAGTGCACTGTGTCCTCTCGCATGGCTTGCTTCGCTCGCCATGCTTTGGGCTTCAGATTATCGTTCCAATCGTAGTCCACGTGGATCGTTAAGTATGAAAAGGTTCAAAAAAAAGTGAAAAACTCATGTCGACCTTTTGACCTGTCGACCTAGAACATGTCGAACTAGAAACCTCGTCGACCTAGTTACTGTCGACCAATAGTGGTCGACCTAGATAGTGTCGACCTAGTTACTGTCGACCTAGAGATCGGATCCCACCTGTGCACCTGCTAAGTTACCTGGAAAACATGAACTGTCGGGGATCCTTGAGGACCAGGTTTGGGAACTATTGGTCTAAAGGAAAGGAGGTCCATTGTTATGTTACCAACTTCTGAATTGCTTTTAATAATCTCCCTTTCCTTTTCTGTTTATTGAGATACTGTAATAAAATAAATGAGAGGATACATTTTGGGAGCCATTTCTTGTGGTACAGAGAGTACTTGTGTGCCCTCATTTCCGGACATGCGCACTGCAAAAACACTCAATAGGTTTACCTTCAAATTAGCATTGCGCCCCTTATGTTTCATTTGTGCTCATGGAATTTATACTTATATATTTAGCAACTGCAATTCTACCTTTATGATTTACACGTGTAGTTGTACTTGTATGATTTACACGTATAGTTGTACTTGTATGATTTACACTTGTAGTTGTACTTGTATGATTTACACGTGTAGTTGTACTTGTTTGATTTACACTTGTAATTGTACTTGTATGATTTACACTTGTAATTGTACTTGTATCATGATTTCTTATTATGCTGCCTTTGTTTTTGGGTGATTTGTATGCTGATTGTCCTGCGTTGAGGAATTTGAAGTGCATTAAAAACAAACAAAGATGATGGTAAATCAAGCTTTTTGTTACATTTCAGCATTCTTACATAAGAGGCTATTGTCCCTGATATAAACATTTCAGAGATGCCTGAAGCTTTGATGTGAGTGCAGGGACAGGCAAGTAACGAGGACCCTTTATGTCGGGTTGTGAGCTTATATGGTTTGATCAAAATATGAATCAGTACTACATATTCCTATTCTGCTAAATACATGCTGGGCTACCAAAGTGTGGATAAGGTCTGACAACAACTGTCATTTTTTTTTTTTAGCATTCAAATAGGTGATTTATTTAGTAATACAGCCTTGGAAACGACAGTTATAACTGAGATTAATGCCATACTTCATCTCCATATAACATGACATGAGCGGAGCTCACCAGCAGAGTCATCATGCTTGGAAAATGTTTGCTACAACTTTCTATTTTGTCCTCCAATCGTTGCTTATTCACATGGCTGAGTGACAGTTGGACTGCAAAGATCATACTCAACACCATGAAGAATGAGGAAATCTATTACTCAGTGTGATAATATTACTTTAGGCAGTATTTCCAAATGCATGCAAGTACCATCCCTAAACATCAAATGTTCATGATTTACAGTAAGTATCCCTTCACGTCTCCTGTACGTTGAACAAGTTGTGACCTAAATAGTTTGTTGTACACCCAGAAAACATAACGTTTATCTACCTTATCCAGTGTACAAATATGACATTGACCCTCTCCCCACCGGCTGACTAGAAATGTGGCTATGCAAAATATGAAATGTGAATAGCTATATGAGCAATAAAACGTCATCATTAATAAAATCCTACTTTGTTCCTGTAATATGCCTGTCTTTGCAGTGTTACTGTGACCAAAAGATCAAAGCGCACACTTTAATCCCACAATGAGCTCAGCCTGTAGCCTCAGCACTTTGGCATTTACTCAATAGCCCTGATCCAAAGTAAGCCAATTAGTCAGCAAAGAGGTGCTGCAGCAGCTACACACAAGAAGTGTAACAAACTTCAAGTGCCAGTAAAAGAGCCTGGCAGGGGCAGCAATATTCTCTAACAACTGACACCATGTTGGTGCACGTTTGACAAAGTTTATGTGTGGGTTGTTTGACCAAAGGCTACTACAGGTAGCAGTCAGTGATGATTTCATCCTCATAATACAGAAAAAGCCCATAAAGACTGGTGGTTTGAAATGAAAGCGCAAACCCATTCCATCACTACAGTATAGAGCAAAGCAGATCTGTGTTATATTCAAAGGCTGCTGATTTTCTCTTCTGTTTCCTATGAACACTCTTATCTGCACAATTTCCTGTTTCCTGTTTATTATAAATGTTGTGTCACCTCCAGTTGTGTTGCATTTACAGTTAGCACATGAAAAGCAATATAACAGCGCTTAGAGGTCAAAAAAACAACAACCCAAAACAGAAATACACTAATGGGTGCTATAGGATATAATCAGTAAAAAAAACCATTGTACACGATAGAAGACCATCTAATGCAGGGATCGACAAATCCCAGGGGCCAGGTCAGCTTGGCCCCTAGATTTTGCTACCTGGCTACCAGATTATGCAGGGAAAGAGGAAGCAGATCTTCTTTAGCCTCAGTGGAGATTCGTGGGAAGTGTATATTGCAGCGGCCCTTTCAAGCGTTGGAGTGTATGTGTCGACTGTCCGTGCAAGCCTGTGCAGACTGTTGTGCCTGTCCTTCCCAGCCTCCGCTGTCTCCAAATTCCAGCTGCAAAGAGCTCTCCGATAAGAGGGTCCATATGTGACGGGGAATTGAGTCTTCAGAGGGGATAGTGATGTGGCCACAGGGCTGGGGGGATTGTTTGCCTGGGGGTGGCTTGCCTGGGGTTACCCACTTAGTTGTGTTGGCGTAGTTGACGGAGTTAGCCCATTAATGTGGCCATGGGAGGAAGGGGTTGTTGTTTTCCCGGGGGGTAGCTGCACAGCTGCAGATGGTTGGTTGGTTTGCTTGGGTGGTGGTGGGAAGTTGCCCAGCAACGGGGTGGTGGTGGGGGGGTGTTGGGTCACGGGATGGTCGTCTGGCTCCTACACTTTCATCACGGCTCCTACGTTTTAGAAAACATTGCCAAGCCCTGATCTAATGCCAGCATGAACTGTACATAAAAATATAGTAGTTATCGTTAAGGGTCTGATGCAATTTGTCATCAGGATATGCAGGAGAGAGCTGGTAAGAAATAGTGTAAAACAGAGATAGGGAACCTCCCAACTGCCCCCGCACACCACGGAACACTGTGTCCTACGGGTGGAACAGCCCCAAAAAACGGGACTGTCCCGCAAAAATGGGGACAGTTCGGAGGTATGCATAAAAGGGAGGGGCAGACAGACAGGGATGACACAGATGGGGTAGACATACTCAAACATCGGAGGCAAAACATATCAATAATCTGAGTCCGAGTCTATTGTGGCTAATGCAGAGTGTGTATAATATGGATGGTGGATATCACTTAGTAAACTTATTAGTGCCTCAATTCCTGTGTCGCAGAACACCTTCCTTAGTTGTAAAGTTTCCTGATCTTTTGGAGAAGCTTTCTATCTAAATTTCTAAAAAATACTGGATATTGCATTTTCAGCACTAAAGAAGAACAACACTATGCAAGCTTTACAGCTGAGCTAACCATTGTACTTTTGAACCCAGGACTTTGGTTGCAAATGACTTTGCTAACCCCCATCCGTATTATCCACAGTGTGCATTAGTTGCAGTAGACATCGGTTATTGATATAATTACATACTTTTGGCCTGAGTTGGGAGCAAAACAAAAAAAAGTAATTTTGCACCTGGACAAACCATGTTGTAGTGCAAGAAGTGTAAATACATTTATTTGCATGCAGGGTAAATACTGGCTGCTTTTGCAAATAGCCCACAAATGCTGGACAACTTTAATTTTAACCTGCAATTGAGATTTGAATTTGGACACACCCTTCCCAAATCTAAATCTCTCTGCCCATTTTATATCCAGTGCCAGAGCAGTTTTCTGTGACGCTCCGCCCCTGACCACTTGATATGACAATGCCCCGCTGAGAGGATAGGGCCGCTGGCACCAGGAAGTAGAGTTCTGCCCTGAGTGCCCTTAGATCGCTCTCGTTGGCTCTACAGGTTACATGGTGCATGACCCTGGTCAGCTGATGCACACTGAAAGCCAAAGGCAGTACAACGGGGCAGTGATGGTGTCTCCCCCAAAGCTCTGCACCCTGGGCAATGGCACCGCACGCACACCACTAGTTACGGCCCTGGTTATGTCTGCCCCACCTACAGTGCAACTCTTTTTTTTTACCAAGGTGCAAAGTTACAGTACCTGCTTTCCTGTGCTATGCTACCAAATCAGCCCCTTTGCTTCCAATGAACATAAAACTTTTATCTGCACACTTATGATTACCAGTTATCTCCTGCATATTCTGACAACAAATCAGTCTCTTAAAGTTAATTACTATATTTTTATGTATATTACATGCTGGCTTTAGATGGTCCTTTATCATGTACAAAACAATTTTTAACTATTCTAAAGATAGCATCCATAATTTATTTAATTGTTTTGTTGACCTCCCAGCGCTGCTATATTGATTGTTAATGCTTTTTATTTTAAGGGACTTTGCAGACTCCCATAACAGCAACTGGGGCTCATCAATCAATTATAGTCAGCGCCTGAGGTTCTCTTCTTCATTACAGTCAGTACATACTTTTATAATCATCATGCATCAACATACATATATTAACTAGAGATGAGCGGGTTCGGATTTACTCGGTTCTTTACGCCAGAATTATCGCCATTTCTTATTTTCTGGATTTTTCTTATTGGCTAACCAAACCCGTGACATCCGATAGCCAATAAGGACATTCGGGTAAATCCGATTAAATCCAAGTAAAACCGAACCCGCTCATCTCTAATATTAACATAACCTGCTGCACTGTACAGCAACAGATTTGGGAGTTTACAATCTAATTTGCCAACAGTATCAAATGCACAAACATAAACCAGGTCAAATTCTACCCAGACACCAATTAACTTTAGACTGTGGAAAACAGAGAACCTGGAGGAAAGTGGGAACCCATGTGAATGTTGTGGAATATACAAGATCTGGCCCTAATTCAAACTTGATCGCAAAATCTCTAATGGGCAAAACCATGTGCACTGCAAGGGGGCAGACAGGGCTGCTATCAGAAATTATGGGGCACGAGACTGGCAAAATAGTCAGGCCCCCGAAGCACGCCCCCCCCCCTTCCCCAAACACACATAAAAATAATAATAATAATAATAATAATAAAAAATTTATTATTTTTATATATATATATATATATATATATATATATATACACTGCTCAAAAAAATAAATGGAACACTAAAATAACACATCCTAGATTTGAATGAATGAAATATTCTTATTAAATACTTTGTTCTTTACATAGTTGAATGTGCTGACAACAAAATCACACAAAAATTATCAATGGAAATCAAATTTATTAACCCATGGAGGTCTGGATTTGGAGTCACACTCAAAATGAAAGTGGGAAAACACACTACTGGCTGATCCAACTTTGATGTAATGTCCTTAAAACAAGTCAAAATGAGGCTCAGTAGTGTGTGTGGCCTCCACGTGCCTGTATGACCTCCCTACAACGCCTGGGCATGCTCCTGATGAGGTGGCGGATGGTCTCCTGAGGGATCTCCTCCCAGACCTGGACTAAAGCATCCGCCAACTCCTGGACAGTCTGTGGTGCAACGTGGTGTTGGTGGATGGAGCGAGACATGATGTCCCAGATGTGCTCAATTGGATTCAGGTCTGGGGAATGGGCGGGCCAGTCCATAGCATCAATGCCTTCGTCTTGCAGGAACTGCTGACACACTCCAGCCACATGAGGTCTAGCATTGTCTTGCATTAGGAGGAACCCAGGGCCAACCGCACCAGCATATGGTCTCACAAGGGGTCTGAGGATCTCATCTCGGTACCTAATGGAAGTCAGGCTACCTCTGGCGAGCACATGGAGGGCTGTGCGGTCCCCCCAAAGAAATGCCACCCCACACCATTACTGACCCACTGCCAAACCGGTCATGCTGGAGGATGTTGCAGACTGCAGAACGTTCTCCTTGGCGTCTCCAGACTCTGTCACGTCTGTCACATGTGCTCAGTGAGAACCTGCTTTCATCTGTGAAGAGCACAGGGCACCAGTGGCGAATTTGCCAATCTTGGTGTTCTCTGGCAAATGCCAAACATCCTGCACGGTGTTGGGCTGTAAGCACAACCTCCACCTGTGGACGTCAGGCCTTCATGCCACCCTCATGGAGTCTGTTTCTGATTGTTTGAGTAGACACATGCACATTTGTGGCTTGCTGGAGGTCATTTTGTAGGGCTCTGGCAGTGTTCCTCCTGTTCCTCCTTGCACAAAGGCGGAGGTAGCGGTCCTGTTGCTGGGTTGTTGCCCTCCTACGGCCTCCTCCACGTCTCCTGATGTACTGGCCTGTCTCCTGGTAGCGCCTCCATGCTCTAGACACTATGCTGACAGACACAGCAA
Organism: Pseudophryne corroboree; assembly: GCF_028390025.1. Classification (NCBI taxonomy): domain Eukaryota; kingdom Metazoa; phylum Chordata; class Amphibia; order Anura; family Myobatrachidae; genus Pseudophryne; species Pseudophryne corroboree. The sequence continues at coordinate 99,388,071 of NC_086452.1, forward strand.
ACCTTCTTGCCACAGCTCGCATTGATGTGCCATCCTGGATGAGCTGCACTACCTGAGCCACTTGTGTGGGTTGTAGACTCCGTCTTATGCTACCACTAGAGTGAAAGCACCACCAGCTTTCAAAAGTGACCAAAACATCAGCCAGAAAGCATAGGAGCTGAGAAGTGGTCTGTGGTCACCACCTGCAGAACAACTCCTTTATTGGGGGTGTCTTGCTAATTGCCTATAATTTCCACCTGTTGTCTGTTCCATTTGCACAACAGCATGTGAAATTGCTTCCTAAGTGGACAGTTTGATTTCACAGAAGTGTGATTGACTTGGAGTTACATTGTGTTGTATAAGTGTTCCCTTTATTTTTTTTGAGCAGTATATATATATATATATATATATATATACATAAAATTTCTTCTTCTTTTTTTAGGAAAAAAAACAAACAAGTCTCCAGACTTTTGCCCCAGCACCATATTATGCCCAACACAGTAATTCCCCACACAGTACTGCCCCAGTACCTGCACACTGGGGAGCTGCTTGTTGTCAGGGGTTCTGCTTGTCCTCCCTCCCTCCCCCTTCCCTGGAGCCACAGCAGACTGTTCAGCAGCCTGCTTTAAGTAAATCTATTGAAAATGGCCCTTCCAAAATGGCCACCACCTCGAAGGAAATAGTTTTTAAAGATACTAGAGCCTCCTCTAGTATTTTTAATAACTGTCTCCTCAGAAGCGGCGGCCATCTTGAGAGGGAAATTTTCAATAGCCTGCAGGAGTCGGGCATACAACGGGCGACACTGGCAGCAGCAGGAGGACAGACGGCGGACAGAGGACGGATGGCGGCGTGCGGGCAGCGGCATGAGCAGCTCGGGCCCTCCCCTCACTGTTAGAGAGGCCGGCCCAGGACAGCTGTGCCCGCAGCACCCCCCTGATGGCGGGCCTGGGGGCAGATATAACATGTGCAGAGAGAGTTAGATTTGGGTGTGGTGTGTTCAAACTGAAATCTAAATTGCAGTGTAAAAATAAAGCGGCCAGTATTTACCCTGCACAGAAACAATATAACCCACCCAAATCTAATCTCTTTGCACATGTTATATTTGCACCACCTGCAGTGCACATGATTTTGCCCATTAGAGAACGATTTTGCTTTTGCGATCAACCCTGAATTAGGCCCTATATGCAAAGTAGCATTGCTCACTATTGTGCTACCGTGACATCACTTATGCACTGCCTATTCTGTAAGATGCTGCTTTTTGCAATTTGCACAACTGAGGTGCTCAGGGATTCTTGTATACTTGCAGATTCATCAATGCGCCCATACCGGCTAGGATAGCCTATTATTAACCTACACTATTTTGTAATTTAATATAAATCAAAATTAATACAAATAGCAACAAAACATGTCAAGACAATTGAAATCATTTTGAATGAATGCTATATAAGGTAGACATGTTAGTACTCAAATTCCAAGCACTGAGAATACTCCTGGATGAATGTGAGTAGGTGTGCGCGCTCTTTGTTTAAGCGCAAATCTGGTACTATATCACTACTGGGCATTTACTACATAATGTTGCCGATACGGAATTGGCAGCAAATTGGGCGTACAGTGCTCCTAACAAGCGGACACAGAAGGAATGCATATAACCGCCACATTTGCATATGTAGCCTACGTGGCCGGATTTATATGGGGCCTGTTCGGTACTTTACGCATGTGCATAGTCGATAGCTGCTCACCTGCAGACTGTCAGTGATTGACAGTCTGCTGCCAGGTGGGTGCGGAGAGGGGATGTGATGACCTCCATTCCCCTCTGCCGTTTGGGGGAGCGCCGAGGCCAGGATATTTTTCAGAAGAAGTAAACTTCCTGGCCTCTTTGTACCAACTTCAGCGGTCAGCTTGCGCAACACCATGAGTCACAAAGCCGGACGATGGTGTCGCAGGTGATCCAATGCTGCGTCGCAGCACTGATCACTAATACATAACCATACTAGTGCATCGCTGCTGCTTCCAAGAAAGCAGCAGCTATGCCTCCTCCAACTACATCTGAATCAGGCCCATAATTTGGTCGGTTACCTACAAGTCATCATTAGCAGCATGCATTTTCTCCTGTCCTATACTAAGGGGTCTATTCATGAAGTAGTGAAAAGAATGGAGAAGTGAGCCAGTGGAGAAGTTGCTCATGGCAACCAATCAGCATTGAAGTAACATTTATAATTTGCATACTATACAACTGTACGAAGCAGCTGATTGGTTGCCAAGGGCAACTTCTCCACAGGCTCACTTCTCCACTCTTCACTGCTTCATGAATAGACCCTTCTTCACAGGCTCACTTCTCCACTCTTTTCACTGCTTCATGAATAGACCCCTATGTGCTAACATTAGCATCAAAAGGAGTATTTTCACTTACGCCACGGTCTGCAAGAGACCTATATGTGTGAATACGCCCTCACTGAACATTGCATACATGAGAACACCCCATCCCACCTCAATTCTGTCTGTTTGATCGCAAATATAGATGCAGTTGCCTATAACTCTGCCTGGCCTGTATTTGTGCGTGCAGGGGCGTAGCCAGAACTTTGTGGGCCCCATAGCAACATTTTGAAGGGGCCCACTGCCCAATGCTCCTAGAGAGACACTTCTCTGCAGCAGTTGTTAATTTTAAGCCCTATAATACTAACCTAGTACATTTTCTGAACCATAGTAGAGCCTTATTTAATGTTATGCCCCATAGTTGTGCCCTAGTTTCTTTTATATATCGCAGTAGTGCTTATGTTCACCCTATATCACATTTCAGAGCTGCCAGTACACATTATGCCACACAGTATCCCCAATTCACATTATGATATATAGTGCTCCCCGTTCATATTGTGCCTCAAAAGAGTGTCCCGGTTCATATTATATAACATTAAAATGCCCTAAAGTTCACTTTATACCGCACTATTATGAGCAGGTCCGGGGCATACCTAGATATATTGCAGGCCCCAAGGAAAAAGTTTGAAAGGAGCCTTACGTACCACCCAAAGGCGAAAAATTTATATAACACATGTAACTTTGACAGGGAAGTTGGGCCCCTCTTAGCTCTGGGCCCCATAGCAGCTGCACTGCCTGCACCTATGGTAGCTATGCCCTTGTGTGCGTGGCCATATTCCTGGCAGGTGCAGTGTAAATTCACACAGGTTATGTCTGTTACGCGCACCTTCTGTTCTGTATATCTGTGCAATGAAGGGTACGGTTTTTAGTGAGTTCTATATACACAGGGAGCCTTGTACTATAGCAGACAATAATTATTCACTGTCTAAGCAGGACACGCTGGTCTTTACATTAATCTTTAGTTTTCTACTCCTCCCAACGCTCAGAAGGCCACTTAAGAGTTAACTTAACACTAGGCACAAGCAACTAGTTTTATTTTCGGCTCACGCGCTCAGATTGTCCATATTTGGGACTAATGGAATTTTGAAGTTTAATGAGTGGGGGCGTTAAAGTTTTTCCTCTAAATTGTTATCACAGGGCCGTGCAAAAACCCAAGGGACAGCAAGTTCAATGCCTCCAGTGTCTGTTGTACAAGAGAGGGGAAACAGGAGTTGTTTATCATGCAAGATGTTAGTGAAACAAGCTCAGACGCCTGCTTTTCCTTCACATACCCAGGCATTGTATACAAGGAGGCGTACGGATTAGACCATACTGAGAGCGAACCTATCACGGATGCCAGGAAAAAAACATCTCAACAAGAGGGATCCTCCGCCTCCTCCGTCTTATCCATGGGAATTTCTGCTCTCATGTATACACAGCACAATGTCACCGTGTAATATGTAAATATTAACCCTGCAGCTTGATTTGCTACAGTGGCTGCTGCACATTAATGTCACTGGAATAGTGGACAATGCTACAAAAGGTGATGCAATATTAAAGACCGGCTTTAGTCTATCACAAATAAAACCATTATAGTTAGTTATTTTTCCCTGTAGTTCTGAAGAACATAATTATTATTATTTTAGGAAACTTGGGGAGTTCCCGTTACTGTTTACTGCATCAGAACCACATTAGGGGAAATGACTGATGCAGAAGTTGTTTTATTGTTATTACGTTTTAGGCACCGATTAGCCGAAGTGAAACAGGTTCACCGACAACCACCTCTAACTAATATGTAGTCTGTATTGCGATGTACCAATGACTGCAGCAAACTCAGATAAATTGTGACCCAGCAAGTCTTGTTTTTATTTGGCAGGGCATGCTGGGGCTTATAGTTCCACAGCAGATGCGGCACCACTGGTGGCTGTAGGCGAAAGACACAGTTGTGCATAACATTATAAATAACGCTCTATCACTAGTATTAGCAAATAAAAAAAAAGTATACACGTCCACACACTATGATAGTGCCCAATTAACAAAAATGTTTAATAAAGAAAATAAACCTTAAGCCTTTCCGCAATGTTATCCCACTTTTTTTACCATTAACAGGCTGACCACCTGTCTTTTGCATACACAGAGCAGTAACCACCATACTGTACACATGGATCGGTAGATTGATAGAAGACAGGTTGGGAATGATGAGAATTGCTGCTCAGGGACAGCGAGAGTTATGACATAGTAGTGGGGCAGATGTATTAACCTGGAGAAGGGGTAAAGAAGTGATAAAGCAGTGATACGTGGAAGGTTATAACGCACCAGCCAATCATTACGGATTTTAAAAATGACAGGAGTTGATTGGCTTTTGCGTTATCACCTTCCATTTATCACTGCTTTATCACTTTTTTATCCCTTCTCCAGGCTTAATACATCTGCCCCAATGATTACTGCACGAGACCTACAACAGATGTTAGTGCTGTTGTACCTCTCCCCTGTATTTAGTTCTGTAGAATAAGAGCTCGCGCTTACCTTGCCGGTGAAGATTAGATCCACACACTGCAGCTTTTGCAAAGTTAACTTTTCTTTCCCTGTAGCTCCAACCTTATAGATAAGTCAAGGAAATAGTAAGAGACTGTTTTTTTTTTCTCTGAGGCTGTCAGTTTTCTCATAGGTCTGCTCGCCTCCCCTCCCTTGCCTCTCCCCTGTACATTTCCTCCCTATATCCCCTCCCCTTGCTCACTGGTACCTGGAGGTTTATGTGAGTCACACTGCCCCGTCTGTAACTTCATTCAGCTGCCTGAGTTGTGTATTCCGCAAGCTTGTGCATGCCATTACATATCTGGTGATGGCTGCCAGCCAGGGTGTTTAAACTGATGTAACTAGGCTGAATTTACAGGGTTGGCTGGCGGAAGCCACATGGGATGTATCTACTGAGGTTTTCTAGTGGCATAGCAGCCATGCTTTGGGCTACAGAGATGATGGATGGGTAAAATTAGATTTACAGTATAGTGAAGCAAGATTTTGTTCTGAGCAACTTCACCACAATACACAGAATGTTTCCGTTATCAGGTCCCTACTTACAAGTGACAGTATTTACAATGTCCTGTACAGGCCTTAAAATCTTAGAAATGCTGGGTGGCTTTGTTTTTACACTGGAATTAAGAATTAAGCTAGGTAGGAGTGGGAGACCCCATTCGCAATTCTAAGTGCAAAGTGCAGCATGGCTTTACCAGGGTAATAATGTTTCTCCTTTTTGTTGAAAGTGGAGTGCGCTACTGCACAGAATCCATGTTGCTGCGCCTCCAGGGAAGCTTCGATCCCTGTACCAAGATGGCCACTGAAGCTACTACTGAGCATGTGCGGAGCCATCTTGGGACTGTCTTAGAGTGCCACAGTGGGAGACAGCAGTCTTCCGTTTAGCTCCACTGAGACCTGTGAATGATACCCTCGCACCAACTCTGGCATCTTTCTCCCATGCATCTGGAGAGGAAGTCATGGCCCTCATTCGTTCCTGTCCCCTCACCACCTCCCCACTTGACCCTATCCCCTCCCGCCTTCTCCGCTACCTCTCTCCTTCTGCTTGTTCCCATATTTCCCACCTTCTCAATCTCTCCCTCTCATCCGGCACTGTCCCGTCTGCCTTCAAGCATGCACTCATCTCTCCTATTCTTAAAAAGCCTACCCTTGATCCAAACACTCTCTCCAACTACCGACCCATCTCTCTCCTCCCTTTTGCCTCCAAACTCCTTGAGCGTATTGTCTACAACCGCCTTACTTCCTTTCTTTCCTCACACTCACTGCTTGACCCATTCCAGTCTGGCTTCCGTCCTCTCCACTCCACTGAAACTACCCTTACAAAAGTATGCAATGACCTCCATGCTGCTAAATCTAAGGGACACTACTCTCTACTTATTCTGCTTGATCTCTCTGCTGCATTTGACACTGTGGACCATCCTCTCCTACTGCAAATCCTTCACTCCATTGGTCTTCGTGACACTGCCCTCTCTTGGTTATCTTCCTACCTTTCTGACCGTTCATTCTGTCTCCTCTCATGACTCCACCTCCCCCTCACTTCCACTAACTGTAAGGTAAGCTCATTAGTTCTTTTGGCTTCCAATATCATCTCTATGCTGATGACACCCAAATCTATCTTTTCTCTCCAGACCTCTCCCCTGCTCTCCTCACTCGTATCTCCAACTGTCTCTCTGCTACCTCTTCCTGGATGTCACAGCGCTTTCTTAAACTTAACATGTCTAAGACCGAGCTGATCATCTTCCCTCCCTCCCACATAACCTCAGCTCCTACAATCTCATTATCTGTTGATGGCACTACTATCTCCTCTAGACCCCACGTGCGCTGTCTTGGAGTAATCCTTGACTCCTCCCTCTCCTTCAAACCACACATTCAGCACCTCTCACAAACCTGCCGTTTTCACCTAAAAAATATTTCCAGGATCAGACCCTTTCTGACCCAGGATGCTACTAAGACTCTTATCCACTCACTGGTCATCTCCAGACTGGACTACTGTAATCTCCTCCTGACTGGCATTCCTGAGAAATACATCTCTCCACTCCAATCTATCCTCAGTGCTGCTGCCCGGCTCATTTTCCTCACCAAACACACTATGTCCACCTCTCCTCTCTTACTAGACCTTCATTGGCTCCCCTTCCCTTTCAGAATCCATTTTAAGCTTCTCACACTCGCTTACAAAGCCCTCACCCACTCCTCTCCCATCTACATCTCTGACCTTATCTCCCTTTACACTCCCACCCGTCCTCTTCGCTCTGCTAATGCACGGCGACTCTCCTGACTACGGATTACTCCTCCCACTACTACCTCCAAGATTTTTCACGTGCTGCACCACTTCTCTGGAATTTCCTACCTCTCCCCCTCAGACTCTCCACCTCTCTACAAAACTTCAAATGGGCTCTCAAGATCCACTTCTTTACCAAACCCAGCCAAATCTCATCCTAACCCTCTGTTCCATGCTCTCTATGTACCCCATCTGTGTCACCCCTGTCTGTCTACCCCTTCCCTTTAGAATGTAAGCTCTCACGAGCAGGGCCCTCTTCCCTCATGTTAAGCACATTTTTCTTACTTTAATAATCTTCAACTGTACCACATCCAGCAGTCTTCTGCCACCTGATACTAATTCCAGTTTCATCTGCTGATGTAACTATGTTTATTTACCCTGTACTTGTCCTATACTGTCATCAACTGTAAGTTGCTGTTTTCCTGTTTGATTATATGTTTATGTACTCTGTAATTGGGCGCTGAGGAACCCTTGTGGTGCCATATAAATAAAGGATAATAATAATAATAATAATAATAATAACCTTCTGTTTTAGACGATGTTCCAGAATCCTAAAGCACTACCAGGTACCCAGATACACTCACTGGCTGGTGAGCTGTATGACACTCTGCTCAAGCTTTGCTCCATCTACCAGTGCGTATAACAGTGAGTACAACTGTACCTCTTCAATGAAACTACTCCACCGGCTAAGAACCTGGGTTGTTCGTAGTTGTAAGGCATTTGCTGGCTTATACAGAAACTTTGATACATCCTCAAGCCTGTACACACATATTCCCAAAACTTTGTTGCTCCTTTTATTGCTTTGCGCATATGATGCCTCTAATGCAAAACATATCATACTTTAGATTACATTCTAGAATAGTAAACATATAACATGTATTTGCATGCATGCTAATATTGCATTCTTTTATCTCTAGTATTGGCTAAAAAGAATGATCAGAATCCATTTAGATGATGCTTTCTCTTGTCCCGTCCACTGGGGAAAGATTAGGGTCCCAGGAAGCACTGATTAACACTGATCCCAATTATATGCATCTGCCCAGTGAACACTGCATACTACACTAGAGCAGTTTTGCTCCATCATTGTGAGTAGAGGCCAGGCTGCCCATTATGCAGTCTAGGCTTGCCCTAGTGCCCTGTGGGTCCTAATTTGATTTATGTGAAATATAAATAAGCCTATACCAAACATTAGAGCGTTAATTAATGAGGAGGTCCTAATGTGTTTGTAGGATGCACCTGAAAGTGACAGTTTGGAGAAGTATCTTACCTGCAGATGTGAAACGCTGACACACCCTGAGCAAGCTGATAGCACCACAACCCCGGAACGGAAAAGCAGGATTGAAAAATACAGAAGGAGAAGGGATAGTGACTAAGGCAGTGGTAGCCAACCCTGGTCCTCGAGAGCTACCTACCAACAGTTCACGTTTTCCAGCTCACCCAGCAGGTGCACTACTAACTGACACATTTTAAAAGATCCACAGTTAGGGTGTGTACACACGGTGAGATATTTTCTTTCGATATTGACTATATAGTCAAAATCGCAAGAAAAGTTAGTGCAGATCGCAAGGTGAAAGTCACCTTGCAAACCCTGATTCGATCCCGATGCGCGGTCCCGCCAGGTCGGCATCGCAAGAAAAGATAGACTGTGCAGGCAAGTCAATCCTTGCTAGATCGGTGTACTATCTAGTTCATCTCACATGTCAATGACATCTCACATAAGCCAAAATCTCACATAAGCCAAAATCGTAAGCACACATAGGCCGTATCTCAAGAAAAGTTAGTCAAAATCTGTGCTATCTGGGCTCCAGGGAGTTCAAGGGAAATCGCAAGTGAAAATCGGGCATAGCAAGGATCTCACCGTGTGTACACACCCTTAGAGCTAATTACTTCACTTGTGATTCTGTGAGGAGATCTGGAAAACATAAACTGTTGGTAGCTCTCGAGGACCAGGGTTCGCTACCCCTGGACTAAGGGGTCTATTTACTAAGACTTAGACGGCGATAAAGTGGATGGAGATAGAGTACCAGCCAATCAGCTCCTAGCTGACATTTTTCAAACCCAGCCTGGGACATGTCAGTTAGGAGCCGATCGACTGGGACTTTATCTCCGTTGACTTTATCTCCATACAAGGCTTAGTAAATAGACCCTTTTGGTCCTTAGCTGGGATAGAGAATCTGTCATCTTCAGTATGCCCTAGACAGAGAGTGCCCCCGAACAATCTCTCTATTCACCAGAGGAGAGGATGCAACTAAGAATGAATGCAACAAGTACTCACCAGAAACTGAATGGTTGCCTCTTGATTTTTGTCTGATATAACAGCAGTATCTTTACACGCAGGAATAATCAAACTCCTCTAGTAGTATGTATCACCCACTCTAGTACTAAGAACAATAATAATAACAACCAGTGTAAGGACACCACAAGGATACTTTGATGGGGCCTGAGTGACATGAGGGTACTTATGCAAATAGATTAAGGAGAAATGTCATGAAACAAATTGGCATGAAAATCCATAAAATGACTTGAGCAGCTCCATGGTGCAAAGGGGTGGTGGGACTGGATGGTCACTACCTGGTGACTGCTGGAAAGGAACACAGAGTCTGAGCACTCACACTCCCCGCTGGGCAAAGGGCCAGGAAAAAGAGCAGGGAAATCCCTCTTACCTTTGGTGCTTTGAACAGGCCTAGCCCCTATATACACTAAAGAAAGCACAGAAATGCCTCAGTACAACAGGGCACAAGCATAAATCTTGAAGGCTATGAAGAGCAAAAGACTTAGCCAGGAACCATGGGGGTCATTCCGAGTTGATTGCTCGCTAGCAGTTTTTAGCAGCCGTGCAAACGCATTGTCGCCGCCCACTGGGGAGTGTATTTTCGCTTTGCAGAAGTGCGAACGCCTATGCAGCAGAGCGCCTGCAAAAACATTTTGTGCAAAACAAGACCAGCCCTGGACTTACTCTTCGTGTGCGTTGATTCTAACGTTGGAGGGTTGGCTTTTGACGTCACACACCCGCCCAGCGTTCGCCCAGCCATGTCTGCATTTTCCCTGGCACGCCTGCGTTTTTCTAAGCACTCCCTGAAAACGGTCAGTTGACACCTAGAAACGCCCCTTTCCTGTCAATCTTCTTGCGGCCGCCAGTGCGAAAGAAAACGCTGCTAGAACCTGTGCAAAACCACAAAAGCCTTTGTACCCGTACGTTGCGCGTGCGCATTGCAGTGCATACGCATGCGCAGGAATGCAGATTTTTTACCTGATCGCTGCGCTGCGAACAACGGCAGCTAGCAATCAACTCGGAATGACCCCCTATAGTGGGCCCAATGTGGGTACAAACTTAGATGCAAATTCAAATGTAGGTGCAAAATGGTTCCCATGGACTAAAATAGCCGAGCCAAACCTATTGGGGCAAACCTTAAAAGACAGGTCTCCATTGCTGAATGGGCTTGTCTGGTGTCTGAACATGCGACAAGGGCCTAGTACCCAACAAACAGGAAAAGCCTTATCTGTTCCAGATGCTGGAACTCAGTTTGAGTGGGGAAAAGTATTAGCATGTTTGCAAGCTCTTGTGGAGCCCTGTCTGCCCTTCTTCTGGCCAGTCCTTAACTTGGCTGTGATATCTCCTACATCTTGACTCTCAGGACTTTTGGACTTGATCTGCCAGCTGCCACCGTCCTCAGTATTCTTCCGCAGTTTTCCCTTTTCCCTGGGACTTGCTTTCTACTGGCTTTGCAATCTTGGAGCAGCCAAATATATGGCCATCGCGAATAGGTGGGACATTGTTGTGGTGAGCCCCAGCAGGCTGTGATTAGCCTGCCTACAATGAGTCCTGATTGGCACCCATCAGCGTCAAACGTCCACCTCTAATAACCACAGGCATAAAAACAATAACAAACAATTTAATTGGTAAATAGTATAGTAGTAGTAACTGACACCACAAAGCCATAAAATTCAAAAGCTTATATATTGAATAAGCAGTGCAATTTAAGATGGACACACAGTGAGATTTGTGTGGCATTTGCTGTGGGCGGATGTCGCAGCCGGCTGTGGTGTGATTGCGACTGCCCTGCACATGATGCTGCTGCTGCGTTGCCTTTACTTGGGGGAGGTGGTGTGGGGGAGGGGGGTTTACCCAGTACCTCTACAGCTGGCTCCTGTGCCTCCCGGTGGCCCTGTATCTAGAGTGCCAGTCTGGGGGCCATAAACGTGCTGATACCAACATCAGGATTGTCTTCCCTCCCCATTGGGATGCCCTTCATACCTTCCCTGGGACTGTGTTTATGGGGCTCAGGAGCCTGCATCAAAGAACCTTCTTCTCTCAGACCCCCACCAGCTCCCATTGTTACAATCTGGACTCTATTATATTGGTGGACTCATTTCTTAAGGGCCCCATACACTAGAGCGATAATGCCCGATTTCATCCGATTTCGGGCATTCAGGACGATATATTGGGTGAAGTCGGGCATTTTGGAGGTGTTTCCGATCCGATCCGATGCGCGTTCCCGTGAGCATTGGATTGGATCCCCTAGATTGTGCTGCACTAACGATCATGTCCGATCCTGCAGGCATGGCTGGGATCGCATAAGATACATCGTATGCAAAAGGTGCATACGATGTATCTTATGCGATCCTGCTGCCCGGGAGGCTACTGGGGGTCGGACATGTCGCGTTAGTGTATGGGGCCCTTTACACTATTCCCACCATTGGGTTCTATCACTGCCTTTTATGCCACTATGTACTGCGAGAAAAGCGCTATACAAACAAATTTATTATTATTTTTACAAAATTGGCTGTCCATTACACTACATTTGGCACCATCCAGATGACTGTATCAGATTTGATCTGTCAGCTGGATGGATAAGACTGTAACCTTGAAAGGTACAGATTGCAATCATTTGCAGACTTTGATCTTGAAGGCAGTGCTGATTGGCCTAAAGCAGTCTGATTTGGTTGTCATATTGCAGTAATAGAATGGATGTTGATGGCGTGAGTCTTTTATCAATAACACTTTTAATTGATGTCATCCAGGTATAATGACAGCCTAGCAGGGAGGGACTGAGGCTGCTTTTCGGCCCTGACATTTATGTGCATGCAGGTCACGGGGGCGCACCGCATGGATAAGGTGGCGCGGACACTGCTCATGGGGGTGTGCCGCGAGTCAGGGGGCATGGACTCAAGGCACACTTCCAACTTTTTACAGACAAGCACGTCAGGTGAGGAGGCGGGCAAAATAGAGAGCCGGAAGTTGCGAAACGTGTGGCCATCCTGGCTCTCTGCGTGGCCGTACCTGCCCAACTAACCATCTGCCCTTCCAGCATTTGCCAGAAGTGCAAGATGGCCAGTCCGGCCCGGCAGCCGAGGATTCAAGCTCTATGGACAAATACTTATACATCCACTTAGTTTCCTTCTTTTCAAACTAACTTTATTACTGTGTCATCAATGAAGAAACTATGGGCCTAATTCAGACCTGATTGTAGATGTGCGAAAAACCGCACATCTACCATCAAAATCTTTGGCATGCTGGGGGACACCCAACACAGGGCAAGTCCGCCCCGCGTGCCGGGTCCTGTCCCCCACCCCCCCTTCCCCGCAGACATGTGAAAGCATTGCACAGCGGTGATGCTTTTGCACCTCACAAGTAGCTCTATGCGAATGCGGGCAGCTACCCGACTTGTTTAGGGTCGTAGCTGCTGCATGGTCTGCCACCGCAAATGGTCCGGACAGCACCCCCCAAGCGCCACTGCAACGCTGCCGACTTGCCCCGCATCTCACTCTGCACGCACACTTTACTGGGCTTCAGCCTGCGTACGCTGCCGCTGCAGTGACCAGGTCTGAATTAGGCCCGATGTACACAGTAGAAAAAGTATATATTATAACTTGGTTCTGCTAAAAAAAACTAATACCCCTTTTCCACCTACAAGCACGGGTCGCAGCCGGGAGCCTGACACGGGAGCTGCCCCCTGCTGCGACCCGTGCTCGGCCCCTTTCCCATCAGCAGTCACAACCCGGCATATGCCGGGTTGGTGACGCTTCTAGTGACGCGGCAGGGGCGGCGCAGGCAGATCACATGATCTCCCAGCGCCGCCCTTCCATACAGTGTAAACGGGAGCCGTGTCGCATCGACACGGCTCCCATTTACACTACATCCCAACCCGGATCATTCCCGTGTCCTACCCAAGTAGATAGCCGGGTAGGATTCGCGGGTCACTTGATCCGGGTTTACCCTTTTCCACTTGCAAAAAACACGGGTAAATGCGCGCCCCCGTGCATTTACCCATGTTTTTTGAGCTAGTGGAAAAGGGGTATAACAGAAAAGTAATTTTTCATGTAACTAGCTATATGCTTTCTGAGTTTTACCCACTCATTTTGTCCATTAATGTCATTTCCGTTAGACATGTCTGAAAGCAGAACCTTCTCACCTGTGCCTGGAGAATGAGGAACATAGAATAAGAACAGTGTAGTGTGAGGTGGGCGGATGAGGGCTGGCAATATAGGTATATTACAATACTAACTGTACAGCTAGTGGTGCAGCCACAGTTTCTTTAATATTATGGGGGTCATTCTGACCCTTCGCTCGCTGCTGTTTGCCGCAGCCGAGCGAACGGGTCTCTACTGCGCATGCCATTTTCACTCGTGCATTGGAAATGTTAGGGAGAGGACGTGGCTGGCGTCCTCTCCGTTTATTAATGTTGCTGCAAATATTTGTGCTTATTGCTTAATTGTGGGGACTGGGGAGCAGCTGTATTATATAGGAGGAGTACAGTGCAGAGTTTTGCTGTTCAGTGACCACCAGTTTTATCCGTTCTCTGCCTGAAAAACGCTCCATATCTGTGCTCAGTATGCTGCATATATCTGTGCTCACACTGCTTTATTGTGGGGACTGGGGACCAGCAGTATTATATAGGAGGAGTACAGTGCAGAGTTTTGCTGACCAGTGACCACCAGTATTATACGTTGTCTGCCTGAAAAACGCTCCATATCTGTGCTCAGTGTGCTGCATATATCTGTGCTCACACTGCTTTATTGTGGGGACTGGGGACCAGCAGTATTATATAGGAGGAGTACAGTGCAGAGTTTTGCTGACAGTGACCACCAGTATATATAGCAGTACGGTACGGAAGGCCACTGCTCTACCTACCTCTGTGTCGTCAAGTATACTATCCATCTAGATTCTATACCTGTGGTGCATTTTAGTTTTGCAGTTTGCTGACAGTGACCACCAGTATATATAGCAGTACGGTACGGAAGTCCACTGCTCTACCTACCCCTGTGTCGTCAAGTATACTATCCATCTAGATTCTATACCTGTGGTGCATTTTAGTTTTGCAGTTTGCTGACAGTGACCACCGGTATATATAGCAGTACGGTACGGAAGGCCACTGCTCTACCTACCTCTGTGTCGTCAAGTATACTATCCATCTAGATTCTATACCTGTGGTGCATTTAAGTTTTGCAGTTTGCTGACAGTGACTACCAGTATATATAGCAGTACGGTACGGAAGGCCACTGCTCTACCTACCTCTGTGTCGTCAAGTATACTATCCATCTAGATTCTATACCTGTGGTGCATTTTAGTTTTGCAGTTTGCTGACAGTGACCACCAGTATATATAGCAGTACGGTACGGAAGGCCACTGCTCTACCTACCTCTGTGTCGTCAAGTATACTATCCATCTAGATTCTATACCTGTGGTGCATTTTAGTTTTGCAGTTTGCTGACAGTGACCACCAGTATATATAGCAGTACGGTACAGAAGGCCACTGCTCTACCTACCTCTGTGTCGTCAAGTATACTATCCATCTAGATTCTATACCTGTGGCGCATTTTAGTTTTGCAGTTTGCTGACAGTGACCACCAGTATATATAGCAGTACGGTACGGAAGGCCACTGCTCTACCTACCTCTGTGTCGTCAAGTATACTATCCATCTAGATTCTATACATGTGGTGCATTTTAGTTTTGCAGTTTGCTGACAGTGACCACCAGTATATATAGCAGTACGGTACGGAAGGCCACTGCTCTACCTACCTCTGTGTCGTCAAGTATACTATCCATCTAGATTCTATACCTGTGGTGCATTTTAGTTTTGCAGTTTGCTGACAGTGACCACCAGTATATATAGCAGTACGGTACGGAAGGCCACTGCTCTACCTACCTCTGTGTCGTCAAGTATACTATCCATCTAGATTCTATACCTGTGGTGCATTTTAGTTTTGCAGTTTGCTGACAGTGACCACCAGTATATATAGCAGTACGGTACGGAAGGCCACTGCTCTACCTACCTCTGTGTCGTCAAGTATACTATCCATCTAGATTCTATACCTGTGGTGCATTTTAGTTTTGCAGTTTGCTGACAGTGACCACCAGTATATATAGCAGTACGGTACGGAAGGCCACTGCTCTAGCTACCTCTGTGTCGTCAAGTATACTATCCATGTAGATCCTATACCTGTGGTGCATTTTAGTTTTGCAGTTTGCTGACAGTGACCACCAGTATATATAGCAGTACGGTACGGAAGGCCACTGCTCTACCTACCTCTGTGTCATCAAGTATACTATCCATCTAGATTCTATACCTGTGGTGCATTTTAGTTTTGCAGTTTGCTGACAGTGACCACCAGTATATATAGCAGTACGGTACGGAAGGCTACTGCTCTACCTACCTCTGTGTCGTCAAGTATACTATCCATCCATACCTGTGGTGCATTTCAGTTGTGCGCAGTATATATAGTAGTAGGCTATTGCTATTGATACTGGCATATAATTCCACACATTAAAAAATGGAGAACAAAAATGTGGAGGTTAAAATAGAGAAAGATCAAGATCCACTTCCACCTTGTGTGTTATGAACCACAGGCAGTGGTTCATTCCTGTTTTCCGTATTTTATGTTTATAGTTGTCTTGCAGGCCAGGATTTCTCGTTGCTCTGGTTTAAGAAGACTCTTGTTTGCTGCCGGTGGTGAGTCTGTGTAATTGCAGCTTGTTCCCATGTGTTCAGCCTCACCTGTCTGTTAATTGCACCTCTCAGTTGTGCAGCAGGGCAGCTGCACGACATAATTAATTATGACTCTCTGTTATATTCTGGCTCAGTGCAATTCACAGACGCTGGTGATAGTCCCAGAGTTCTTGAGTTCTGAGCTAGTCCCTGCCAGTTCCTGAGCTCCTGTCTAGCAGTGTCTGTCTAGCTGCTTCCAGTGTCGGTTCCAGTGTCGGTTCCAGTGTCGGTTCCAGTGTCGGTTCCAGTGTCTGATCCCGTGTCCTGCCGTGAAGCGTCCCTGTCCAGAAGTCCTGTGGCTTTGTCTGTGCCTGGTCGAGTGTCTGGCTTCTTGGTGTCCACCGGTCTGTCGTTTGGGATTCTGCCTGTCCTCCGGTTCTGAGAGTCTGTGTCGGCTGCATTGGGGGTTCCTGTCCATTTGCCAGTATTTGTACCGGTTCCGTGAGTAGCGGCTTTGCCGCGTCCGTCGGCCTAGGCCGCAGTATTCTTTGGTTATATTTTGTTACTGGTGTTTTGCAGAGGGTTCTGCTTATGCTGTCACCGCCGGTACACAACAGTATTGTGTCGGCGTGTGGACAGCATTTCCTTTGTTGTTTTTCTTTGGCGGCGTGCCGCACATATATTTAGTTTTAGGGTTGTTAGTAGCCCCTAGCCTTCTGTTTGCTTTAGTTAGAGGTCCCCTTGTTATTATCCTGTCTCGGTTCACGCCTTGTCTCACTCTAAGACCTGGGGGCATCGGAGTTGGGCAGACCTAATCTGCCCTTCAAACGCGGCTGCCGTGGGCCCAAGAAACCATAGTCACTCAGGCGTGAACTGACCACACAGGTGAAAAAATGGAGGTAGGGTGCTAGGGACTATTTCCACACCACACCTTATTTCAGCGTCACGTTCTGGTGCTCTGGACTCACTACGCAACATCTCCCTTGTTCTGAGCACCAGGAACCTAACATCGTGCTGAAGCTGCTGCCACTAGTCATGGCCGAGACGATGAAATGCCATCAACGTCGTCTGCCAAGGCCGATGCCCAATGTCATAGTAGAGAGCATGTAAAATCCCAAAAACAAAAGTTCAGTTAAATGACCCAAAAATCAAAATTAAAAGCATCTGATGAGAAGCGTAAACTTGCCAATATGCCATTTACGACACGGAGAGGCAAGGAACGGCTGAGGCCTTGGCCTATGTTCATGGCTAGTGGTTCAGATTCACATGAGGATGGAAGCACTCATCCTCTCGCTAGAAAACTGCAGTGCCACTCCTAGATGGGCCAGGTGTTTGTGTCGGCCACTAGGGTCGCTTAGCTTAGTCACACAGCTACCTCATTGCACCTCTATTTTTCTTTGCATCATGTGCTGTTTGGGGACTATTTTTTAAATCTGCCATCCTGTCTGACACTGCAGTGCCACTCCTAGATGGGCCAGGTGTTTGTGTCGGCCACTTGTGTCGCTTAGCTTAGTCACACAGCGACCTTGGTGCGTCTCTTTTTTTCTTTGCATCATGTGCTGTTTGGGGACTATTTTTTTGAAGTGCCATCCTGTCTGACACTGCAGTGCCACTCCTAGATGGGCCAGGTGTTTGTGTCGGCCACTTGTGTCGCTTAGCTTAGTCACACAGCGACCTTGGTGCGCCTCTTTTTTTCTTTGCATCATGTGCTGTTTGGGGACAATTTTTTTGAAGTGCCATCCTGTCTGACACTGCAGTGCCACTCCTAGATGGGCCAGGTGTTTGTGTCGGCCACTTGTGTCGCTTAGCTTAGTCACACAGCGACCTTGGTGCGCCTCTTTTTTTCTTTGAATCATGTGCTGTTTGGGGACTATTTTTTTGAAGTGCCATCCTGCCTGACACTGCAGTGCCACTCCTAGATGGGCCAGGTGTTTGTGTCGGCAACTTGTGTCGCTTAGCTTAGCCATCCAGCGACCTCGGTGCAAATTTTAGGACTAAAAATAATATTGTGAGGTGTGAGGTGTTCAGAATAGACTGAAAATGAGTGTAAATTATGGTTATTGAGGTTACTAATACTATGGGATAAAAATGACCCCCAAATTCTATGATTTAAGCTGTTTTTGAGGGTTTTTTGTAAAAAAACACCCGAATCCAAAACACACCCGAATCCGACAAAAAAAATTCAGGGAGGTTTTGGCAAAACGCGTCCGAATCCAAAACACGGCAGCGGAACCGAATCCAAAACCAAAACACAAAACCCGAAAAATTTCCGGTGCACATCTCTAGATATAACATGTGCAGAGAGAGTTAGATTTGGGTGTGGTGTGTTCAATCTGCAATCTAATTTGCAGTGTAAAAATAAAGCAGCCAGTATTTACCCTGCACAGAAACAAAGTAACCCACCCAAATCTAACTCTTTCTGCACATGTTATATCTGCCTCCCCTGCAGTGCACATGGTTTTGCCCAATTGCTATCAAAAATCCTGCTGCGATCAACTTGGAATTACGCATTCCACACTCCCAATTGCAATATATAGGATATTATTATTATTATCCTTTATTTATATTGCGCCACAAGGGATCCGCAGCGCCCAGGTACACAGTACATAAATAAAAATCAAAACAGGACAATAGTGACTTACATAGTGACAATATAGGACAAGTAGAGGGTAAATAAACATAGCTGCATCAGCAGATGACACTGACATACTGTAAGTATTACGGTGGCAGAAACCGTGGGATTGGGTGCATTCGAGGATGTTTAAGTAAGAGAAGAATAAGCAAAGGAGGGTCCTGCTCGTGAGAGCTTACATTCTAAAGGGGAGGAGCAGACAGACAGGGGTGGCACAGATGGGGTAGATAGTGAGCGTGGAACAGAGGGGTAGCATGAGATTAGGCTGGGTTTTGTGAATGAGTGGGTCTTGAGAGCCCGTTTGAAGTTTTGTAGAGAGGTGGAGAGTCTGAGGGGTAGAGGTAGGGAATTCCAGAGAAAGGGAGCAGCACGTGAGAAATCTTGAAGGTAGGAGTGGGAGGAAGTAATCAGTCGGCAGGAGAGGTGGTGTGCATTAGCAGAGCGAAGAGGACGAGTGGGAGTGTAAAGGGAGATAAGGTCAGAGATGTAAATGGGAGAGGAGTGGGTGAGGGCTTTGTAAGTGAGTGTGAGAAGTTTGAATTGGATTCTGAAGGGGAAGGGAAGCCAGTGAAGGGCTTGTTGGAGAGGAGAGGTGGACGTAGTGCATCTGGTGAGGAAGATGAGCTTGGCTGCAGCGTTGAGGAAAGATTGGAGTGGAGAGAGGTATTTGTCAGGTATGCCAGATAGGAAGAGATTACAGTAGTCCAGTCTGGAAATGACCAGTGAGTGGATAACGGTCTTGGTGGCATCCTGGATGAAAAAGGGTCTAATCCTGGAAATGTTTTTGAGATGAAAGTGGCAGGTTTGTGAAAGGGGCTTAATGTGTGGGTTGAAGGAGAGGGAGGAGTCAAGGACAATGCACTTGGGGGCTAAAGGATATAGTAGTGTCGTCAATAGATAATGAGAAATTGGAAGGTGAGGTTATACGGGAGGGTGGAAAGATGATAAGCTCAGTCATAGACATGTTGAGTTTAAGAAAGCACTGGGCTCATCCAAGAAGAGATAGCAGAGATACAGTTGGATACACGAGTAAGGAGAGCAGGGGAGAGATCAGGGGAGGAAAGGTAGATTTGAGTGTCATCAGCATATAAATGATATTGGAAGGTAAAAAAGAGCTAATGAGTTCATCTAAAGAGGACGTTTAGAGGGAGAAAAGGAGAAGACCAAGAACAGAACCTTGGGTGACACCTACAGTTAATGGAAGTAGGGGGGTGGTGGCATCATGAGAGGAGACAGAGAAGGAAAGACCAGAAAGGTAGGAGGATAGCCAGGAGAGGACAGTATCACATAGACCAAGGAAGTGAAGGATTTGCAGAAGGAGAGGGTGGTCCACAGTGTCAAAAGTGGCAGGGAGGTCAAGGAGAATAAGCAGAAAGTAGTGGCCCTTAGATTTTGCTGCATGAAGGTCATTGCAGACTTTTGTGAGGGCAGTTTCAGTGGAGTGGAAAGAATGGAAAACAGATTGGAATGGGTCAAGCAGTGAGTTGGAGGAAAGAAAGGCAGTAAGACGGTTGTAGACAATACGCTCAAGGAGTTTGGAGGCAAAAGGGAGGAGAGAATGGGTTGGTAGTTGGAGAGGGTGTTTGGATCAAGGGTACGTTTTTTAAGAATAGGGGAGACAAGAGCATGCTTGAAGACAGAGGGGACAGTGTCTGATGAGAGGGAGAGATTGAGAAGGTGGGCAAGATTGGAACAGGCAGAAGGAAAGAGGTAATGGAGGAGGTAGGAGGGGATAGGTTCAAGTGGGGAGGTGGTGGTGGTGGTGGGGAACGGATGAGGGCCATGACTTCCTCCCCAGATACATGGGAGAAAGAAGTCAGAGTTTGTGGGAGGGTAAGGAAGGAAAGGGTGGTAAGGGTGGGAGGTGGCTGGTTGCTGACAGACTGGTGGGATGTGATGTCCTGACATATGGAGTCAGTCTTGGATGTGAAATAAGTGGCAAAGTCAAGAGCAGACAGAGAGGAGGGGAGAGGAGGTGTGAGTGGGCAGAGGAGGGAGTTGACAGTGGCAAAGAGGCACCGCAGGTTGGAAGACTGGGAGGAGATGAGAATTATGTAATACTGTAATAATTAAGTATGATTGTTTAGTGAGGGAAAGGGCAGCACTGAAGGACGAGAGCATAAGTCTGCCTTAGAGTGTGATTTCCTCCACTGTCGCTCGGCAGTATGTAAGCATCTTTGAAGATATCTGGTGCATTTGGACCAGGTTGGTTTTGCCTTGTAAACGTTTGCTGCTTTTAAAAAAACGTACAAGTTCGGCCGGAGTCTCAGAGCTCCGGCTGTCTTGCATTCCAATACATCCGGCCCATACTGTGAATGTAAATACTGGCTGCCAGCAACATTGATGCACGACTACTGAGTATTCAGGATTAGCAGGTAAGAGTACCGGGTTGAATAAATTCTATTATTTGTTAAACACAAATTAATTCATGTGCCTTATAAAATATCTCAATTGCTAAAAGCATTTTAAATAAACTAATACATGTCTATGTAAACACTTCATTTAAGCTGCAATTGATTTTTCCGTAGAGCAAGACAGAAGTCCCGCAGATAAACACGATGTGCCGTTGCAGTTTGCTTTTCTAGCTCTGACGCGCTGCAATGTACTCTCAGATTTCTACTACAATTATTTTGCTGGATGGTTGCCAAAACAGAACCAAGAATTGCTCAAGAAGGTGAATTATGCCTATGAATAGTAAAATGCTATATGGAAATATTTGTTATTCATTTATGAAGAACAACAGAAAGCAAAATACTACACAAGCTTTCATTTTTGTTTTTCTGCACTTATATATGGCCATAAGATCAAAAGTCAATGCCATTCATTATCTTCAAGCATAATGGTGGCAAACACTGCACGGTTCCTTGCTTATGGTTGCAGTACTTTAGCTTTTGGCCATGCTGTTGAAAGCCAGAAGGCCTTTTTTTGAAACAGAGGTAATCTAGTCCATTTTTCTGCCAGTGAGTTGTAAGGGGCATCCAGAATACCCTCGGGGGTAACAATGTAAAAAAGGATTAACTCTTGGGCACAAGTTGGCTAGATAAATCTATATTGAATTCCAATGTTCCTGATATTTGTCTCTCTATGTTAGGACCAATAATCAAGCTCGGTCAGTTTTATCATAAGCATGTTTCCATAGCTGAAGAAACAGCCAGCAACCCATGAAACGCGTCATTCTTTTATAACTGAAATAGAAATAAGCCTATCAGATGTTACCTGCTCATAATACCTCTATATTGGACTAAATAAATATTTTTGGAAGAATATATACTTTTGATGGACCATTCACTCTCTCTTTACCCCTATTGGACTATTGGTCCTAACATCAAGAGATACAGTAGATATTATGGACATTTCAATATAGATTCATCTATCCAACCTGCACCCAAGAGTTAATTCCTTTTTGACATCGAAAGCTAGGCCGCTATAGTCCGATATTCTGACCTACATTCATATAAAATGATCCCATTGTTTAGTCTCCTACTTATCTTAAGGAACCTTGAGCATTGATATTGGACGTTAGGGCATTAAACAATCTGCTGTTAAATAAAACTATAAATGTTTTACCAAACCTACTGCCCAGAAGTGCACACACAGCCACTCCGCACAAGGCTTCAATGGGAGCTCACGGATAACTGAATATAGCTCTAGAACTAATTATTTGTATAGTAACTTGCTATAACGCAGGCAGCGAGAAGGAAATGACAACATTACATTTTTTTATTTAACAAACAAATTGAAAAAAAATTCAATATGATAGTTTTCCTTTAACCTTATCAGTAAAATAAAAAAGCATAGAGATTTTAAACATGTGTTTATTAGTCATAACATTATACAGTACTAAATATTTGCTTTTTCTTCCAGTCTAGAACTCTCGGTCACCTGGGTAAGAGACCACCTGTGAAGTCTGTGGGTGTGATTGACAGCTGAAGCCCCCGCTGTGTTTGGCGTCTTCAGAAAGGGAGATTGAATCTAAACGTTCATAAAATAAGATAGGTAACTGTCACTTGGGACAACAATAAAGCATAATAAAATAATAACAAACAACAATAAATGAAAGCGATATCAGATTTGTCAGAAAACATAGCAGATCTATTTATGTAGATACTATTGTATTTGTATTGCTGTAATGATGTGCTTATCCACTGGGAGAAATGTCGCTGATAAACATCCGCGGTAAAATATGCACGGGATGTATGTAAAATGAATGGAAATACTGTGATTAGTGTCATGTTTTGACAATCATGGCTTCTCCTGCCCTGTTCAGCTCACACTTGGCTGCTCTGAGGCTTGAGGCTCCATTCATATCAAACTAAATGATTTTAAAGGTCTAACTAGATAACTATCAAACTAAAAAGGGTCTGTGTATAAATATCTTTGTACCAGAAATACAGTATGTAACCTTTATTTTTTGACACAAATTAAGTCTGAGAGAGCTTCAGGGCCCATCAGTCATTTATAATGAATTATATATTTTCTATTAGATGCTTCAGTGTTAACTACTAGTATTATTTTGATTAAAATATAGTTATATTAGGTGCTGGTCCAAGCTCAGTGGTTCCTTATCCTGAATCTCAGGTCACTGCAAGATGCTCCTGGTGTACAAGCTGAATCTGATTGATAGGTTAACTCATGTTTATATTGGGGGTCATGCCGACCCGTTTGCACGCAGTGGTTTGTGGCTGCGGTGCGAACGGGTCCGGAATGTGCATGTGCGGCGGCCGCACTGCGCGTGCGCGACATTGCCCGGCGACGGGGGTCGCAGAGTTACGTCCAGGAGTACGAAGAAAGCGGTTGCACAGCGACCGCAAGAAGATTGACAGAAAGAAGGCGTACCTGGGTGTCACCGGACCATTGGAGACCATTTTCGGGGAGTGCAGAAGGAAATGCAGGCGTGTCCAGCAGAACGGAGGGCGGATGTCTGACGTCAAAGCCGGCTCCAGCATCGCAGAGATCGTCGCACAGGGTAAGTATGTCCAGGGCTAGTCTTCTTTTACTTGTAATTTTTTTTAGCTTAGCAGGGCTGCACAAGCGATCTCAGCCCTGGTAAGCTAAAATACACTCCCCCATAGGCGTGTACTAGTTGATCGCAGCAGCAGCAAAAAGTTGCTGGCTGCGATCAACTCGGAATGACCACCATTGTACGCAGTATAGGTTTAACAGTGATAAATGACGGATTTATGGCCAGAGCCGGTCCTAACCAATATGATGCCCTAGGCAAGATTTTGGCTGGTGCCCCCTAGCACCACCGCTGGTTCCGCCTCTGACCTTGTACCTCTTTCCCAGCACCACCACCCCTCATCCATAGCAGTCCTTATTTTGGTGTTTGTACCCCCTATATTTTAAATAGGAACAGTTCGCACGTTTGGCGCACAGCCCAAAAAGGGGTGTGTTTTTGCTGGCAAGGGGCATGGCCACACAATAGTAACCCCAATTCCAATTACGCCACACAGTACTGCAACTTTATTCACATTTGATCATGCGATAGTGTCCATAATTCATATTATTTCCTACAGTAGTATCACTTTACCTTATAAACGTTACTCCTCACAGTCGAGCCCCTTATTCACATTACATCACTCTGAATTGCTCCTTATTCACATTACACCACACCCTATTGCTCTTTATTCACATTAGACGACACAGTAGTGCTCTTTCTATACGCAATGCCACATAGTAGAGCACCTTATACACATAATGCCACACAGTAATGCCCCTTACACACATGAGACACATTATTAATGTCCTTATAAACATAATGCGCCTTACACATTATGACAACCTTTATTAATGCCCTTTTACACATAATGTCCCTTACACATATGCTGCACATTATTAACGCCCTTATACAAATAATGACACACATAGTGCCCCCTACACATTTGCTGCACTTTATTAGTGCCCCTATACACATAATGACACACATACAGTAGTACCCTGTTGCACATATGCCGCACATTATTAATGCCCTTATACACATAATGACACACATAGTGCCCCTTACACATATGTTGCACTTTATTAAGGCATTTTTACATGACACACATAATGCTCCTTACACATATTCCGAACACTACTGCACAACCAACCCACTCACATGCACACAGCACTCACACTGCCACTACCACTGTGACCTCTGCCTCTGCTTGGATACAGATGTGTCCTCATAAATCTTGCCTCAATGCTAACGTCGGGCACATTTTTTTTAATGAAAATACATCTTATTTGCATTGCTATGTGGCTAGGATGCACAAGCAGCTTCTGCTGATTAAAATGATATGCAGCATGCCTATATACTTTGTGAGACTGTGGCTGTATCTGCATATGAAATGCTACACACAGAATATAGGCATGCCGCATATCATTTTAATCAGCAGAAGCTGCTGATGCCCCTAGGCATATCAAATGCCCTAGGCAATTGCCTAGTTTGCCTATGCCCGGCTCTGTTTATGGCCTCAACTGACACCAAAGGCTATAGTGTTCAGCACTGCAAGCCTCATAATTTTTACATATACTCAGACTGTATATGAATCAATGGATTCTACAGTCAAATATCTTGTTCCACTGTATACAGACTTCAGTGTTCTCTCCCCACATCATCGACCATAAGGTATGCCTTTTAGCTGCAGAACTTATCACACCATCTCCAAATCCAACCGCTTTACTAGCAGTCTCTTATATTGGTATAGGGCAACAGGGACCAGAGGGATACATGTGACCCTCTGAGTCTTCAGCAGTGCTTTATTAGCAGTTTTAGGTGTCTCTTCCCATGTGGAAATGTATTGTTTCAACTTATTAATGGTAATTTGCAGCTCTTTAGAAGATTAGAGGGCCACTTGTGCAGTTCCTGAAGTGTTTGAGGTTGCCCATCACTGTCCATCAGTGGCAGATTTTACCTAGGGCCTGCAACTTTCCAGTTAAAATCCGGCACTCCCAATGAAGTTAACCAGTGTCAGGGCGGCCATCGGGGGGGATTGCCGGTACTGGAGTTCCGGGCCCAGACAGAGAGGTGACCCACTCTGGCTCCCATAAGTAATATAGTGAAATAGAATTGCCTCCTGACTCACCAGACTCCGGAAGTACAAATTAAGGGTAGCAATTGATTTACCGACGGTCATAATCCCGACATGTTCAAAATGCCAACATAGTCCGAATAGCGACATTTAAATGCCGACATGTCACAATACCGACATGCATTTTTAAGGAATTTTTGCCCAAAAACAGACTTGTTTATAGTACTTTACCATCCCAGTAGACTTGGAGGGGGAATATAATAGTGCCCGAAGCATGGCGAGCGCAGAGAGCCATGCAAGGGGACACGGAACACTTAGGCGGTGTCCAGGTCGACTTATGCCAGTATTCGGACTACATCGGTATTTTTTCATGTCGGCATAACGACTGTCAGTATTTTGACTGTGTCTGTATTGTGACTGTAGGTCAATGACTGTCGGGATTATGACCGTCGGTATTGTGCCTGTCGGTAAATCATACTAAACCCACAAATTAAAACAGTGCATCTCTGATCATCTGGCAAGCAAACAGTACAGTCGGGACCACCCTCTCTGCCCCACCAATGTGAGTATGGTTCTACTGTATTCTTGTCAGGGAGCTCTCGCTCTCTTCCTTCTTTCTCTCTCCACCTTTCTCACATTCCTCCTCTCCCATCTCAGCCTATTTCTTCTCCCTCTGTCTCTCTCTCTCTCACACACACACACACACACACACACACACACACACACACACACACACACACACACACACTCTCTCTCTCTCTCTCTCTCTCTCTCTCTCTCACACTCTCTCTCATATCATCCTATTTGTCCTCTGTTTCTAAACACTCTCTCTCTCTCTTCTATGTCTCCTCTCTCATCTCCTCCTATTTCTCCTCTGTTTCTCAACACTCTCTCTCTCTTCTATGTCTCCCTCTCATCTCCTCCTCCTAGTCCTTCCTCTCTCATCTCATCCTATTCCTCCTCTCTCCCATCTCCTCTTATTTATCCTCTCCTATTCCCCCCTCTCATCTGTCCCTATTTCTTCTCTCTCTCCCTCGCCCTCATCTCCTATTAATCCTCTCTCTCTCATCTGTTGCTATTCCTCTCCCTCTTTCTCTCTACTATTTCCCTACATTCCTTCTCTCTCTCACCATACTTGCTTCTCATCTCATCCTAATTCTCTCTCTCTCCTTCTATTAATCCTCTCTCATCTCCTGCTATTCCTCTCCCTCTCTCTCTCTCCCCCATTTCCCCAGTATTCATTCTCTATCTCTCTCTTTCTCACCATTCCTCCTTTCTTATCTCAACCTATTCCTCCTCTCTCTCTCGCTCTCTCTTTCTCTCATCTCCTATTCTCCCCTTTCTCATCTCATCTTATTTCTCCTCTGTTTCTCTCTCTCGCATCTCCTCCTATTCCTACTCTTTCTCCTCCATTTCCCCCTATACATCCTCTATCTCCTGTCTCTCCTATCTCCCATCTCCCCATATTCATCCTCTCTCTCCCATTCCCCCATACACCTCCTATATCCCCCCCCCCCATCCCCGTTCCTCCTCTCTGTCCTTTGCATCCCCCATTCCTCCTCTCTCTCTCCCATTTCCCAAAATTCCTCCTCTATCTCCCATCTTCCTTATTCATTCTCTAGATTTCATTCTCCCCTTTCATACTCCCATCTCCTCATATTCATCCTCTTTCTCCCATTTTCCAGTATTCCTCTTCTCTCTTTCGCCCATCTCCCCAAATTTCATGGCTTTGTCAGTTCCGAGCCTCACAATTTCAGATGACAGTCCTGATCACTGATACTAGATACCTTCCCTGGCAGTGGCTTCCCATTGGAAGTGCTACCTGCTAGTCAAACACTAGACAGGCAGTCCCAGGGAGAGGTGTTTTCACCACCTTGGACTGCCAATCCAGACTGCTATCAGCAGAGAGAGTGCTTCCAATAGGAAGCCCCTGCCTTTCGGCTGCAGCTGATGCAGGCCCTAAAAGCCAGTGTTTGTGCACATGTACCGACCACTGCAACTGCCAGATGCTGGACCTTGCTCCAACAGGCAGTCCCCCTCACAAAATAAGGCATGAGCTGCCACTGATTCCCATCCCAATTGCCTACACTCAGCCATACTGTAGTTTGGCAAATTGGCATTTGTTAATGGTGATCTACTTTTTATATCAATAGAGGTTGTCTGAAATAATCAAGGCTGTTTTTGTATAACTAAAGACTAATGTGCAGGCTGTTATGGGCACCCTGCATGCTACACAGAGTACAGGTTCCACGGGGCAGTGACGGTTCCGTGCTTAGGCCCTTCACCCTAGCTACAGCCCTGGCTTCATACAAAAATCCATGACATGCTGCTGAGTTACCCCAATATGAGCGCATTAATAAAACATCGTCTGCAGAACATTTTCACTTCAATCTCATTAAAATTAAAATGTTGATTATTCTTTACTATATAGTTATTTTTTTTAACCAACTTTTTGTGCAGTATCATTATGCTTTGTATACCTGAAACAAGAAAACATATACCTACCGTTATACACAAAGATTTGCACAACAGCACATTGCGCCAGGCTGTAACATCAGCTGGCAGAGAACTGAATGTGTCCCCATGAGTGATATATTAGCATAGACATAGAAATGCTATAATGCAGGAAGGGAGAAAGAAATAGCAACATTCCATTATTTTTTTATTGGACAAATTAAAAAAAATGATTCCAGCGTTATAGATTTCCTTTAACTTTTTTTATAAAATAATTATGTAAAGAGCTTTCAAGTATGTATTTTTAAGAGATTTGTTCATAACATTACACTGTATATACATAATTTATAAGCTTCAGTGTTCCTAACAATCTAGAACTCTTGGTCACCTGGCTCTGATACAAAAAATGTGTTCTTTTCAAAATACAGTATAATCATCAGAACATTGAGTACTTCAACAAAATAGTGCTCAAACATAAGTAATAACTAGTGTATAGTTCGAAAATTTGCAAAATTTTTCTTTTGTTTGCATTATATTTATTTAAAATATGTCTCTTTCACAAATTCTACATTTATTTTTTTCTGTCCAATTATCGTCCTTTCTCTTCTATCATTATTTAATCATATGAACCTTCTCTGACTCTCATTGTATTGCACAGTAAAGGCAACATCCCAGCGTGCTTCCGTTCTTTGTGGTTGTGTTAAGCCAGCTGCATTTCACATTAATTCATACCCCCAACAGATTTGTTTTTGGTTAAGATCAAACTAGGAGTGGCCTATCACATTAGTACACAGTTTATGGTAAACTAATATTTGTAACCTATCATTTAACAGGTTGCATGTGTCTCTCTCTCTCCCACTTTAACTGACTACGAACTGTGAGCTGCCGCGGCAGGTTGGTGTGCCACCTAATGTGCACCAAGCACCCAGCCAGTAGCCAGGTGTTGAATGGGGCCTGGTGAGTGTGATAAAGATAAAGGCCCCCATTTATAAACAAGTTTTAAACTCGTTTTCAGTGATAATTAAGTTCTTCTTGTATTTATTATGCCTGATAGCTGCTTTCAAGCAGCGCTATCAGAGCTTCCTCCCCTCATTACAGATGCATTGACAGTGTATCAACGAGCGATATTTGTAAATTTGTCTCCTTCCTCTTGCTGTTAAAAAAGCGCAGCAGTGGTGTTTGCAGAGTGCTGACCCCCGGCTCCTGGAAGAAAGCCCCTCCCAGGCCCCTGGAGCTCGGAAACTTGGTAAGGGCCCCCACCAATTAATTTAAGAGTCCACTCTACAGGATGAACCCATCCCCAAAATGTTGGGGTTCCAGGGTCCCCTGATATTTGCTCTTTTGACAGTGGTTTTGTAGACAGGGTACTTGTGGTGCTAGGAACCCTGTTTCAACTCAGGGGTGTAGGAAACCCATTGAACTTTATGTGCCCCATTGAGGGTTTTGGGATATGGGGGCACGGGACTACCCTAAAATCAGTGTGCCCGGAAAAGTTTGATGCACAACCTCAGGACCCCCCAAGATCCACTGGACCCCAATGGCTCCCAGAAACTAGAGTATCTCTCCTACACAATGCAAGTATCTGGTGGGTTCTGCACCCCAAGTGTGGTGAGCAGTGATCATTTGATCAGATTTTTAGATTATTTGAACCAAGATTTCTCGGCTTCCTGACACCCTAAATATTTTACCCCTAGAAGCTAAGAGTCCCCTCTATCTTGGAAACCTGAAGAGCTTCAATGTGGGTTCCCCAGAACCGGCAATACAACACTCCCAGCAGACCGGACTTCTTCCATTGACTTTAGCAGGACGCTCTCACGCAGCAATTTTTGATCTTTTAACCCTAATGTCTCTTGACCCCCTGAACGCGATCTGAATTTTAATATCTATTTTGAAAGCTGTTCACTTGTTTTTTAGACCCTTCAGAACTCGAGATATCCCACTTCCAGCCAGCGGTGTCTGGTCCAGGCTCACACTCCCTGGGTAGTAGTTAGTTGACTTTGCTTGTGAATATCTCCGGTTCCTTAAGTGCTAAAATTTTGGGACCCGGATCCCCTGAAAGAGGTTCTGAGGGTTCAGGGAAGTCCATCGTCTTAAATTTAGACCACTTGGTTACGGAGATATAGGGCTTTAAAGTCATGGAACCGATCTAATAATGCAGATAGAGTCAACATCTAAATTTGCCACTTGTTGTATTATAGCAATCAATTGGGGGTGGCTCGACCCCCCCAAATTTTGGAGGGGACAACCGAGGTATCACCTGAAAGCTGAGACTGAGATAATGTAGTTTAAGTAAGTTACCCCCTCCCTCCACCAGCTCGACTGTAGGGCCCCTGGAGCCCGAAACCCAGGTACAGGGACCCACCCTGACTAGGAAAAATTAAGCTTCTTTAGAAGATGAGATGGTGCAGGAAGGGGGTCACCCTAGATATCTCCGGTTCCTGGAGTGAAAAGCTCTGACAGAACAAATAATGTTACTGCTTGCCCTGGTATTAGATCATCTTAAATAGATGAGCATGGAAAAAAAATACCACAGTGAGTGTATACGTTATTTAGCACTGCACAGCAACTTGTTTGATAAATGGGGGCCTATGTTTGGGTCATATTTCCTAGGTCTGACGTGCATGGTGCGCAGGTGCGATGACATCATTTTTTTTATCAAGCTTTAGTCTGGCATCATGGCTGTGACTTGTGCAATGTTGGCCCAGTTAGATGTTTTTCTCTTAATATGTTGGAAAGTATGCTAATATTTGCTTGTAGGCCTGTCAACCTGAAATCAGTGTAACTAACCGAACCACAAGGAAGGTGTTGATTTATTGATTATCGGAAAAGAAAACCTGCTAAGAAAAGTTTAGAAAGTTGCATAATTAAGCCATAATGCTGCAGGTTCATTGGGGATGGGTAAAGTGGTTATATACGAGCATAATGTGAGTGCAGTTCTGCTTGCAATAGATTTCTGAAGTTCCTTCATATATGGCTGTTGCCATGGAGATACACATATACAGTAGTACAGGTTCTCAATGAACAGGGTGTGGAAGTGCTACGATCTTGTCCAGGGTTTGCAGTGAGACACAAAACCCTCTGTTTCTCTAGCTGTGGGCAGGGATTACACAGCTGCAGGAGCTGGCAGCACTGACACACAGTCTGAGTCATGGAAAGTCTGCCTTGTTCAGACAGTGTTTTACATTCCCCACTTCCAGCAGCCAGGAGATTCTCAAATTTTTTTTTTTTAGTTCTGTCTTCAAGTAAATACTAAAAATAGCACTTGTCTCCCTCCCTCCTTTTCTTCTAAAGGATAACATTGAAGTGGATGAGGGAGAGACTGAAATGAATCAGAAGTAGGTCTTCAGGGCAAGATTAAGATGCAGTGGCACAGCTGTGAGACGGAGGGTTCATTATAGAAATATTACGGAAATATTAAAGGGTTCTGCAGGGAACGAGTGAGGTCTGAGGGGTGGTGTAGTAGAGGAAAATGAAAGTATTTTCCAGCATAGGGATCTGTGCGCACTGTATAATATATCATTAACTTTGGTGACCTAAACATGTACACTCGTCATCTGAGTGTATCATCTGTATGGCAACTAGTAAGACTGGTTTTTCTCTCTGTATATTAAGTTCTTTTTACTTTCACTGCATCTTTTTTTTCAGGAAATAATGGATGGAGCACTTATTTTGTTCTAGGAAGGCTGAGTGCATATGAAAATCACATAATCTGCCATTAAGCGCAATGTACATTAAAATGGGAATTATCATAACAAATGTTGCATGGTAATTATTATGTATAAGAGCACAGCCTTGGGATGTTAACTTGTTATTGTTATATTCCATTTACTTAGGCATTTTCAATCATTCCCTCAATTAGATTCACTCTCAAACACGTCTGCACATCTTCCTCTCACAGTGCCAGATTAAGGTCCTCCTGGGCCTGGAGCTGAAATTTCTGAAAGGCCTACTGCATGTGGTGTGACCAGCACCACGGGGGTATGTCTACCGATATGGGGGTGTGACCACTGCTGTATATGTATTTTTATTTATATAGAGGAGTATATGGTGCTCCTCTATTAAACTATCTGTGAGGGCACCTGGACAAGTAAGGATTTGTTGAGTGGAGTGGCTATATACTGTACATATCGCCAAAGTATATAAAACAGAAAAACAGGAGAGCAGTCGTAGTCACAGCATCTGTTGGGAGTTGTGCATCTGTGACTTTAAGCAAATGCTGCTACAAAGCCCTTCCCGTGTGTACAAATGTACATCCAGATGTGCAAGGACTGAGATGCCGACTTTTGAGCATCTATAGACACCACCATCAGTCACACCATCATAGCTTGCATCAAACCTACGGCAGATTTTCCATCTGCGTTTGGCCTCCAATGGGAATGATGACGTGTCTGAGAATGCAATCATTTTAGCCACATGCCTGCAACACTCCCATAATACACCTATGAGACAGCCCAAAGAATACACCGAAGAATCTTTGATTCTTCAGAACATTTGTGAATAGGGAAGCATCACAGCTCAAGTACAGCAGATCAGGCAGAGATTACAGCACTGTCTCGCATGCCTTTCTATTTATACCACCAGAACCTTGTGCAAAAAAAGGTGCCACATTAAATGTGGTCTAATTTGGTTTCACTTCCTATAGCTTACCTCCCAACATTGAGGGAGGTTATAGCGGGACTCTGGCACGGCAAAGCAGCTCCAGCGTCCAAAAAGGGTAAATGGTCTCTGGAAAAGGGGTGGGATGATGCATCCGCAAGCCACGCCTACCAAATTCAGCACTCTGACGGCATGGCCAGCGCTCTGTGAGCTGCTGGCATGCCCCCAGCCCCTCTGTCTCCTGTGAATAGCCGCTGCGCGCATGTGCACAGCGTCTACGGTCTATTCACCGCTGTGGGACAGTCCCCAAAAAATGGGACTGTCCCACGAAAATCGGCACAGTTGGGAGGTATGCTATAGCAACAGTATTAAGTTAACACAAGGTCCCAAAGGTTGACGTGCAACAACAAAATGTAATCGGTCAAGCAGAGATGTACAACTCTGCCGGTAGCCTCTGGGTATCACACAGACAAATTGTGTGCCCAAACTGTGGGTCTCATGCTGGAATCCAAAGCCGGATATTTGCAGCTAGCTTCTCCAGTGGAATGCAAACAAGTTCTAATGCAGCTACCAGTTAACAAGCAGCATTAGTGTACATGCATGGACCAATAGGGACGATATCGCAGCACTGATCCGAAGTTTTGAAGGACCAGCTAAATAACAGGTATAATTCATTCAATTCTGATTACCCAAACAGGAGTTAAAGGTGTGTCTCATATCAGCGTAGCTTCAACAGCAGCACATACCTAGGCATACAATGATAGCAAAATCAATGTAAGGCGTGCTTGGTAAGTATTCTAACCCTAGCCCCCTAAACCTCCCACCCGCAGCCTAACCATAACCCTCCCCACTTAGTGCCTATCCCTCCCGGCGTCTATTCCAACCCCCCAACCCCCCCTTCCTTCCCCCACGCTCAGGATGCTGACAGTCAGGATTCCTGTACCGGCATTGTGATAGATGTTGGTATTCTGGCATCGGTCTTCTGACCATTGTCGGGATTCCAGCATTGGGATTCTGACCACCGGTATCCCGAACGCTGCTATATATATATATATATATATAGGCACAAAATTAAACAGCACTCACACTCAGACTCACACTCAGACTTTAACTAGACGACTTCAAGTCGGTATCATAGTCTGATGTTTAAGTTCATTGTTAGACCTTTCTTTGAGAAGTGGAGTGCAGGCTTTGGTTCGACGTATGTATGTACATATAAATATAAATATATATATATATATATATATATATATATAAACATATATATATATATTCATCACTATATACTGTATATATATATATATATAGATATAGATAGATAGATAGATAGAGAGAGAGAGAAGGACAGCACACCTGTGTTGAAGCAAGATATATTACTGCCTTATATCTGTGGTTATTTACCGAGTGCCGCGGAGACTCCTTCTGCTATATAAATAAATATATATATATGTATATTCATACACACACACTACACTTTCTACATAAATATATAGCTATACTGTACAGGTGTGTCCTTATACAGCTTGTATGCATCGCGGGCTATAAGACGCGGAATAGTGTACTGCTGCTGGCGCCGCCACTTCACAAAGTGAAAGTAAGCACACAGGCGCTGCGGGTAGTGGGAAGTTAAGCTCCCGCTACCCACACCTAGAAGAGCAAGCAGCACTACATTAATGTGGGTGCTCCCGCTTCCTGGAGATCTCATTGCTACTGGCTATTGTAATGCGGGCGCTATGCTTCGGTATGCAGCACAAAGCTATATATGGATTGAGATTGAAATGCCAGTGGTCAGCATACCATCCGCAGCGTCCCGATGATCAGAATCCCAACAGGGGAAGCTAAGTATAGTTATCTTCCCCCAATGCCCTGTAACCCTCCCTTCTAGCAACGTAAACCTTACCCCCCTTACCGCAACACAAACCTAACCCTTCCCCGCTGCAGCCTGACCTTCCGCAGACTAACCCTCCCCCGTAGCCTAACCCTGACCCTCCATCCCCTCTGCAGACTAACCCTAACCCTCCCCGGTGGCACCTAAACCTAAGCCCCCTCCCCGCAGCCTAAACCTACCCCCCCCCCCAGCTAAACCCGGCCCCTCCGCAGCCTAAGCCGCCCCGGACGTGCCTAAACCTAACCACCCTCCCCACAGCCTAAACATAACCCCCCATTGCCGCAGCCTAAACCTAACCCCCTCCCCCACAGCCTAAACCTAACCCTCCCAACCTAACAGCCTAACCCTCCCAGGTGGTGCCTAAACCTAACCCCCCTCTTCCTGCAGCCTAAACCTAAACCCCCCAGCATGGCTTATCGTCCCAGCAGATGCTCGTTTGCCAGGATCCCGACCGGATCCCATACCCACACACACACACATTTTATATATATATATATATATATAAAAGAAGGTTGTCCATATATATATGTATATGTAAGAAGGTTGTCCATATATATATGTATATATATATATATATATTGTCAAAGTCGAAAAATATCGTTATTCTCATCGCCATGTACTAACCCCAATGCACATGCCCGCTGCTCGTGCACCCACTCCCCCGTGCGTACGCATCCACTCAGGTTGCGTAAGGGACACTCCCACGTCGCCTGCGCTTGGGGATGTGCATTTACGGTAGAGTTTGTGTGCGACTAGCGAGCGACTCGATCGCTACATATTTAACCAATATAATGTGTTTTGTAGATATTAATCCCCTTAATAATGTCTGCAAGTATGTTTAGTGTAAATGGTTCAGGGACCTGGGAATTCCTCTTTTCACGATACAAAGGGTCTGACAAAGGTTGAACAGTGGTGTCTGGTACCTAACTGAAGAGTATTTTATTAGAAACAATCCGGTGCTGGTTAGGTAGAGATTAATCGCTCCTGCGTATAGTTATGTCTATGAGTAGGTTATGGACATTTACTGTATTTGCGGTTCATTATCCATGCGGCGGGAATCTTGAGGATACCTCCCATCTGAGCAGTTTGAAATAGTCACAGCCCACCTGTTCAAATCCACCTATGACCTTTTGTCATAGTGCAGAGAGACATTCCTGTGTCCAATGAACAATGAGATTGTAGGGCCCATTGTATTGTACAGTATGTTGTGTATATAAAGACCCCCATAGCCAGACCAGCCTCACTTCTCTCCACAAGGTTTTCCCCGTGATGACTGAGAGCTGGTTTCCAGATAGCGCATGCGATTCATTCCCACGTGTGTAAGTTTTTCTCTGTGGCCATTTCGTTACTCTGTATGTATGCAATTGTTCTTTTGTAGCTAACCTATAAGTGTTTACCATTTATCCTCTTTCTGTTTATTTGTATTTGCAATCGTTTGCTAGTGTTTGTATTTCTGCTTAGTTATTGTGTTTAGGTATTTATGTCAGGTCTGTAGTGTATGAACTGTATCTGTTTTCCCCTTTTTACGTACTAAATATCGTCAGTAAAGGTGTTGGAACCTTAGCAAGGAGTGTGTGTTTCACTAGTTAGTATAAAGGTTTTTTTTTTTTAGCGTCTCAATCGCTCAAACAGCTTTCATATCATAAAGGTTAATCAGCGTTACATTGTGATAATATTACAGTACTAAGGTTTACAGTATAAGCATACCCTTATAGTGTGTTGTTACAAGGTTGTCTGTGTGTAAATCAGTGAGCGTCAGCGCCGCTCGTATCCCGCTCTCGCGGTACAGCGTCTGCTACGCTATTAGTGTAGCATTACGGTACTCGGGCCGCCTATAGCGTGCTCGATACCAAGCGTAAGCCGTGAGCAAACGTGCCGCTCGTGCGTCTCGACCACGGCCTAGCGTCTGCTACGCTAAGTGCGTACCATTACGGCACCTCGTGCGCCTATTGCGTATGTTGTCTTTAATAAGTATATTGCTTAGGTTCAAGATAAATAATTAGCTTTATCAATTGGGGGCTAGTCCGGTCCACCTCATATCCGCAGTCAGGCGAAAACACGCAGACTTTATCGATCAGCAAAGGGCGAATAGGTAGTATTTCGTAGTGCTGATCAGATGAGCGTCTGCGTCTGATTCTCTTGGTTTGTAGGGATGCTGGTGGAATCCGGAACCGGAAGGTAAGAAGGGTAAGCTATTGTATTTTAAATCTGGTTTAAATTTCTGTACTGATACAAATTGCATACTTTTCATTTGTATATTGTTCACATATCTCACTTTCCTGTTTGCCATTTATCATTGATAACGTGCTTAGAAAGATTTGTTGCTATTGGTAGTTAAAAATAAAATTAAATACTTAAAGGGAGTAATTGTAAGGCACACACATAGCCTGGCCTAATTAAAGGTTGATACAGTGGAATACTGTGTGATGTGCAGTAAGCGATTATAGTTAAATATTGTTTACATTTATAGAAGTGTGTTACTTGTGTTACTGCGGACGTATCTAGGCTGTGTACACGTGTCTCTCACCGAGTGCGAGTCAAGCGTACGCGACGCAAAGACCTACGCAAGTAGCGTGTATTACGCAACAAGCGTACGGATACACCCGCTAAACACAAATCACAAGATAACATTGTTTTAGTAAGGCGATACGGGAGCAACGCGATAATAGCACAAATTGATTTCAGTCTTCTAAAACTAGTTTAAAAAAGATCCTTCTCTTGTTGCAACTCCTCTGGTATTAGCCTGTGTTACCTGAGTGAAAGAAAAATTTTCTGTACAGAAAAGTCAGAGTATATGAGGTGAAAGATCGTGTGTATGCCAAAGTTTTTTTCTCTTTGGTGAACCTTAGAAATCGAGTCTCGTAGGTGTGTACATCCGTGGAGTGATATCACGTGGTGGCGTGGGAGGCATCTTGCGTTAAAATAAATATTCCGCGCCCAAGAAAGGGTTAGCGACGCAAAAGAGAGCAAATAGTGTTATAGCCGACCAGGAGGTCCGCTAAGGTAAAAGGTAAGAGCCATATAGGCCCGTGTTAATAAAGCTCCGGCTGAAGGTTTCGCAGCCCAAACAACCGATTCCGTTGGTCGTAAGGAGTATAAATAATAGTTATTTATACACAGTGCGACTGTACCACACGTAAGTGTGTGCATTAGTTTGTTACCTTGATACCCACTAAGATTTACTGTGGGATCATAAACGCTACTTGTACATTCTAACGTGATTTGTGTAGGTTTTTTTTATTTTAAGGGAGGTTCGCTGATCACTCAGGAATTCTCCAGCAACTGATATTTACTGGGAAGGGTAAGTGCTCTGCGGATCACACCCACACGTCCCAGTAGATAGAGGTTCAGGTTGCAGGGGCCCTGGGTTGAGTACGCCAGCGCTAAGGCAGCGTGTGGGCATATTGGTCGACGTGGGCGAGAGTGTGTGAAGGTACTCGGTAAACTTTCACCGTCGCCTTACCTCTGGGAACTTGGTTTTTATGGGGGCCAGTTGCTCAAGTAAGGGGCGATCAGCCAAGGTTCAGGTTGATAATATTCCGCGCCCAGCCGGGTCAGCGAGGTACATAATGTGTGAGAAATCACACGCAGAGGTATTATGCAATGAGTGGGAACGAATGACTGTGCATAATGGGGAAAAGTTCCCACGAGTAGGCAGTTTTAGTCCTGAGGTGTTACAAAATTTAAAGAAAAGGATATGTCTAATAACATCTGCAAAACAGAGGATTAGGCATTATGATTGTTTACAGTTATG
Source organism: Pseudophryne corroboree (assembly GCF_028390025.1). Lineage (NCBI taxonomy): Eukaryota > Metazoa > Chordata > Amphibia > Anura > Myobatrachidae > Pseudophryne > Pseudophryne corroboree. The sequence goes on from NC_086452.1 coordinate 99,426,477, forward strand.
GCAACGGGAAGGTGAGATACAAGGAGGATTAGCTTACACAGCTGACTCTCACTTTGGTAAGAAAAACATGGCAAATAGAGAACAAATGGCTGCAGAGAATGACACACTGGTATATGATAATTGTGCACTTAGCAACTGTATTATTAATGATAAGAATAATTGTAACAAATGTAACAATGATAGAAGGAAAACTGATAAATGTACAAATTCTAACCCGTGCAAGTTGCACTCCATGTTAAACTTCCCTCAGGATTACAAGCAAGAAAGTGAGCCCAGCACGATGTCGGCACCTTTTCCAGCAGCCATCATACAAGACATCCAGGTGGACGCGACCCAATCGGTAAAGGCAGTAGTCAAACCCCCTAACAGAGGGTCAGGTGAGGTCGTGTCCACAGGTAAGTACGGTGTTATATATCATGCACAGACAAATGTACCTCATATTGTAGAGCCAACACAAGATGATGTGGTTGAATTTAATCCTGTCAGGGTGATCACAGTCCTAAATGGACAGACTGACGCTCTGGGAATCACTCCCGCCAGGAACAGTGCAATGCACCGTCCCTGGTCCCGGACAGAATTAAAGACAATTATGTCTGAATTCCCTGATCCTATGAAAGATCTAGTTGCATGTCAGAGGTTTATTAAAGAACTAGGAAACTCCACAGAACCCATCAACAAAGGTTGGCGGACAGTGCTGAGGGCATGTTTGCCCTCCTATGTTGACCTTGCGAAATTTATTACTGATTGTAAGTTAAACGCAGAAGTAGCTCATACGGAGGAATACAATCAGGAAAATATTAAGCAAATTAACCTACAGTTTGGAGTATATTTCCCAGCCGTTGTCGAGTGGAACAAAATCTTCTCCATAAGACAAAGAGAAGGGGAAAGTACTTCTGATTATTTCAATCGAGCACTGCAAGAAATGGCTAGATACACTGGGATCACGGACATTGAGGAAAATGCACAGCATAGAGAGATAGTGGTTAAGGTATTAATGGATGGTTTAAAGGTAGTATTGAGAACAAGGGTACAGACCACCTATCCAAACTGGAGAAATATCTCGGTGGCTGCATTAAGAAAGTCCGCTGTTGGGCATGATCAAAACAACAGCAAGCACAGGGAGGCACAGGGAGGTAAGAAGCCTCAGATCCCTGTGGGTAAGTCAAAGGTGATAAGATGTTATAATTGCCAGAGGGAAGGTCATTTTGCACGAAATTGTAGGTTTTGAAGATACACACAAGGTAGATAAACCCCCTAGACAAAAACACGAGCAAAGTCATGACACACGAAATTGTAATCAGGAATCACCTAGGAAGAAGTTTGGGCCGCACCTGTAATGTGCAGTCAGTAAAGTTGATCATTAGTCGTGACAGTAAGCCTGAGTTAATGAAATTGGGAGGTCAGTTCCTTGTAGACACAGGAACGGCCGGGTAAACTTTGTAATTTATCTTTGAATGTTTTCTTCTCATCTGTAACTTTCATCGGCAGAACTCAAACATCACATGGCTACTTGGTCTTTTCAGAAGTCTACCTAACCCCAGTATGTCTTACCAGCATCGTTGTGTTTGGCCAGACGCAAAGGGTGGAGAGGGGAAATACTGGTGGGGGGGGAGACTATGCAGAGATACTGGTGGACATGTTGATGTGACAGCCTGTTGATGAAAATCTGATAATGTTTTTTTTCCCTTTCCAAATTGTTCTCTCTCTTTTTGTTCTTTCATGTTTTACGGATGGTATGTCACACAAAAGTTAGACAAATGGTAATGCAAGATTTATTCTCCTTACAGAAAGATCGCTGAGTTGGAAAGAATATTGCATCACCGGAATGTTCGTTTGGAAGACTGAGAGACAGCACCTTTGAGATGACATCTGAGCAAGAAGAACAACAAGACCAGAGGACAAATCATCATAACAAGTTTTTTTTTCCCCTTCAATTATTTTTCTGTACCCCCATTACAACTTTCTCTTTCTCCTCCTGTAAGATGGACTTGCCCCAAGAGACTGTGTTCCGGATTTTCCTGTTGACCCTGTTGTTGACCAGAGCAGTCTGTTTCGGTGAGAGTACCAGTGAGGTCGAGAAAGGATCTGGAATGGGATCTGATGATCAGGATGGATTCGTAGAATTCCATGAGCAACACAATCACCGAGAAAAGGCGAGTGTCAGAAAACGATCTATTAGCCATGTTATTGATAGACATTGTGAAGGATTATTAGCTGAAGAGAACTGCATCTGTCGGCATTGTGACAGTGTAGTCGAGGATGGGTGCATCAAGAAATGTCAGTCCAGTTTTAATATCCACATAGACCGGCATCCATTGAGTGACTATCACTCCTTAGTGGGTAAAGTGTTAAACCAGACAGACTGCTGGGTGTGCTCTCAAGTACCTCAAGGTCATAGCAAATCAGGACTAGTACCATTCCCTTTAACGACAGGAGAGGTACTTGAGTTAAGTGGTGGGAGGCCGGTGGACAAGAGGTTTAATATCTCTAGTCCTCCTAGTTTGAAGCTCCACCAATATCATGTAGATAGGTCCTTAGTATGCTTTAACATTTCCAATCCCCGAAAGCCGGGAAATTGGGAAGTGTCATGGAGTAATCAAACCATGACATTTTTGCATAGAGCCGATAGAATGCCCATAGATTCAGAGCTTATACGCCAGATAGCCAACAGTGGAAAATATTTCCGGTATAGGTACACTCTAGGAAGTAGGACCATGCGAGTTGGAGAAGTATCACCAGGATACTGTGCACATATCGTACAACCGGATACGCGCACTAGACAGATGGGAGAATTAGGGTTAGGAGATTTCACATGGAAAGTTTGTAACATGGTTATGTCATACTCCGTCCCATATGTTCTCCCCGATGATGCATATTTCATATGCGGGAGGAAGGCGTATAAGTGGCTCGCCCCAAACTCAGAGGGATTGTGTTACATTGGAAAGGTACTGCCTGAAGTAATGACTGTATCCCATAACAAAATGAAAGACATTCACCGCGGTGCCCAAGCTCCTTATACTCACACTCATTACGAGCACGTTGTTAAAAGGCACCTGATAGAGAGGACAGAGCATCCGGCCTCTGATCTGATCCATGAATCCACCAGGATTCAATTCCTACTCGCGTTAGATATCACTCGTACCGCCAGAGGAGTGATAAACTTTAGGTATATAAACGCACTTGCGAACCTGATAGACAATATCACCGAAATGTATGACGACACGTTCAGGTATACTGGGAGAGAGCTACAAGCCTACAAAACAGAGCTGGTTCAGCATAGGATGATTCTCAATTACCTCACAGCAATGACAGGCGGGTATTGTGTTACCCTAGCAACTCAGTATGGTGTAAAGTGCTGCACGTATATTACAAACAGCACTGAGGACCCGGCCGAGGTCATAGACCAAAAGATGGATGACATTTTGCAATTAAAGTGGGAGTTTCGAAGGAGGCATAATCTTACTCTCGCTGCTGTGGGTAATGAACTGACCAGCTGGGTGTCATGGTTGAACCCACGAAATTGGTTCTCTGGTTTAGGAGAATGGGCCCAAGGCATTATCATGGATGTAGGGAAATTTCTTTTGTGTATTCTGGGAGTCGTCATATTGATTTGTCTGATATTTAGATGCGTTCGGACTTTAATGAAGTGTAAACGTAGTACCAGAGTGATGAGTCTGAGGAGCGAGGACACTGTAATACCAATTGGTTTAATTTACGACCCAACGATAGATACAATGTTGTGATGAAAATGTGATTCCACGGTCCGTTTCTTTCACCCGTTTCTCCTTTGTTTTCCTCCAAGGTACAAGGACATCCACTTGGAAGAAGAATATGACAACCTATTTTATACAGACCATTGATGAACTATGTCACAGACACCCAATACTTTTAGTGACTTTAACTATCTACTGGAAACCCAATACTTTAGAGACTGTAATTTTATGGACACTGGAAAAGCTTTTGTTCACCACTTACAGCAAAAGCACCGCGAGACATCAGACAACACGTACATCAGACAAGACATCAACAAGACCTCAATCGGCGAATGTATACTAAAACTCACATAGTTATATGACTGCATTTATAACGCTTGTTTCTTATCTTCATCTCTACAACCTCCAGGTAGTATCCCACATAGTCGACAGGTGATTCTCACATATTAGCATCCACATACTCTCCCCCCCCCCTCATGTGTCATCAACTAATGTGCACCCCATTTGTTGCAACCAAAAGCCGAAAAGAGCTCAGTAGAGTTTGACAGCCCATCCACAGACCCTTAATTTGGGATAAGAAGGATTCAAATGTATACTTCGCAATACCTCGAAGCTTGCTTTAAAACACGTACGGCACGATGATACATGACCCCTCAGACATGGATTCATACACACATGCTTTACTATCTCACTAGGTCATATCTTTCCCACCTTCTCCTCTCCTCCCTTTACCCAATCATAAAAAGGTATTTACATGATGACATATATTTTTCTGTTTGAATTGTTTAGGAAGTGGCAGTTATTGGTGACTGCCAAAGGGTGGACTGTCAAAGTCGAAAAATATCGTTATTCTCATCGCCATGTACTAACACCAATGCACATGCCCGCTGCTCGTGCACCCACTCCCCCGTGCGTACGCATCCCCTCAGGTTGCGTAAGGGACGCTCCCACGTCGCCTGCGCGTGGGGATGTGCATTTACGGTAGAGTTTGTGTGCGACTAGCGAGCGACTCGATCGCTACATATTTAACCAATATAATGTGTTTTGTAGATATTAATCCCCTTAATAATGTCTGCAAGTATGTTTAGTGTAAATGGTTCAGGGACCTGGGAATTCCTCTTTTCACGATACAAAGGGTCTGACAAAGGTTGAACAGTGGTGTCTGGTACCTAACTGAAGAGTATTTTATTAGAAACAATCCGGTGCTGGTTAGGTAGAGATTAATCGCTCCTGCGTATAGTTATGTCTATGAGTAGGTTATGGACATTTACTGTATTTGCGGTTCATTATCCATGCGGCGGGAATCTTGAGGATACCTCCCATCTGAGCAGTTTGAAATAGTCACAGCCCACCTGTTCAAATCCACCTATGACCTTTTGTCATAGTGCAGAGAGACATTCCTGTGTCCAATGAACAATGAGATTGTAGGGCCCATTGTATTGTACAGTATGTTGTGTATATAAAGACCCCCATAGCCAGACCAGCCTCACTTCTCTCCACAAGGTTTTCCCCGTGATGACTGAGAGCTGGTTTCCAGATAGCGCATGCGATTCATTCCCACGTGTGTAAGTTTTTCTCTGTGGCCATTTCGTTACTCTGTATGTATGCAATTGTTCTTTTGTAGCTAACCTATAAGTGTTTACCATTTATCCTCTTTCTGTTTATTTGTATTTGCAATCGTTTGCTAGTGTTTGTATTTCTGCTTAGTTATTGTGTTTAGGTATTTATGTCAGGTCTGTAGTGTATGAACTGTATCTGTTTTCCCCTTTTTACGTACTAAATATCGTCAGTAAAGGTGTTGGAACCTTAGCAAGGAGTGTGTGTTTCAGTAGTTAGTATAAAGGGTTTTTTTTTTGAGCGTCTCAGTCGCTCAAACAGCTTTCATATCATAAAGGTTAATCAGCGTTACATTGTGATAATATTACAGTACTAAGGTTTACAGTATAAGCATACCCTTTGTTACGCACACCAGTGCTAACAGGAGGCGCACAACATGCTGCATAAATAACTCAGACAGGCGTCTGGCCGATGGCAACCCAACCAGTGGAACGAAATGCGCCATCTTCGAAAACCTGTCAACGACAACCCAAATGGCTGTCATCCCCGAGGATTTGGGCAAGTCCACCACAAAATCCATGGAAATGTGGGTCCATGGCTTAGACGGAATAGAGAGTGGATGTAATGGGCCGACAGGAACCCCTCTAGGAGTTTTATTTCGGGCACAAACGTCACATGCCCGAACCCACTGATCCACATCCCTAGCCACCGAGGGCCACCACACCGCCCTAGACAGCAACTCCCGAGTTCTGGCAATGCCCTGCCGACCTCTTGGCATGGAATTCCAGGAACACTCGCTGTCTTAACCTAGGAGGCACAAACAAGAGATCTACCGGAAGGTCTGGAGGAGCCTGCTCCTGTGCTCTAAGGACTAATGACAAGAGGTCCTGGGTAATGCCCACTTTAATACATGATGGGGACACAATGGGCAATGGCTCCTCGGTGGTCTCTTGTACTGGAGCAAAACTCTGCGAGAGCGCATCAGCCTTGATGTTTTTTGACCCAGGGCGATATGTTATCAAAAAATTAAAGCGAGCAAAAAACAAAGCCCATCGTGCCTGCCTGGCATTGAGCCGCTTCGCTGACTCTAAATATGCCAGATTCTTATGGTCGGTGAGAATTGAGACCACAAACTTAGCCCCCTCAAGCCAGTGTCTCCACTCCCCGAGTGCATCCTTTATAGCCAACAATTCCCGGTTACCCACATCATAATTCATCTCGGCAGACGAAAATTTACGGGAAAAGTAAGCACAGGGATGAAGGCGATTATCAGACACCCCCATCTGAGAGAGCACTGCCCCAATACCTATCTCAGAGGCATCCACTTCTACCACAAAAGGACGCTCTGGATCTGGGTGTCGCAGCACCTTGGCCGAGACAAATGCCCTTTTGAGACGGGCAAAGGCCGCTTTGGCCTCACAAGACCAGTGAGCAACATCCGCCCCTTTCTTAGTGAGTGCCACCAAGGGGGCCACTATAGACGAAAATCCAGCGATAAACCGTCTATAAAAATTCGCAAAGCCCAGAAAACGCTGAAGCGCCTTCAAACTAGTGGGCTGCACCCAATCCAGGACTGCCTGTACCTTAGAACTCTCCATTTGGAAACCTTCTGAGGAGATAATATACCCTAGAAATGCGATTTGCTGGACTTCAAACTCGCACTTCTCCAGCTTCGCCCCAAGCTGGTGGTCTCTGAGTTTCTGGAGGACTAAGCGTACATGCTTCCGATGTTCCTCCAGGGAATGAGAGAAGATTAGGATGTCATCTAGATAAACAACTAAGAATCTATCCAAATATTCCCTGAGCACATCGTTCATGAATTCCTGGAAGACTGCCGGGGCATTAGAGAGCCCAAAAGGTATCACCAAATATTCATAATGCCCTGAGTGGGTATTAAAGGCAGTCTTCCATTCATCCCCCTCTCTTATTCGGATTAGATTGTAAGCACCGCGTAGGTCAATCTTAGAAAAAATGGTGGCAGTACGAAGCTGGTCAAACAAAACCGAAATGAGAGGCAGTGGGTACGAGTTTTTAATCGTGATACGGTTCAATTCCCTGAAGTCGATGCAGGGTCGCAACGAACCGTCCTTTTTACCCACGAAAAAGAACCCCGACCCAACTGGGGACTGTGAGGGTCTGATAAATCCCTTAGCCAAGTTCTCCTGAATGTACTCTGCCATAGCCTGAGTCTCAGGACGTGACAGGGAGTACAACCTGCTCTTGGGAAGCTTAGCATCCGGCAACAAATCAATGGCACAGTCGCACAGTCATAGGGGCGATGGGGAGGTAGTACCTCCGCAACTTTTTTGGAGAACACATCCGCAAAATCTGCATAACATCCTGGCAATCCTGGCAAACTTAGCTGCGAGAGCCTGACTGGAAGGCTCAAGCAACTCCTGAAACAATCACTACCCCAACTAAGAATCTCCCCAGAGACCCAGTCAAATTGAGGGCTATGGGCCCTTAACCAGGGTAACCCCAAAACCAATGGGGCAAAAGAACAGATAGTCACATAAAAAGACAATTTTTCAGAGTGTGTGGCTCCAATAAACAAAGGAATTTGGCTGGTGCAGGAGGTAATTTTACCCTGGGACAATGGTTCCCCGTTTAACCCACAGATCTCAATCTCTGATGCCAAAGGTACTGAGGGAACAGAGTGTTCCAGGGCGAATTGACGGTCCATGAAAACCCCATCGGCCCCACTGTCAACAAAGGCCTCAGTCTTGACAGTTTGACCGAGGATCTCCAAAGTCACCGGAATGAGAAAAGTCTTTTTAGGAAATTCTGACTTCTGGCCTGACAGGATATTTCCCATCACCCTCAGGCCCTGAAGTTTTCCGGTTTTTCTGGGCATGATACTACAACATGACCTTTATTCCCACAGTACAAACACAAACCCTGCTGTTTCCTCCGCGTCTTCTCACGCGAGGAGAGGCGGGTAGCCCCAATCTGCCTAGGCTCCTCGGAATATTCCTCAGAGTCTGAGGTTCCCTTGGGAAAAAAGGAAACTGCTGTCTCCCTTTCAAGCCTACGCTTTCTCAGCCGTCTATCCACCCGGATGGATAACTGCATGAGCTGATCTAAGCTATCAGGCGAGGGATATTGTACCAGTTGGTCCTTTATCTGGTCAGAAAGGCCCCTTCGGTACTGGTTTCTCAGGGCTGGGTCATTCCACTGGGTATCATGAGCCAACCTCAGAAACTCCATACTATAAACCCCAGCTGGCCGTCGCCCTTGCTTAAGAACCGTAATCTGAGCCTCGGCTGAAGCCATCTTGTCAGGGTCATCATACAAAATGCCCAGTGCCGTAAAAAAAGCATCAACACTTTTAAACGACGGACAGTCAGGCTGTAACCCATATGCCCAGACCTGTGGGTCTCCTTGTAGCAAGGAAATCACCATGCCCACCCGCTGAATCTCCGACCCAGAAGACTGGGGCCTAAGCCTGAAATATAGCTTACAGCTCTCCTTAAAACAAAAGAACTGCGAGCGATCTCCAGAAAAACGATCCGGGAGATTTACTTTCGGCTCCTTAACCCCTGAACTTGCCGCTGCTGCTGCGGGAGCTCCGCTAGCGGCCTGCGGGGTGTTCATTTTAATGGACATCTCATTAAATTGTCGAGTCAGGACCTGCACCTGATCGACCACCTGTTGCAAAGTATTTTGAGGGGTATGCTCCATATTCCCACAAAATTTCAACAGGAGTAGGGCTGCTGAATATGTTACGCACACCAGTGCTAACAGGAGTATACCGGTGTATGAACAGAGAGGGAAGCGAAGCAAACAAACTCACAGACAGTATAACATAACATACACAGGAGGTGATGGAATAACTAATAAACACAAAGTGAACGGAGAAGCCCAAAGGCTCAGGAATTGGGTGTCTCCCTAGTGTCAGGAATGCTCAGATGGAATAGAGCGGACAATGAAGCGATGTGTAGTGATTTAACATGTGGAGCACCTGAAATGATGTTGCTAAGAGCAACAGAAAAAACCCCAAAGGGTTATCAACGGGTGTGGGAATAAACTCCTTGGTCAGAGATAGAAATATAGACACAAGGAGAGTATCCACAATCCTAACCCCCACTTGCAGGGCACAGGTTCAGCTTACTGCCACTAAACTGACACCTGGACGCCCTGCACAGTGAGGGAGGATTAAGCAAGCAGGTCTGAGAGTACAGCCGCAAACCTGCTGGGTTCACAGAATAGCAAAAGAACCCCAGCAGGTCAAACAACTGACTCCAGTCTTACTGCTAGGTCCGGATTGGCAGAATGAAGTACCGAATCCCAAGGCCTATTCGCAGTAAGCAACAAGTAAATACAAAGTCACACAGTACTAGCTAACTCTCTGGAACTGACTAACAAACAAAGATTCAGCAGCATTTGCCTAGCCTGAGAGGATGGTTTATATAGCAGGTGCTGTCCACGCCCCACTCAGACCTCACAGACTGTGAGCACAAAACCAGCCCGGATTTCCTGCCGTGCACAGAGCCTGTAACCACTACACAGTAAAAACCCGGACCGGAGTATCAGCTGCGCTCAGGTTACTTCGCTAACACTTGCCTCCCGGTTGCCATGGCGACGTGGCAGCACAGAGCAGGAGATCCTAACACCCTTATAGTGTGTTGTTACAAGGTTGTCTGTGTGTAAATCAGTGAGCGTCAGCGCCGCTCGTATCCCGCTCTCGCGGTACAGCGTCTGCTACGCTATTAGTGTAGCATTACGGTACTCGGGCCGCCTATAGCGTGCTCGATACCAAGCGTAAGCCGTGAGCGAACGTGCCGCTCGTGCGTCTCGACCACGGCCTAGCGTCTGCTACGCTAAGTGCGTACCATTACGGCACCTCGTGCGCCTATTGCGTATGTTGTCTTTAATAAGTATATTGCTTAGGTTCAAGATAAATAATTAGCTTTATCAATATATATATATATATATATATATATATATATATATGTATGTATGTATGTATGTATGTATGTAAGAAGGTTGTCTGTGGCCACTCATGGCATGAAGAAATCAGACAGCATATCCAATAGTCAACGTTTCAATGTTATTCACCAAACTTTTTCATCTGTCCTGATGAAAATGTTTGGTGAATAACATTGAAACATTGACTATTAGACATGCTAGCTGATTTCTTCATGCCATGAGTGCCACAGACAACCTTCTTACTGTACATATATTCTGTCCAGAGACCAGTGCTGAGACAATAGGGAGGGCATCGGCTATTTTTATTGAATTAATGCTATTTATAAGTGGAGTGCCGCTGACTGCCTATTGATATATATATATATATATATATATATTATATAACGTATACCCAGCTAGCGGCGGCACTCAGAGTCTGGTCTCAGCAGGTAAAGTGCATAAGTGCAAAAAAAGTGCTTTTAATGAAATCACTCCATGTTCTCCAACGTTTCGGGGCCACACCGCCACTTTTTCAAGGCCCCGAAACATTGGAGAACATGGAGTGATTTCATTAAAAGCACTGTTTTTGCACTTACCTGCTGAGACCAGACTCTGAGTGCCGCCGCTTGCTGGGTATACGTTATACATGAATTTGTTCCGGATGGCACCAGGGCATTAAACAATAGATGGAGTGAGTGCGATTAATTGGCTAGCTATATATATATATATATATATATATATATATGTAATACCCTATATTTTGCAGGGAGTTTTTTTTTCCGCATACTTTTGCGGGTAATAGAGCCCCTTTTACACTGTATGGATGCAAATGGCCCAGAGATTAGCAAGGGTTGTGTGATAGATGCCTGACAACTCTTGACATGAAAGAAAAGAAATGGGCATCTCAAACCTTCCACAAATATTCCCCCTCTCTCAGCAACAGCCAGCCCCGGGAAATGGAGCCGTCAACGATTGGACCCCCTTGCAGTTGCAGGGCAGAAGAGCCCTGAGTTTGGCGCCTTCAGCCCTCCAAAATTATCACCCCGGCCTCAGTAACAGCAAGCCCGGGAATTGGGGCCCCGTGCTGATTGGACCTCTGAAGTTGCAGGGGAAAAGGACTTTGGGGCGGGCGAGATCCAGTAAAAAGAGAGACCGTGGGTGGAGTAGAGGAAACTTTCCCCTTTAAAAGAAGCGGCTGCCAGCGGAGAAGGAGAGTGAGCCGGAGGACGGAGCTGACCGGCTGCCTGCCCGGAGAGGAAAGGAGTGAGCCCGAAAGAAGAGGATCGCTTACCCGGCCGGGTGAAGAGACAGGTCTGCTACTTGCCGAGGACCGAGTGCTGCCTGACTGACCGGAGTAGAGGAGCTGTCCCGAGTACTGCCGGATGAAGGGGAGGACCATCGCGGAAGACCAGAGCTTCGCGGAGGATCGGTGTCGGGGAGAAGCAGGCATCGCAGAGGACGACCGCCGCAGAGGACCCTGGTGATCCGTGACGCCAACCAGACGCCTGCGGAGAGGAAAGAAGACCCCCGGTGAGGCCCCATTTGGAGATCGGAAGACGTCGCCGGCTGTCGGGAGGAGGTGTACGGAGCGCAGAGCCCAGGACCAGAGTGCATTCCCCGACGCGGTCCTTTGCATCCCGGGTGGCACAGAATATTCGGGAGCCGATCGGAGGTGGCAGAAGCGCCGCAGCAGGTGGTGAGACCCTGATCACCCTTCCGCTGCCATACTCTGCCCCTGTAATGCCCTCCGCTGCAAAACTCTGCAAATGGGGAATATTTTATTTAATAAAAGGGGGTAGGCACCCCTAAGCTCCTTGGGCTCCCCTTTGATAGTCGGTACCCTCAGGTTTAATATAATTGAAGAGGGGTGTGTCTTAAGCTAATGATATAGTTGAGTTATGCTGGTATCTATAGTTCTTTCATGCAAGCTCCGCCCAGCAGTTTAATAGCCAATGTAAATGTGCTTATCTGCAATTGAGTTATGCTGGTATCTGTAGTTCTTTCATGCAAGCTCCGCCCAGTAGTTTAATAGCGAATGTAAATGTGCTTATCTGCAATTGTGTTATGCTGGTATCTATAGTTCTTTCATGCAAGCTCCGCCCAGCAGTTTAAGAGTCAATGTAAATGTGCTTATATGCAATTGAGTTATGCTGGTATCTGTAGTTCTTTCATGCAAGCTCCGCCCAGCAGCTTAAGAGTCAATGTAAATGTGCTTATCTGCAATTGAGTTATGCTGGTATCTATAGTTCTTTCATGCAAGCTCCGCCCAGCAGTTTAATAGCCAATGTAAATGTGCTTATCTGCAATTGAGTTATGCTGGTATCTATAGTTCTTTCATGCAAGCTCCGCCCAGCAGTTTAAGAGTCAATGTAAATGTGCTTATCTGCAATTGATTTATGCTGGTATCTATAGTTCTTTCATGCAAGCTCCGCCCAGCAGTTTAAAAGTTTCCTGCTTACCTGTCACTTGTATGGCTAAACGCTGGTTACCTGAGACTTTAGTTTAGACGCCATAACCAGCCTGCTTCAACTGTGCACCTGCTTACCTGTCACTTGTATTGCTAAACGCTGGTTACCTGAGACTTTAGGACAGAAGCTATAACCAGCCTGCTTCAACTGTGCACCTGCTTCCGACTTACCTGTCACTTGTATTGCTAAACACTGGTTACCTGAGACTTTAGTTTAGACGCCATAACCAGGCTGCTTCAACTGTGCACCTGCTTCCTGTTTACCTGCCACTTGTATTGCTAAACGCTGGTTATCTGAGACTTTAGTTTAGACGCCATAACCAGCCTGCTTCAACTGTGCACCTGTTTCCTGTTTACCTGCCACTTGTATGGCTAAATGCTGGTTACCTGAGATTTTAGTTTAGAAGCCATAACCAGCCTGCTTCAACTGTGCACCTGTTTCCTGCTTACCTGCCACTTGTATGGCTAAACGCTGGTTACCTGAGACTTTAGTTTAGACGCCATAACCAGCCTGCTTCAACTGTGCATCTGTTTCCTGTTTACCTGCCACTTGTATTGCCGACGCTGGTTACCTGAGACTTTAGGACAGAAGCTATAACCAGCCTGCTTCAACTGTGCACCTGTTTCCTGGTTACCTGCCACCTGTGTTGCTGACGCTGTTTACCTGAGTCGGATGTAGAAGGGCTTTAACTAACCTGCTTCCATTAGTAACTTATTGGTTTTTTTTTTTGCTCACCTGGCTCTATTGCATATCCTGTAGTAGTACTTACGCTGGGTGTAATCAACTGTTTAGTTGCAATTCTGTTAATATTGACAGAAGAAATAAAATCGTGTTGTACGCATTACATGTCAGTTTGTGTCTGCATCTCAAAGGGAACTATTAACGCTTGCCTCTCTGTCACGGGGTGCTGGTAGTAGCAAGATATCGGAGTGCCATCAGACGGGGATTAAGACCATCCAGCATACCTGCGGACTGGGGGGTTATATATATATATATATATCTCAAAGGGAAATGCTTCAGTTCTAGTTGTTATTATTATTACTAGTGCATCAGCCAGGCTGGCTGGCAGCTAGGACTAACAGTTCACCTCAACTCAGGACTACAATCAGCCGGCAGGCTCAGGCCACCTTCAGGTACTTGCCTGCTAGCTGTCACACACTGTTCCTGCTGCTTCCTTCACGCGCCGTTGGTGATGGGACAGCGCCTCTGTACACTCTGATATCGCTGCGTTTGCGGCACAGCAGGGAGGCCAGACTCCGCCACCACAAGTATACAATAGATGCCGGCGGCGGGGATCCGCCAGTGCGGCGGGAGAAGTTGAAGGGGTGTCACGCCCTGCGGGTGGCGGAAAGGGCGGAGCGGTGACTCGTATGGCTTGTGGCAGGATGCTGTAGCAAGAAAACATTTTTTCTTGTCTACGGCAACTGCTCTGTATGTGCTGTGGGCCTATTTTAATGGGGGGCCTGGAGCTGCAGCTCCATCCGCCTCATTGTTAATCCGGCCATGTCCTCTCATAAATTATTTTTGTTCCAGAGAGACACACTATTCTTCAGTCATCCACTTTGGTGGACCCATAATTTCAGAATTGCTCTCTGTGGGGCTAATACTGAGGGGCCTATTTATTTGTTAATGTTTGTAGGATAACCCCCCCCCCCCCCCAAATAAAAAAAACCCCCAAAACAAAAAAACATTTTTCAAGAGTTATGCACACATTTTAAGTGTGTCCCAACCAGGGGTGTAGCGAGGATGGCTCCAGTAGAGCACGAGCTCCGGGCGCCAAAAAAGTTATAGGGCGCAGATGGGGCCCACACTGACTCGAACTCAGAGACTAGGTGGGGAACAGGTCAGGCCAGTGGTGACCGCAGGAGACACTGACATCCAGCACATGCCATAGCTCTGCCCACCCTCTTTACATGTCTCACTGTCTGCTTGTAGCTGTGCAGCCGGGTTACTTTTGTCCTGCAGCCTTCACTGCTGCAGCACCTCTTTCTGCCCAGGCTGCTGCAGCACCTCTCTCTGAACCAGATGCTGTAGCACCTCTCTCTGCCCCGGCTGTTGCAGCACCCCTCTCTGCCCGGCTGCTACAGCATCTCTCTCTTCATTGATGCTGCAACACCTGACCATGCTGCAGCACCTTAATCTGCATTATCTATGTATTTGTTGCGTGTCTGGGGATGCACTATTTCAGTTTTATACGTTGGGAGGGGGGGGGGGGGTACTTGCCCAGGGGAAACTTTTACCCTGAGCTCTACGAGGTCTAGAACCGGCCCTGTGGCCAGTTTAGAATTTTTTAATATTTTTTAATTTCAAATATAGCATGCCACCACATGTTGGGCAGGCCCCCAATTCAGTACAGGGGTGGGGGCGCTGAAACATATCCTTGCTCCGGGCACCATTGCACCAAGCTACACCTCTGGTCCCATCTATATGTACAAGAGACCGTCACAATAACATGTTTTTGCATCACAATAGCAGCCCCCATAGGAGCCTACGGGGTCTGCTTATTTGCCAAATTTACCAAGCTCCGGAATGCGGAGCCTACAGTATAGGCTACAGATCACACAATTTCCCAAAGCGGGATCTATAGGATCACTCCCTGCCACTATCTACTCGCACGTGTGTGATCAGCAGATAGGCATGTGCAATAGTGCTCCCGGCTCCCAAAGGAGAAGTAAAGCAATCACATCAGCGATCATTTCACTTCTAACAATAACTTCTAACTCCTATTGGAGTCCTTGTTCCGGGAGGCATTTGATATGCCAACTGTCGGGATCCCAGCGCTCAGCAACCGGCGCAGGGATCCTGAAAGCAGGCATAACGACAAGTATTTTCCCTCTTGGGGAGTCCATGACACCCCTGGAGGGAGAATAAATAGCGTGCACCGTGCCCGTAGTGTGGCGAGCACAGCAAGCCCGCAAGGGGCTCTTTTGCGCTCACCCCGCTGCCAGCATGCTGGTAGTCGGGATCCCGGCACTGGGATTCCGAGCGCCAGCATAACGTAGTAGACCCCTTGTTCCTGTTTGTGATTATTAATATGTCATCTGGTCAAAATATCATCAGGAGACCAACTGTCATGATCCTGACTTATTTCTCTCATGTTCTAAGTAACTTGTCTTATGACTTACCTCTGTCACTTGTCCTGCAGGTCAGGATTCCTGCTTAGCCTTGTTTAGAAACAGATGCACAGACATCACCATCTTGGAGCATGTCAGCTGACTACATTCCTTCAGTTAGAGTGCTTCTTTCCTCAGCTGACATCAGCAACCTATCAGTGACCTGCAATTTCTATGCAAGGCCTCCCTGGCCATCAGTCCAACACTAGAGCAACAGTCTCATTCCAGAGTTATATACTTTCTCCTAGCTCCTGCTAGCAACTAGCTATATTGCAATCCCTGGCCCCAGAATACAAATTATTATCCAGCTTATTCTGGTTTGTCAAGTATCTGAATTCAGTGTCACCACAGACCTTGCTTTTGTTCAATGACTTCAGTAACCTCATGTGCAAAACTGATTACCAGACTGCAGTAGCTACAACTAGTGCAAAGTGACTGTGTCTTTGTCTGCTGAGTCTCCATTCAGACTAATCATTCACCTGAGAGGCCCACCTTTGTTACCAGCTTGCAGGTTCCTATTGCACAGTGATTTTACAGATTCATTACCCACTTGCTGGTTTAGTGCTTTCCAAATTGCTGCAGAGATTCTGAGGCTGAGCCCCGACCTGCTGTTAACCCTTAAATCCACTGCATTAGATTCAGTGAGTACATTACCTCTACTTTCAGCCAAAGTATCAGCACCGAGCAGCAGTCTACCACCAGCATCCTGTGATCGTTTTTTCCTCTCCAAGCATTTATATCCAGCCAGTATTGAGTTGCCTCCTTGTTACTAGCCGTTCCTAGCCCGGCATCTTGTTAGTAGCTGGTCCCAGCCTGGTATCCTTGTTGCTAACTGGTCCCAGCTCAGCAGCAGTGTTACTAGCCAGTCCCAGCCCAGTATCCTCATTGCTAACTGATCCCAGTCTGGTACTAGTGTTACTAGCTGGTCCCAGCCCGTTATCCTTGTTGCTAGCACGTTCCAGCCCAGCAGTCCAGTACAAGCCAGGTCCTGAGTTTGACTTCCTAGCTGTAGTGTTGGAAGCTAACACAGCAACATTAGCTGTAATTACAGCAAAGTTAATACAGTTCCAAGACTGTGTGCCCTGCAAGTCACATGCTGAGACTACTGCATTGCATACAAAATGTAAAATTTTCCGAAGATAGAAGTTCAAGTGCAACAATTGCCACAAGATAGGTCACAAGGCATTTGAGTGCAAGTAAAACAATGTGAATGCTATGCAAAGTTAGAAATGCAATGACAAAGATGTGCCAGCTCTGAATGTCTCAGACAGCCGCAGAAAAGATTGTTGGTTTATCGATTCAGGGGCAGCAAGTAATTTCAGCTGCAATGAGGAGTGATTTAACACTAACCACAAGAGCCGATTGCAATCAAAAGTATTGCCAATCAATTACGTTTATATACAAAAGTTGGAACAATTACAGCCTGCTTGATAGTTAGAACAAGGACAAAAGTCAGAGAGATCCATTATGTGCTTTATGTACTAGAAACAAATCTTATAGCCATAAGTATTCTTGAACAAATAGGCATCAGAGTTCACTTTGCTAAAAGAAAGCCTGTTGTGTGAAACAGAAAAGGGACTGTCATTGCTACAGGCACAAGTCAGCTGCTGTATGTCCTTGATACCTATCACTGTTACGCGAATTTAGCCACTAGAACTCTATCATGAAAATTTGGTCACCTTGGACACGACAGTGTTCAAAAGCTACAGAATGGGATGGTCACAGAAATGTCAGTAAACATGTATGTGAGAGCTGTATAGTAGGAAAACAAAGTCGTCAGCCATTTCCCAGATAAGCAAGTAGAGCTACAGAAGTATTTGAGATAGTACATGATGTGTGTGACCCAATGGAACTAAAATCGATAAGTAGATACAGATTCTTTGTCACGTTCATGGAAGAATTCTCAAGAACAACACACATATAGAGTACTTCATCAGAAAGAAATCTGAAGAAAATTGCAGATTACAAGAGATTTGTAGAAAATTAAACCTGTCACAGACTCAAGGCCCTGAGATCTGACAATGATGGAGAATATCTAAACAGAGAGATGGAGTTATTTTTGAGCAAATATCGAATAGCGCATCAACTGAGCATTCCCTATACTCCTGGGCAAAACAGTGCAAGTGAACGAGTGAACCATACCCTGGTGGAGAAAGCAAGATGCATGCTAAAGGACAGGTGGATTAAAGGAGAGGTGACACTAGGGCCCCCCACACATTGCTATTTGAATGGGAGCAGTCTCCCTCCGTAGGCTCAGATGGTCATTAACAGCGACTGCCGAGGAGCTCCTCCGTTTAAAGTCAATTTAGCGGGATAGTGAAGTGAAATCCCACAAGACACTTACGCTACTCTGAACCATCCGCGTCTGCTGCTCCGGCGCTGCCTAGGCTGCTCCCAGATAAGTGGGTGTCAGGGGAGGGGTTAAGAGATACAGTAGTGGGGGCCCCCCAACACCCTTAATCTGGCCCGAGTAGTTTCTTTAGAAACAAATCAGGCACCCAAGTTCATCCATGTTCCTGCTATGCCAGATAACTGGCCCTCTAATAGAGTGGCAATGTATAATTTGAATGCAAGGTCTGGAACTTGACGTTAGGGGAGGGGGTGGTGCCCTCAGACAGTGGGGGCCTACCAGGGATTTCTCCTGAACCCCTGTTGGCCAGTCAGACCTTGCCGGTGCGTCTGCAACTATTATAGATACAAGAGCAGCGGCTATGCTCTGGGGTAGTGCAGAGATACAGTATGGGCGCATTCTCAGTTCACAGAGAGAGAGGAGAAAGCTTGCGAAAGGGAGAGTGGAGGAGTAAGACATGGAATATTTTTTACATAACCATGAAACTTCTGGAACCATCAGTATGGGGTTGGGGTCGGAGAAGTTATAGCTACATGGGGCTTTGGCAATTAGGTTGGTTAGAGGGAGCCTGAGGTTATCTACTAGAGACATAAAAAATGTGACCGTACCGAGTTCAGCACAAAGATACAGTATGCACTTATGGCAACAAATGACAATCAGCAATTTGCTCCCAAACACTGGAAAACAGTTAAAAATGGTTGTTTAGAGAACTTGGATAAACTTGTCCGAACGACAGTTTATGTTCATGGGCCCTCATTCTGAGTTGTCCGCTCGCTAGCGACTTTTAGCAGCCGTGCAAACGCATTGTCACCGCCCACGGGGGAGTGTATTTCAGCTTTGCAAGTGTGCGATCGCATGTGCAGCCGAGCAGTACAAAAACATTTTGTGCAAAACAAGACCAGCCCTGTAGTTACTTATTCTGTGCGATGATTCTAGCGTCGGAGGTCCCGGAATTGACGTCAGACACCCGCCCTGCAAACGCCTGGTCACGCCTGCGTTTTCCCTACCACTCCCAGAAAAAGCGGTCAGTTGACACCCATAAACGCCCTCTCCCTGTCAATCTCCTTGCGATCGGCTGTGCGAATGGATTCGTTGCTAGAAGCATTGCACAGCAACAATGCTGTTTGTACCCATACAATGCGCATGCGCATTGTGGTGCATACGCATGCACAGTTTTGCCATTTTTTTTTTACCAGATTGATGCGCTGCGAAAATCGTCAGAGTGCGATCAACTCGGAATGACTCCCATTCTCCAGTGCTTGGGAGTAAAATTGCTAATTGTTATTTGCTCCCATACATTACCAGATTTTCATTCCAATCAACCAACTAGTTGGGTAAAGGTTGGTCTAGTATATGGCCAGCACAGTTTTCATTACAGATGGATTGTATGCAAGAGCGTTTGCCTATAAAGGACTTCAGACGCTCCCACAATGGCCAGATCGGGAGATTGGGGTCGCCTGTGCTGCACATGCTATGTAGTACCAGACCTTAAAAAGATCTAAGGGAAGTACACACTGAGAAAATAATTCTGTCGGATCAGAGCGATTATCAGATCAGCGGTATTTATCAGGGAGTGCAGTGTGTACCCAGCTTAAGGTGATGGGAATGGTGTACATCTACAGGTGGACTTTATCTGCTTTCAAGGATCACTGGTAAATACCTCATACCTGCAAATTATCGGCTTTATGCAAAAATAACCGATTAATGATGGACATCTCCAGTGACTCTGGTCCCTTTGAGTGTTACTAATTGCCAATGTGGACATACAAATAATTCAGGCATTTTGTGGCATTATTATTTTATTCATTTATTATTTATTAACCTTCACGGTTTTATACATGTGCAATAAATGTGGTATTTTTTATATAAAGCCTTTGTGATTATAGACTGTGTTTTTACACATGATCAGCCAGCGTTGGTAGTTGTTTCTTTTGTACATCTACATACAGTTTGGATGTTAAGAAAATGACAGTGTGTTCATCATATTTGTTGTTTTCCAGTTTCATCTTCTCAAATAAAATGCCAAGACCTGGACTCTACTGTGGTTTTATGTTGTTACTATTGCTGATGTTTTCCAATATGAACATTTATATGTCTTAAAGCTCTACAGCAAAAAAATCAATTTTGTACATTTCACTGTCAAGTAAAAGGTCTGTGTGTAACTATTGGATGAGTCAAAAGACCGTTTTGCACCATTCATCAGATATGTGTTTTAGTTCCAAACCATATGATTTACTACCCTGGAGGATGAACGTTTGAACAGCATCCAAAGTGTAGCAGCCTGACAACCCCCTAAACCGCAACAAACAGACCGTATACGTTACATCTGGTTTTACCTCTACCACTGTGTAAGAGCCCAATGCTCTGCATGAAACTAGTTCATTTCCTTTGAGCATGACTTCTTGGGTAGTACGGATGGTGTAATGGTTAGCATTACTGCCTCACAGCACTGAGTTCATGGGTTCAATTCCCACCATGGCCCTAACTGTGTGGAGTTTCTATATTCTCCCCGTACTTGCGTGGATTTCCTCCCACAATCCAAAAATATTCTGGTAGGTTAATTGGCTCCCCAAAAAAATAACCCTAGCATGAATATGTGTGTGTACATGTGGTAAGGAATATAGGGGGACATTTACTAAGCAGTGATAAGAGTGGAGAAGAGAGCCAGTGGAGAAGTTGCCCCATCAACCAATCAGCAGCTCTGTATAATTTTATAGTATGCAAATTATAGATGTTACTTCAGTGCTGATTAGTTGCCATGGTCAACTTCTCCACTGGCTCACTTCTCCGCTCTTATCACTGCTTAGTAAATGTCCCCCATAGATTGTAAGCTCCACTGGGGCAGGTACTGATGTGAATGGCCAATTATTCTCTATAAAGCACTGCGGAATATGTGTGCGCTATATAAATAACTCATAATAAATAATAGCCATGGAGCCAATCATAAGCAGTCTCTTATCTGTGAATGGCTGAGTGGTGTAGGAGACATCTCCTGATTGGATGTGCGGCTATTAAGTAGGCAAGTACATAGAAGCCCACAGTATTTGCTGCTGCAGCCACAAACCATGTGTGAGCATATAGAAGTGGCTAAGGTAGGTACCACATCATTTTCATAAGTTTGCTCCTGTGGGTGGATTGAATCATTTTGCAAAAACCTATCTGCCCACCAGAATCAGGACAATTGGCACAGCCCTGCTATCTCTAACCAGCACTTACAGATCTCATTACCTGCTGTCTGGACAATGGAATGCAGAGGTCTTGATTGTAAAAAGGGATAGGCATGAGTGACCTCTCTAGGCCTCCCTCTTCCAAACCTGCCCTGATGTTAAATCAACAGCACCTATGTTTAATAAATGTCTCCCTATCCATAACTAGGCCTAACATAATACATCATTCACATTTAAAGCATAAACCTAACAGCCCTAACAATAAATAGTGCTCACATTTGATATCACTATGCCACAAAGGTGGATGAAACTTGTTTCCGCCACAATAAACAGCTAACAGAGGCTAACAGTAAGCAACGGTGTTGTGTGCCCTTACCTTAGAATTCAACCATCTACTACAAGCTACAGGACAAACCACAGAGCTCTGAATGTGAGAACTCCCAGTCTGCCCTGGAAGGGATGTAGTTGATATGCTGGCGGTCAGGATCCTGGCGGTTAGGAAACCGACACCGGAATCCCTACCACTGACAATGCCGACAGCGGAATGCAGGCTAGCAGGGGCTATTCCCACTTGTTGGTTTCCACGACACCCATAGAATGGGAATAGAACCTCTGGTGAGCGCAGCGAGCCACCGAGCCTGCCACGTGGCGAGCGCAAAAGTCTTACATATCACCACAAAAGGGCTGTTTATGATTAATAGGCCCTAAATTGTCAAAGTGTAAATGAGGCCTGATAGGTTACTGGCCATTTATTCTGTAATAAAGCGGGGGAGGCTTGCTGGGACTTGTAGTTCCACAACAACAAAACAATATTCTATTTTTTACATACAAAAAGGCTATCAGCCCAGCACCCACCGCCCAGGGGTGCTTAGGACAGCCTCGGGCTTCACCCCTGGCCCTTGGGTGCCTGGAGGGGGGACCCCTTGATTTAAGGGGTCCCTACAACTCCACGGAACCCCGGCCAGGGGTGACTAGTTAGGGGGTAATGCCACGGCCGCTGGGACCAGTATAAAAGTGTCCCCCGGCTGTGGCATTATCTCTCTGGCTAGTGGAGGCCGGTGCTGGTTTTAAAAATATGGGGGACTCCTACGTCTTTTGTCCCCCATATTTTTGGAACCAGGGCCGGCCCAAGAGCCCGTTGCTGGTTGTCTAAATGCTGGGGGACCCCAGTCAATTTTTCCCCTGTATTTAAACTACCAGGACCGGCTCAAAGAGCCCAAGGCTGGTTATACATAGGAGGGGGGACCCCACGCAATTTTCTTCTCAATTTTTAACTATTTCAGACCCTTTGACACAGAGAAGCATGCACGGATCTCACTGATCCGTGCATGACTATCTGAACACGTCAGCAAAAAGCAGTTCTATTTGAAAGCTCCTTTTTTTTACGAATTCTATGCTTTCCCGGCAGTGTTTGGCTATTGTTGGCAGTGATTGAGAATACGAATTCTTAGTAAATTACCGAGTTGTATAAAATAACAGTCGTGTTTGACCAATGGTTTATCCATTCGTATTTGTGAACTCTGCCTGGAAAAACAATACGAATAGCCCCAACACTGCTGAGATTTGTGTTTAGTAAATTCCCGAGATCACACTTAGAATTAGTGATGAGCGGGTTCGGTTCCTCGGAAACCGAACCCACCCGAACTTCACCCATTTTACACAGGTCAGAGGCATACTCGGATTCTCCCGTATGGCTCGGTTAACCCGAGCGCGCCCGAACGTCATCATCCCGCTGTCGGATTCTCGCGAAATTCGGATTCTATATAAGCAGCCGCGCGTCGCCGCCATTTTCACTCGTGCATTGGAAATGTTAGGTAGAGGACGTGGCTGGCGTCCTCTCCGTTTATTGTTGAACTTGATTGTGCTTTATTGCTTAATTGTGGGGAGGACTGGGGAGCAGCTGTATAATATAGGAGGAGTACAGTGCAGAGTTTTGCTGATCAGTGACCACCAGTTTTATCCGTTCTCTGCCTGAAAAAAACGCTCCTTATCTGTGCTCAGTGTGCTGCATATACTGTATCTGTGCTCACACTGCTTAATTGTGGGGACTGGGGAGCAGCTGTATTATATAGCAGGAGTACAGTGCAGAGTTTTGCTGACAGTGACCACCAGTATACGTTGTCTGCCTGAAAAACACTCCATATCTGTGCTGCATTGTAGACAGTATATAGTAGGAGTACAGTGCATAATTTTGCTGACCACCAGTATATAATATATAGGAGTACGGTACAGAAGGCCACTGCTGTACCTACCTCTGTGTCGTCAAGTATACTATCCATCCATACCTGTGGTGCATTTCAGTTTTGCACAGTTTGCTGACCACCAATATATAATATATAGCATTACGGTACAGTAGGCCACTGCTGTACCTACCTCTGTGTCGTCAAGTATACTATCCATCCATACCTGTGGTGCATTTCATTTTTGTACAGTTTGCTGACCACCAGTATATAATATATAGCAGTACGGTACAGTAGGCCACTGCTGTACCTACCTCTGTGTCGTCAAGTATACTATCCATCAATACCTGTGGTTCATTTCAGTTTTGCACAGTTTGCTGACCACCAGTATATAATATATATAGCAGTACGGTACAGTAGGCCACTGCTGTACCTACCTCTGTGTCGTCAAGTATACTATCCATCCATACCTGTGGTGCATTTCAGTTTTGCACAGTTTGCTGACCACCAGTATATAATATATAGCAGTACGGTACAGTAGGCCACTGCTGTACCTACCTCTGTGTCGTCAAGTATACTATCCATCCATACCTGTGGTGCATTTAATTTTTGCACAGTTTGCTGACCACCAGTATACAGTATATTATATAGCAGTACGGTACAGTAGGCCACTGCTGTACCTACCTCTGTGTCGTCAAGTATACTATCCATCCATACCTGTGGTGCATTTTATTTTTGCACAGTTTGCTGACCACCAGTATATAATATTTAGCATTACGGTACAGTAGGCCACTGCTGTACCTACCTCTGTGTCGTCAAGTATACTATCCATCCATACCTGTGGTGCATTTCATTTTTGCACAGTTTGCTGACCACCAGTATATAATATATAGCATTACGGTACAGTAGGCCACTGCTGTACCTACCTATGTGTCGTCAAGTATACTATCCATCCATACCTGTGGTGCATTTCATTTTTGCACAGT
The DNA here is from genome assembly GCF_028390025.1 of Pseudophryne corroboree. Classification (NCBI taxonomy): domain Eukaryota; kingdom Metazoa; phylum Chordata; class Amphibia; order Anura; family Myobatrachidae; genus Pseudophryne; species Pseudophryne corroboree. Next base: position 99,450,919 of record NC_086452.1, read on the forward strand.
TTGCTGTCCACCAGTATATAATATATAGCATTACGGTACAGTAGGCCACTGCTGTACCTACCTCTGTGTCGTCAAGTATACTATCCATCCATACCTGTGGTGCATTTCATTTTTGCACAGTTTGCTGACCACCAGTATATAATATATAGCAGTACGGTACAGTAGGCCACTGCTGTACCTACCTCTGTGTCGTCAAGTATACTATCCATCAATACCTGTGGTTCATTTCAGTTTTGCACAGTTTGCTGACCACCAGTATATAATATATATAGCAGTACGGTACAGTAGGCCACTGCTGTACCTACCTCTGTGTCGTCAAGTATACTATCCATCCATACCTGTGGTGCATTTCAGTTTTGCACAGTTTGCTGACCACCAGTATATAATATATAGCAGTACGGTACAGTAGGCCACTGCTGTACCTACCTCTGTGTCGTCAAGTATACTATCCATCCATACCTGTGGTGCATTTCATTTTTGCACAGTTTGCTGACCACCAGTATACGGTATATTATATAGCAGTACGGTACAGTAGGCCACTGCTGTACCTACCTCTGTGTCGTCCAGTATACTATCCATCCATACCTGTGGTGCATTTTATTTTTGCACAGTTTGCTGACCACCAGTATATAATATATAGCATTACGGTACAGTAGGCCACTGCTGTACCTACCTATGTGTCGTCAAGTATACTATCCATCCATACCTGTGGTGCATTTCATTTTTGCACAGTTTGCTGACCACCAGTATATAATATATAGCATTACGGTACAGTAGGCCACTGCTGTACCTACCTCTGTGTCGTCAAGTATACTATCCATCCATACCTGTGGTGCATTTCATTTTTGCACAGTTTGCTGACCACCAATGTATAATATATAGCATTACGGTACAGTAGGCCACTGCTGTACCTACCTCTGTGTCGTCAAGTATACTATCCATCCATACCTGTGGTGCATTTCATTTTTTCACAGTTTGCTGACCACCAGTATATAATATATAGCAGTACGGTACAGTAGGCCACTGCTGTACCTACCTCTGTGTCGTCAAGTATACTATCCATCCATACCTGTGGTGCATTTCAGTTTTGCACAGTTTGCTGACCACCAGTGTATAATATATAGCAGTACGGTACAGTAGGCCACTGCTGTACCTACCTCTGTGTCGTCAAGTATACTATCCATCCATACCTGTGGTGCATTTCATTCTTGCACAGTTTGCTGACCACCAGTATATAATATATAGCATTACGGTACAGTAGGCCACTGCTGTACCTACCTCTGTGTCGTCAAGTATACTATCCATCAATACCTGTGGTGCATTTCAGTTTTGCACAGTTTGCTGACCACCAGTATATAATATATAGCAGTACGGTACAGTAGGCCACTGCTGTACCTACCTCTGTGTCGTCAAGTATACTATCCATCCATACCTGTGGTGCATTTCATTTTTGCACAGTTTGCTGACCACCAGTATACGGTATATTATATAGCAGTACGGTACAGTAGGCCACTGCTGTACCTACCTCTGTGTCGTCAAGTATACTATCCATCCATATCTGTGGTGCATTTTATTTTTGCACAGTTTGCTGACCACCAGTATATAATATTTAGCATTACGGTACAGTAGGCCACTGCTGTACCTACCTCTGTGTCGTCAGGTATACTATCCATCCATACCTGTGGTGCATTTCATTTTTGCACAGTTTGCTGACCACCAGTATATAATATATAGCATTACGGTACAGTAGGCCACTGCTGTACCTACCTATGTGTCGTCAAGTATACTATCCATCCATACCTGTGGTGCATTTCATTTTTGCACAGTTTGCTGACCACCAGTATATAATATATAGCATTACGGTACAGTAGGCCACTGCTGTACCTACCTCTGTGTCGTCAAGTATACTATCCATCCATACCTGTGGTGCATTTCATTTTTGCACAGTTTGCTGACCACCAATATATAATATATAGCATTACGGTACAGTAGGCCACTGCTGTACCTACCTCTGTGTCGTCAAGTATACTATCCATCCATACCTGTGGTGCATTTCATTTTTTCACAGTTTGCTGACCACCAGTATATAATATATAGCAGTACGGTACAGTAGGCCACTGCTGTACCTACCTCTGTGTCGTCAAGTATACTATCCATCCATACCTGTGGTGCATTTCAGTTTTGCACAGTTTGCTGACCACCAGTGTATAATATATAGCAGTACGGTACAGTAGGCCACTGCTGTACCTACCTCTGTGTCGTTAAGTATACTATCCATCCATACCTGTGGTGCATTTCATTCTTGCACAGTTTGCTGACCACCAGTATACAGTATATAGCATTACGGTACAGTAGGCCACTGCTGTACCTACCTCTGTGTCGTCAAGTATACTATCAATCCATACCTGTGGTGCATTTCATTTTTGCACAGTTTGCTGACCACCAGTATATAATATATAGCATTACGGTACAGTAGGCCACTGCTGTACCTACCTCTGTGTCGTCAAGTATACTATCCATCCATACCTGTGGTGCATTTCATTTTTTCACAGTTTGCTGACCACCAGTATATAATATATAGCATTACGGTACAGTAGGCCACTGTTGTACCTACCTCTGTGTCAAGTATACTATCCATCCATACCTGTGGTGCATTTCATTTTTGCACAGTTTGCTGACCACCAGTATATAATATATAGCATTACGGTACAGTAGGCCACTGCTGTACCTACCTCTGTGTCGTCACGTATACTATCCATCAATACCTGTGGTGCATTTCAGTTTTGCAGTTTGTTGACCACCAGTATATAATATATATAGCCGTACGGTACAGTAGGCCACTGCTGTACCTACCTCTGTGTCATCAAGTATACTATCCATCCATACCTGTGGTGCATTTCAGTTTTGCACAGTTTGCTGACCACCAGTATATAATATATAGCAGTACGGTACAGTAGGCCACTGCTGTACCTACCTCTGTGTCGTCAAGTATACTATCCATCCATACCTGTGGTGCATTTCAGTTTTGCACAGTTTGCTGACCACCAGTGTATAATATATAGCAGTACGGTACAGTAGGCCACTGCTGTACCTACCTCTGTGTCGTCAAGTATACTATCCATCCATACCTGTGGTGCATTTCATTTTTGCACAGTTTGCTGACCACCAGTATACAGTATATTATATAGCAGTACGGTACAGTAGGCCACTGCTGTACCTACCTCTGTGTCGTCAAGTATACTATCCATCCATACCTGTGGTGCATTTTATTTTTGCACAGTTTGCTGACCACCAGTATATAATATTTAGCATTACGGTACAGTAGGCCACTGCTGTACCTACCTCTGTGTCGCCAAGTATACTATCCATCCATACCTGTGGTGCATTTTATTTTTGCACAGTTTGCTGACCACCAGTATATAATATATAGCATTACGGTACAGTAGGCCACTGCTGTACCTACCTCTGTGTCGTCAAGTATACTATCCATCCATACCTGTGGTGCATTTCATTTTTGCACAGTTTGCTGACCACCAGTATATAATATATAGCATTACGGTACAGTAGGCCACTGCTGTACCTACCTATGTGTCGTCAAGTATACTATCCATCCATACCTGTGGTGCATTTCAGTTTTGCACAGTTTGCTGACCACCAGTATATAATATATAGCATTACGGTACAGTAGACCACTGCTGTACCTACCTCTGTGTCGTTAAGTATACTATCCATCCATACCTATGGTGCATGTCATTTTTGCACAGTTTGCTGACCACCAATATATAATATATAGCATTACGGTATAGTAGGCCACTGCTGTACCTACCTCTGTGTCGTCAAGTATACTATCCATCCATACCTGTGGTGCATTTCAGTTTTGCACAGTTTGCTGACCACCAGTGTATAATATATAGCAGTACGGTACAGTAGGCCACTGCTGTACCTACCTCTGTGTCGTCAAGTATACAATCCATCCATACCTGTGGTGCATTTCATTTTTGCACAGTTTGCTGACCACCAGTATATAATATATAGCATTACGGTACAGTAGGCCACTGCTATACCTACCTCTATGTCGTCAAGTATACTATCCATCCATACCTGTGGTGCATTTCATTTTTGCACAGTTTGCTGACCACCAGTATATAATATATAGCATTACGGTACAGTAGGCCACTGCTTTACCTACCTCTGTGTCGTCAAGTATACTATCCATCCATACCTGTGGTGCATTTAATTTTTGCACAGTTTGCTGACCACCAGTATATAATATATAGCATTACGGTACAGTAGGCCACTGCTGTACCTACCTCTGTGTCGTCAAGTATACTATCCATCCATACCTGTGGTGCATTTCAATTTTGCACAGTTTGCTGACCACCAGTATATAATATATAGCATTACGGTACAGTAGGCCACTGCTGTACCTACCTCTGTGTCGTCAAGTATACTATCCATCCATACCTGTGGTGCATTTCATTTTTGCACAGTTTGCTGACCACCAGTATATAATATATAGCAGTACGGTACAGTAGGCCACTGCTGTACCTACCTCTGTGTCGTCAAGTATACTATCCATCCATACCTGTGGTGCATTTCAGTTGTGCGCAGTATATATAGTAGTAGGCCATTGCTATTGATACTGGCATATAATTCCACACATTAAAAAATGGAGAACAAAAATGTGGAGGTTAAAATAGGGAAAGATCAAGATCCACTTCCACCTCGTGCTGAAGCTGCTGCCACTAGTCATGGCCGAGACGATGAAATGCCATCAACGTCGTCTGCCAAGGCCGATGCCCAATGTCATAGTAGAGAGCATGTAAAATCCAAAAAACAAAAGTTCAGTAAAATGACCCAAAAATCAAAATTGAAAGCGTCTGAGGAGAAGCGTAAACTTGCCAATATGCCATTTACGACACGGAGTGGCAAGGAACGGCTGAGGCCCTGGCCTATGTTCATGGCTAGTGGTTCAGATTCACATGAGGATGGAAGCACTCATCCTCTCGCTAGAAAAATGAAAAGACTTAAGCTGGCAAAAGCACAGCAAAGAACTGTGCGTTCTTCTAAATCACAAATCCCCAAGGAGAGTCCAATTGTGTCGGTTGCGATGCCTGACCTTCCCAACACTGGACGGGAAGAGCTTGCGCCTTCCACCATTTGCACGCCCCCTGCAAGTGCTGGAAGGAGCACCTGCAGTCCAGTTCCTGATAGTCAAATTGAAGATGTCACTATTGAAGTACACCAGGATGAGGATATGGGTGTTGCTGGCGCTGGGGAGGAACTTGACAAGGAGGATTCTGATGGTGAGGTGGTTTGTTTAAGTCAGGCACCCGGGGAGACACCTGTTGTCCGTGGGACGAATATGGCCATTGACATGCCTGGTCAAAATACAAAAAAAATCACCTCTTCGGTGTGGAATTATTTCAACACAAATGCGGACAACAGGTGTCAAGCTGTGTGTTGCCTGTGTCAAGCTGTAATAAGTAGGGGTAAGGACGTTAACCACCTAGGAACATCCTCCCTTATACGTCACCTGGACCGCATTCATCAGAAGTCAGTGACAAGTTCAAAAACTTTGGGTGACAGCGGAAGGAGTCCACTGACAACTAAATCCCTTCCTCTTGTAACCAAGCTCCTGTAAACCACACCACCATCTCCCTCAGTGTCAATTTCCTCCTTACACAGGAAAGCCAATAGTCCTGCAGGCCATGTCACTGGCAAGTCTGACGAGTCCTCTCCTGCCTGGGATTCCTCCGATGCATCCTTGAGTGTAACGCCTACTGCTGCTGGCGCTGCTGTTGTTGCTGCTGGGAGTCGATCGTCATCCCAGAGGGGAAGTCGGAAGACCACTTGTACTTCTTCCAGTAAGCAATTGACTGTCCAACAGTCCTTTGCGAGGTAGATGAAATATCACAGCAGTCATCCTGCTGCAAAGTGGATAACTCAGGCCTTGGCAGCCTGGGCGGTGAGAAACGTGGTTCCGGTATCCACCGTTAATTCAGAGGCAACTAGAGACTTGATTGAGGTACTGTGTCCCCGGTACCAAATACCATCTAGGTTCCATTTCTCTAGGCAGGCGATACCGAAAATGTACACAGACCTCAGAAAAAGAGTCACCAGTGTCCTAAAAAATGCAGTTGTACCCAATGTCCACTTAACCACGGACATGTGGACAAGTGGAGCAGGGCAGACTCAGGACTATATGACTGTGACAGCCCACTGGGTAGATGTATTGCCTCCCGCAGCAAGAACAGCAGCAGCGGCACCAGTAGCAGCAACTCGCAAACGCCAACTCGTTCCTAGGCAGGCTACGCTTTGTATCACCGCTTTCCAGAAGAGGCACACAGCTGACAACCTCTTACGGAAACTGAGGAACATCATCGCAGAATGGCTTACCCCAATTGGACTCTCCTGGGGATTTGTGACATCGGACAACGCCAGCAATATTGTGCGTGCATTACATCTGGGCAAATTCCAGCACGTCCCATGTTTTGCATATACATTGAATTTGGTGGTGCAGAATTATTTAAAAAACGACAGGGGCGTGCAAGAGATTCTGTCGGTGGCCCGAAGAATTGCGGGCCACTTTCGGCATTCAGCCACCGCGTGCCGAAGACTGGAGCACCACCAAACATTCCTGAACCTGCCCTGCCATCATCTGAAGCAAGAGGTGGTAACGAGGTGGAATTCAACCCTCTATATGCTTCAGAGGATGGAGGAGCAGCAAAAGGCCATTCAAGCCTATACATCTGCCCACGATATAGGCAAAGGAGGGGGAATGCACCTGACTCAAGCGCAGTGGAGAATGATTTCAACGTTGTGCAAGGTTCTGCAACCCTTTGAACTTGCCACACGTGAAGTCAGTTCAGACACTGCCAGCCTGAGTCAGGTCATTCCCCTCATCAGGCTTTTGCAGAAGAAGCTGGAGACATTGAAGGAGGAGCTAAAACAGAGCGATTCCGCTAGGCATGTGGGACTTGTGGATGGAGCCCTTAATTCGCTTAACCAGGATTCACGGGTGGTCAATCTGTTGAAATCAGAGCACTACATTTTGGCCACCGTGCTCGATCCTAGATTTAAAACTTACGTTGTATCTCTCTTTCCGGCAGACACAAGTCTGCAGAGGTTCAAAGACCTGCTGGTGAGAAAATTGTCAAGTCAAGCAGAACGTGACCCGTCAACATCTCCTCCTTCACATTCTCCCGCAACTGGGGGTGCGAGGAAAAGGCTAAGAATTCCGAGCCCACCCGCTGGTGGTGATGCAGGGCAGTCTGGAGCGAGTGCTGACATCTGGTCCGGACTGAAGGACCTGCCAACGATTACTGACATGTCGTCTACTGTCACTGCATATGATTCTCTCACCATTGAAAGAATGGTGGAGGATTGTATGAGTGACCGCATCCAAGTAGCACGTCAGACAGTCCGTACGTATACTGGCAGGAAAAAGAGGCAATTTGGAGGCCCTTGCACAAACTGGCTTTATTCTACCTAAGTTGCCCTCCCTCCAGTGTGTACTCCGAAAGAGTGATTAGTGCAGCCGCTCACCTTGTCAGCAATCGGCGTACGAGGTTACTTCCAGAAAATGTGGAGAAGATGATGTTCATCAAATTGAATTATAATCAATTCCTCCGTGGAGACATTCACCAGCAGCAATTGCCTCCAGAAAGTACACAGGGACCTGAGATGGTGGATTCCAGTGGGGACGAATTAATCTGTGAGGAGTGGGATGTACACAGTGAAAGGGGTAAGGAATCGGAGGATGATGATGAGGTGGACATCTTGCCTCTGTAGAGCCAGTTTGTGCAAGGAGAGATTGATTGCTTCTTTTTTTGGTGTGGGCCCAAACCAACCAGTCATTTCAGTCACAGTCGTGTGGCAGACCCTGTCGCTGAAATGATGGGTTCGTTAAAGTGTGCATGTCCTGTTTATACAACATAAGGGTGGGTGGGAGGGCCCAAGGACAATTCCATCTTGCACCTCTTTTTTCTTTCATTTTTCTTTCCTAGATGGGCCAGGTGTTTGTGTCGGCCACTTGTGTCGCTTAGCTTAGTCACACAGCGACCTTGGTGCTCCTCTTTTTTTCTTTGCATCATGTGCTGTTTGGGGACAATTTTTTTGAAGTGCCATCCTGCCTGACACTGCAGTGCCACTCCTAGATGGGCCAGGTGTTTGTGTCGGCCACTTGTGTCGCTTAGCTTAGCCATCCAGCGACCTCGGTGCAAATTTTAGGACTAAAAATAATATTGTGAGGTGTGAGGTGTTCAGAATAGACTGAAAATGAGTGGAAATTATGGTTATTGAGGTTAATAATACTATGAGATCAAAATGACCCCCAAATTCTATGATTTAAGCTGTTTTTGAGGGTTTTTTGTAAAAAAAAAAACGAATCCAAAACACACCCGAATCCGACAAAAATTTTTCAGGGAGGTTTTGCCAAAACGCGTCCGAATCCAAAACCAAAACACAAAACCCGAAAAATGTCCGGTGCACATCACTACTTAGAATGGATTCAAATTAATTTGGGACCTTAGTAAATATACCTCCTTGTGATTTTACCAGTTTGTTATATTCTCTAAGAGCCCTATTCTTGTCTTCTGATATACTGTATCATGTGAACTATTAAGAGAAAGAAAACACCAGAAAAAGCATGGAGATGCAGAGGAAAGAAGATACAGAAAAGAAAGCTTTTGCACCCGCTGAGTAGCTTCCTGTCTGGGCAGCCTAGCTGCGCTGGCAGGCGGCTGCCCGCCGAGCCCAGGGTTGCAGCGGCAGCGTGTGATGTCACACAGCCACTGTGGCTCACCCTCCGCCTGCGTTGTCCGGACCGTGCCCCTTTAACAGCCGTTGGCATGCCCCCTCCCGCCTCAGCCTGTCAATCAGTCAGAGGTGATCACAGCCCACAGATGCTTTTAGCATCTCACTGGGCCTCCCGTGGTGCGAGTGTGCATATCCCAAAGGGCTTCAGACTGCGATCGCTGCCACTGCAGTGATATAGTCTGAATTAGGTCCTATGATTTCTCTACTAATAACCTATCCAAATTCTTGTTTTCCCCAGGCAGCCTATAAATTGGTTCTCCTCGAAAAATCTCTTTCCATGGGCCTAATTCAGACCCAATCGCTGCAACGGCAGTGGTCGCAGCCTGAATCCCTTTGTGTAGTGCGCACACAGTGAGATGAAAAAGCATCTCACTGGTGCGATCGCCTCTGCCTGATTGACAGACAGAGGCGTTCACGGAGCGGGAGTGCAGCTGCGTTAGAACGCTATTGGGGGGGCGCGGTCCGGACAACGCAGACCGTTGCTGGGGTGGGCCGTGGCAGCTACATGACATCACATGCACCCTCTACACCCCAATATATGGTGGGTAGCCGTCTGCCACCTCAGCTAGGCTGCGTAGGCAGGGAGCCACTCGCCGGGTGCGAAAGCATCGCTGCCGTACAATACTTTCTCACCTCTGCGGGGAAGGGGGGGGGGGATAAGGGCTTGACATGTGGGGCGGACTAGCCCTGTACTGAACGTCCCCCCTCATCTCAGAGATTCTGATCGTAGATGTGCTAAGTTTAGCACATCTACGATCTGCTCTGAATCGGGCTCCATATACTTACAATCCTACCTGCAGTGCTCCGTATTCCGGTTGCTTTTCTCTCATTCATTACATATAAAGCATCTCCACATGCCTATATTCCCAATATGATTTTTTTTCTAAGCGGTGTCTAACCCAGGAATAACTAATGGCCGCCATACATCTGAGATGTATTGGAGCAATGCCTCGATCCCCCAACAACCAAGTCATGGGATAGAGAATATTTAATGGGATCGGGGAATCACGCATTTTTAACGTTTCATTTTCCTGATCACATGATGGATTGCCAATCATCAATGGCCGCGGATCGGCAGTGCCGGAAAGGTCAGGGAATCGACTCTTAGTTGTATGGGGGCAGTCAAAAAAACTTTCTGCACTGTTTCAACATCACTGAAAACTTCATTAGTAAACTCATATGTAACATATTTATCTCTCCACCTTGAAACAACCAATTAACAATCTTATGTTTTCTTATCTCTGTAAGCAGTAACTCTCGGCAAGTACTCCTTATTTCATTTACAGCAAAACCCTCAATAAATAGTAAATACCCCTTAAAATTCCATATAAAGAAGCCTTCTAAATTCAATGGCTTTACATAGGGGAACAACTGTGTTTCTAGGACCAACAACTTCCTTTGTACAACCTTTTTTCTTTCTGGTAGCAAACTTCTATACTCAGAGGGCCTGATTCACATCCCAATGGTAGTGCAGCTCGTGTCACAAAGTACTGATGAGCAGGACTCGCATTGTACGTGTACAGTATTGGGTCGGCAACGTTGAATGCAGATCGACAGCAGATATTAGTGACTGACAGTTTGCTGCCATTTGGGGGCAGGGAGAGAGCAGCGATGGAGACGTGCCACTGCCACTGTGGGGTGCCCACAGAGAATGCCTTGTCTGTTTGATGTATCTGTGGTGGCCCACTTGTGCAACCCCATGGATCACGTATCATGGTGTCGCAGCTGGGCGTGACGCTTCCTACTGCATTGCCATATTAGTGTTATCGCTGCTGCTTCCATATAAGCAGCTGCAATAGCTACTCCAACCACACCTGAATCAGGCCCAGTGAGAACAAGAGAATTATATATAGCAATAGCTGAGTGCACCTGGTTATGATTTACAATCCTAGCTCACAGATCATATAGTGGATCAAACTATTATTCTCATTAGGGCCGTAGAACCATTTACAGGGTGACTGGAGACAGAAACTGTTAGAATTTCCAACTGTAGCGTGGGCCATACATTACATTACATCAGCCAGAGCGTGGTCTGCAGATCGGAATACATCGATAATTGGCGATCCATACAGGAATCTGCAAAATCCAGCATGTTAAAAATCAAAATTTATCAAAACTGATAATCTTTTGGTTGGAACTGGCGAATGGAGGATTTCCAACATGTTGGATTTCCCCCAATCCCTGACCAGGCATCGGGGGAATGGGAAATTAATTACACCAAAATTCCGCTGAAGTCACACACAGCAGCCTGACACACACACACAGCAGCCTGACACACACACACAGCAGCCTGACACACACACACACACAGAGCAGCCTGACACACACAGCAGCCTGACACACACAAAACACATACATGACATGTGAGGGGCAGCACCGGGCTCTCTCACCTCTGTAATTCTGTCCTCCTGTTGCCAGACTGCGGGGTGAGGCGGCTCCTTCCCCATTGCTTCTATGGGCTCTTTAAATATCCGTGGAGGGAGTCTGCCCCTGCCAGTTCCACTGCCCTGAACCTAAAGTTTGGTCAATCAGTTCTGCAGGTACCTCAGCACTCTCCCTCCCATACTGGGAACTTTGGTACATCCCCTCCCCATGGTACTAAATTGGACCCCAGCATCCTATAGGATGTAAGAGAAAATAGTATTTTAATTACATACCGGTAAATCCTTTTCTCATAGTCCGTAGAGGATGCCGGAGAGCCCGCCCTGTGCTTCGTATTCCTGCATTGTTTCTTGACTAAGTTTGTTGGTTCAGCCATTGCTGAATAGTTCCAAGCTGGTTAGTTTGGCTTTCCTTTTTGTTATGTGTGAGCTGGTGTGAATCTCACCACTATCTGTGTATTTCCTTCTCTCGAAGTATGTCCATCTCCTCTGGCACAGTTTCTAGACTGAGTCTGGTAGGAGGGGCATAGAGGGAGGAGCCAGCCCACACTATTAAACTTTTAAAGTGCCATTGACTCCCAAAGGACCCGTCTATACCCCATGGTACTAAATTGGACCCAGCATCCTCTACGGACTACGAGAAAAGGATTTACCGGTAGGTAATTAAAATCCTATTATTTTTTTCTACTCAGCTACTGTGTGTATCTATCAGTAGTTCCCTAATAAATACTGTAAGAAATCCCCCCCCCCCCCCCCCCATGTGCACAGTGGTATTGCCTGACATGAATTAAATTGGGCTTTACTCTTCCTTTTGACTACATTGGATCACGTCAACAGAATGAGGATGAGGACATCCCGCTGGTCCATTCTCCTGGCTTTAGTGGTGTCATTTATTTATTCACCACTAGCCAGTGGCGTAAGTACGTCCCAGTCACCCGGAGGCATGATAAATGTTGGTCGTCTTGAGGAAGTCTCCGTTGCTAGGAGACGAAACGCGTTGACGCCCCTTTCCACAAGTTCATTATTGGACATCTGTTATTTGGCAGACAGGCTCCATACCATCTTGGCTCCCAGCACCCCGTCCGGTGTTCACACTGCAGCCAGGTGACCTCTAGGAACTGCACCTCCGCTGTGAGGTAAAAAGTTATTTCAGCTATTCACGGCATCTTGTCATTTGGAAACTGCCGCGGCTATGGATACGAACGGATCTCCGCAGTGAGACCACTGTAGCATCAGCCATCAGCGGATGTGTTTTTCCATACTGCTACCACCAGCTGAAGAAAATTACGTCCCTTGTTGGGAAGTTCCTACTACAACACCATCTTATGGTCTTCTCTAACGGAGGTTAGAGCACCTCAGCAAGTTTGCTTTCCAATTATCACTGAGGCATTAACCAAAAATCTCTATATCTACCTCGTGCATTTGCATACAGGACCCTGTGATAAATTCCAGGAACCAGCACGGGGGTAACTATTATTGATTGTTTTGCCTCCAATAATTTTATATTAGCTATTGCGGAGCATTCTGTGGACAGTTTATATGATTTCACACTGGGACGCCAGTGATTGAATCAATTGATATTCTCTGTTAGAGAGATTCTCTCTCAAGATATCCATTTCTGCACTTTAGATATATTGTATACTGTTTTAACAGCACGTTTACAATTATAGATACAGTGTTTCTGCTTACACATGTTAGAGGTAGTAACCTCTGAATTTTTAAACTGCCAATTTTTTATGTATTGTTTGTTTCATGTGTCTATGTGGTATTTAATTGTTTGATAAAATATTTTCTTTTCAAAAGGTCAAGCCTCATTGAGTCAATTATTCTCCTTGCTAGACTGCATTTAACTGATTAATCAATTAACTTTAAGTGATTTTTGGAGCGCAGAGCATCTCTTTTGTTTGTGTTTCATATTGTTTTTCAGCCTAGCCAGCTGTTTTGCTCAGCAGCCGTAATATCACCATTTTTATATCGATCACCAGTTGGTAAATTTATTATTATATATTATTTATAGCGCCAGATATATACAGTTTGAGATTTATCTCCAGCTGTATCTATTTACAAGTTTTTATGATAAATGTTGGTGCCCCCCTACATATACACACACATACCATATGTAACTATCCGACACTCAGGGTGAACAGTAGTAACGTGCTCAGGTACCTTTCCGAAAAGTAATATAGACACACATAGAAAGTGGACGCACTCCAAGTCAGTCATTACAATAAAACAGATCCCAGCATACCATTATAGTACACCTACAGTGCTCCCTCACCCGCCAGCAGGTCTCGATGGAGATACTTTGGCGCAGCGGTGTGCCGATATACTTAGTGTTCACTCTAGAATTTTTTTAGGGCAGGTTGCTGATCATGGGGAGGGCACATTTTTCATTCGGGAGGGCAAATTTTTAAGTTAGATGGGCAAACTTAGGTACATACTATAATGCTTGGTGCTCCCATTCCTATAGGACAAAACATGGACAGTGCGCGGCGAAGGCGCGCAGCAAAAATTTAGGGGCGTTGCTTCATGGGGAAGGGGCGTGGCCACATAATAGTGGCAATTCACATGACGCCACACAGTAGAGCACCTAATACATATTGCACCAGGTAGAACCTCCTATACACACTGCGACAGATAGAGCACGTTATACATATTGCGCCAGATAGAGCACTGAGACACACCGCTCCAGGTAGAGAGCACTGAGACACACTGCACCAGGTAGAGAGCACTGAGACACACTGCACCAGGTAGAGAGCACTGAGGCACACTGCACCAGGTAGAGAGCACTGAGGCACACTGCACCAGGTAGAGAGCACCGAGACACATTGCACTAGGTAGAGAGCACTGAGACACACTGCACCAGGTAGAGAGCACTGAGACACATTGCACCAGGTAGAGAGCACTGAGACACATTGCACCAGGTAGAGAGCACTGAGATTGAAGTTTACAGCTGCAGTACTTACAAGGTAAATTTAGCCCAGGACACATAGGGGGGCTGATCACCGCCACGCTTGCGGAGCTGCATTAAAGATGGCGACCTGTTGATCCTCCCTGGCATCTCTGAGTCATTTTAAACATTCATACACAGGAGGGCTGGAGTTTGCCTCGGCGGGAGACGCAAACCCAGCTCTCCTGTCACACCAGATCATGAGCAGACCTAGTCACTGTGTCAGCTCAAGGCTGAGACAGCGGCGGCTGACAGCTACGTACGGGCGGGGCGGGCCGGGCCGCGGGAGACTCTCATGTGCTTACCGGGTCCGGCGGCGCACGGCTGGATCCGGTGGCGTGGCGGGGTCCGGCGGGCAGCAAACGGCGGGGCGCACAAAAACGGGCAGGGCGGGATTCAGCTGTCTTAAAAACGGGCAGGGTGCAGCTCCCTGTGAAAGACACCTAGCGTGAACACTAGAAATATATAAAAAAAACACACAAACGCCTCATTCACTTAAACACACACACACGCCTCTTTACTTAAACACACATGCTGCTTTCACTTAAAAACACACATGCCTCTTTCACACACACACACACACACACACACACACACACACACACACACACACACACACACACACATGCCTCATTCACTTAAAAACACATACATGCCGCTTTCTCACACACACACACACACACACACACACACACACATGCCTCCTTCACTTAAAAACACACACACACACACACACACACACACACACACACACACACACGCCGCTTTCACTTAAACACACACACCCAGACCAGGTGTGTGCTCTGTACATAGTCCTGTAGAAATGCTCAAATGCCTCCTTTAATCCTTGCCTCTCACACACATACCTCTCACTCACACACACACACACACACACACACACACACACACACGCCTCTCACTTACACACACACGCCTCTCACACACATGCCACTCACACACACACACATGCCTCTCACACATGCCTCTCACACACATGCCTCTTTTACTTGAACGCACAACTTTCCTTAAAAACACACACACACACACACACACACACACACACACACACACACACACACACACACACACACACACCTCACTTAAAAACAAGCACACACAAAACACAGTGCTTCCAACATTTATTAAAGCACCCCAGCACCCCCAACTACACCTCTCCCCCACCCCCACACAGTGCCTACCTTTGGCTATCATCAGGCTGACGGAGGAACAGAGGGAAGGCTAGCTTGTTTAACTGCGCTCTGGAGCTCCCCCTAGCTGCAGCCAGTGCCAGCTCTCTGTATATACAGAAGGCAGCTTCCGTGTCACTGACACAGCTCCTCCGTCTGCAATAGCAGCGAGCGATCGTCAGGCAGTGGGAAACAATGGAGGAGATGTGCCCCCTTGAGATCAGGAGCCCGGCGGCAGCTGACTCCACTGCCTCCCACAGTTCCGCCACTGCCACTATCCCCTCCACATTTTCAGTGTTGTACTGTCCAATGGTTTACTTTGCATACACCATTGGGACTGACTTTAGATGGGACTGAGCTAAAGCACTGGATTATTTCTCTGGATCTTTTGAGACTCACTGGATGCTTTTTAAATAGAATGCATGAGGAAGGTTCGACTGATGTGACAGATAAACTACTATCTTAATACTGTACCTTTCATTACATAAGTTTTCAGAGAGTATTTGGAAACTTAATTCAACATTTTTCCAAAAGCTTAAGGTGCTGGTGTGGACCCAGACTGGTGTTTGGTATGTATGAAGTCTGTCATGCTTACAAAGGATTACACAAGTGGTACTGTGCAGCTGTCAGTGACATATACTGAGAGACATATACTGAAACTTACAAAGTACTTAAAGAGTGATACAGTGGAGACAGGTAAAGTACCAGCAAATCAGCTCCTAACTGCCATGTTACTGTGCAGCTGTCAGTGACATATACTGAGACTTGAATCCACTATACAGTAATATAGAAGTGTTGGCTGTGTTATGTATAAGAGTAATTATTGCAGCTGGTCTGTGGGTTACAGCTCCCAGCTCTGCAAAAATAAAAGAGCAACAATGTAATTTGAGTGACAAGCTGCAGAGATTAACCCTTTCTGTGACTGCTGCACAGGGATCACACAACCTCTATTCATAGGGCTGACTTCAGTTAGGGGAGATGTGATCGCCCCGCAAACATGGCCAGCAACAGAAATCATAGGGCCCGGTACACTGATGTTTTTGGGGGCCCCCTTCCTCAACCCTCTGGTATGGTATGAGACAAAAATTCACATTATAGCACACGGTGTGAGCCGAAATTCACATTATAGCGCACGGTATGAGGCAAAATTCACATTATAGCACACAGAATGAGCAGAAATTCACATTATAGCACACAGAATGAGCAGAAATTCACATTATAGCATACGGCATGAGCCGAAATTCACATTATAGCACAGGGAATGAGCCGAAATTCACATTACGCCACACAGTATGAGCCTCCCCCTTGCGTCTCTCAGACACAATGCCCCCCATGTGTCTCTCAGACACACCATCATCTCTTCCCTGCATTGCCTCTCAGCCATACCATCCTGCCCCATGTTGTCTCTCAACTACATCATTATCTCCCCCATTGTGTCAGCTCTCAGCCATATAAACATCTCACGACTGTCAAACCATCATGTTCCGCCTGCGTCTTTCATCATCCCCCTCTACTCATTCTGTGTCAACCCCCCCCCTTCTTTATGTCTCTCTGTGCCCTCCCCCTCTATGTCTCTATGTGTGTGTCTCCCCCTCCCCCATCAATATATCTGTGTCCGGACATCTGCCCTCACCTTCTGGGAGCCAAGATATAGTGGATGGTGACAGGGCCGGTTCAAGCCCGCTCTGCGCCCCGGGCAGGAAACGGGTGTGTGGCTTAATACAGGGGGCGTGGTCAATTACGCCCCCTGTACAGTAGTAGTGCCGCTTAAATGCTGAGCGGTGCACGATGACGTCATCGCGCACCGCACAGCAAAAGGTCCTCTCCACGAAGGGAAACTAGACGCATAGCGTCTAGTTCCCTTCGTGGAGAGGACCTTTGCTGTGCGGTGCGCGATGACGTCATCGCGCACCGCTCAGCAAAGGTCCTCTCCACGAAGGGAAACTAGACACTACGCGTCTAGTTCCCTTCACAGGAGGCACAGCCGGGGGACACAGCGGGCAGCGGAGGGCACAGCAGTGGCGGATCTTGCCATGGTGCGGCGCCCTCCGGATGGCGCCAGCGCCCTCCGGAAGGCGGCGCCCCGGGCAAAAGTCCTGCTTGCCCGTGGCAAGATCCGCTACTCAGGGCCGGTGCAAGGTTTCTTGGCACCCTAGGCAAAACATCTCCCTACTGCCCCCCAACACTATCAATTACCCACTTTCCCAGTCAGTAAGGTGAAAGTGATTAGGAAGAGTCTTATACTTTTCCCAGTCGTCTGACTGCATTGACTACAACAAGGATGTATCTCTCAAAGACATCCTTAATTATTTGATGGGTACCCCCTTCCCAGATCCTGGCACCCTACTACCCAGCTGCCTATCTCTTTCTATTTCATTTTGTCTCTCCTACATCCATACACTGCCTCTCTCATTCATACATACATACATACATACATACATATATACATACATACACAGCCTCTCTCATACATCCATACACTGCCTCCCACACACATACATCCAGACACTGTCCTCTCTCATAAATACACTGCCTTTCTCATACATACTGTACGTACGTACGTACGTACGTACGTACATACATACATGGACTGCTTTTCACATACATCCATACACTGCCTCTCTCATACATACATACATACATAAATACATGCATACATACATACATACACAGCCTCTCTCATACATCAATACACTGCCTCTCATACATACATACATACATACATACATACACTGCTTCTCATACATATATACACTGCATCTCATACATACATACACTGCCTCTCATACATACATATATACATACACTGCCTCTCATACATACATACATACATACATACATAAACTGCCTCTCATTCATACATACATACATACATACATACGTACACTGCCTCTCATACATACATACATACATACATTGCATCTCATACATACATACATTGCATCTCATACATACATACATACACTGCCTCTCATATATACATACACTGCCTCTCATACATGCATACATACACTGCCTCTCATACATACATACATACATTGCATCTCATTCATACATACATACATACATACATACATACACACTGCCTCTCATACATACATACATACACTACTTCTCTCATACATACATACATACATACATACACTGCCTCTCATACATACATACATACATACATACATACACTGCCTCTCATACATACATACACTGCCTCTCATACATACATACACTACCTCTCTCGTACATACTGTATATCCATCCATACACTGCCTCTCATACATACATACATACATACACACACACACTGCCTCCATACATACATACATACAGTATATCCATTCATCCATACACTGCCTCCATATATATATACTGCCTCCATATATACATAGTCATACATACATACATAAATCCAACCCTCCTCCTCCCCCAGCCAGGGTGAACTTTCTTCACTTCTGCGGGGTGTGACTCCAGGCAGCGGCATCTTACTGCAAGGCAGAAAGCCATGGAGGGAATACTGCTCCATGCTGTTGTTGCCACCATCTCCCCGATCATGGTGCCGCCCAGGAAAGCACTGCTGCTGCTGGCAGGGAGGCACTGCTCCCGTTGCTGGTGTCGACTCCATAGTCCATGGTGGACGCTGACGCTGGTAAGAGGCGGGCGGCTGCGGCTGGTGAGGGGCGGGCGGCTGCAGCCGCTGATCAATTGCCGGCATTTATCCTCAATCCCCCCGCCCCTCCGGAACCCGCAGAAATATATATATATATTAAAAAAAACAGTACTGTGGGTTGTGAGGGGACATTGGCGGCCGCTCATCCCTCATGTTAATGTGCTGCTGTGCTGACTAAGCGGCGCCCTCCAGTGGCCGGCGCTCTAGGCAGCTGCCTAAAGCTGCCTAATGGTAGCGCCGGCCCTGCCTCTACTGGATGGTGAGGCCAGACAGCAGGCTGAGGTCAGGAAGCATTGGCATCACAGTTGTCCTGCTGGAAGCAGCCCTAACAAAGTGAGTGCTTCCCTGCTGCAGTAAAGTCATGCCGCTGAGCACCACGAACCTTGCTTGGCGCAATAGTGGGTATGCGGCAGAGCCGGTCCTAACCAAATGATGCCCTAGGCAAGATTTTGGCTGGTGCCCCCTAGCACCACGGCTGGTGCCCCCTAGCACCACCGCTGGTTCCGCCTCTGACCTTGCACCTCTTTCCCAGCACCATCACCCCTCGCCCATAGCAGTCCTTATTTGGTGTTTGTACCCCCTATATTTTAAATAGGAACAGTTTGCACATTTTGTGCACAGCCCAAAAAGGGGGGTGTTTTTGCTGGCAAGGGACATGGCCACTCAATAAACCCAATTCCAATTACGCCATACAGTACTACAACTTTATTCACATTTGATCATGCGATAGTGTCCATAATTCATATTACATCCCACAGTAGTATCACTTTACCTTATAAACGTTACTCCTCACAGTAGAGCCCCTTATTCACATTACATCACACTGAATTGCTCCTTATTCACATTACACCACACCGTATTGCTCTTTATTCACATTAGACGACACAGTAGTGCCCTTTCTATACGCAATGCCACATAGTAGAGCACCTTATACACATAATGCCACACATTAGTAATGCATTTATACACATTCCACACAGTAATGCCCCTTACACGAGACACCTTATTAATGTCCTTATAAACATAATGCGCCTTACACATTATGACAACCTTTATTAATGCCCTTTTACACAATGTCCCTTACAAATATGCCGCACATTATTAATGCCCTTATACACATGACAAACATAGTGCCCCCTACACATTTGCTGCACATTATTAGTGCCCCTATACACATAATGCCACACATACAGTAGTACCCTGTTACACATATACCGCACATTATTAATGCCCTTATACACATAATGACACACATAGTGCCCCTTACACATATATTGCACATTATTAATGCATTATTACATGACACACATAATGTTCCTTACACATATCCCAAACACTACTGCACAACCAACCCACTCACATGCACACAGCACTCACACGGCCACTAACACTGTGACCTCTGCCTCTGCTTGGATACAGATGTGTCCTCATAAATCTTGCCTCAATGCTAATGTCGGGCACACCTTTTTTAAATTAAAATGCATCTTATTTGCACTGCTATGTGGCTAGGATGCACAAGCAGCTTCTGCTGATTAAAATAATATTCAGCATGCCTATATACTGTGTGAGACTGTGGCTGTATCTGCATATGAAATGCTACACACAGAATATAGGCATGCCACATATCATTTTAATCAGCAGAAGCTGCTGATGCCCCAAGGCATATCAAATGCCCTAGGCAAATGCCTAGCTTGCCTATGCCTATGGCCGGCTCTGGTATGCGGTGCAGGTGTGGCGCCAGGGTGTCGGGTGGTGCAGGAAGGATTCCCTGGCCAGGAGGCCACTGAGTGTTGGGGACATTTGGAGGGCCCAATCCGCCCCTGCGCACCGCACTACAGCGTCAAACTGAAAATAAATTACAGTTCCCGACGCTTCTGGCAGCAAGGGCTGCTGGAAGCTTTAGTTTATTTTCAGTTTGAACTTTGATCACTGTAGTGCCGGCTCCTTAGATTCGGGCATGTCGCGGTGCTCCGTTGGACCTACATAGCAGGGTAAATCCGGACCGTTACTGGTGAGTAGGGTGCCGGACATTAGAGGATGCCTGTGCGGACCAGGCACAACCCGTGCACACACCTTTGAGTCCGCGGCACTACTATTTCAAATCTGCACGAACTGGCAGACAAACAGGAGCGGGCGTGGCTGTCGGTCCGCGGTAGATTTTAAATAGTAGTGCTGCGGCCCAGCGAGGGTGAGTGCTTGAAGAAGTGCCAGTATGCCATACCATCGTATACCAGCCCACTTCGAGCACTGTGACACATGATAAATAAAGCAGAGCTGTCAGCATAGCCTCCTGATGCGACCCCTGACGTGGTCAGTATAGAGGGGTATGGAAGGAGGGGCAGGAAGATGCTGGCAGCTGATCTCAGTTGTATCAGCATTTGTAACATGGGCACCAGCAGTATAATAATCAGAGCTTGCAGCATGCCACCTGCAGAATGAGGTGACCAATGGCATAGTGGAGTGGGGGTATGCAGGGTGCTGGCTCAGTAGTATCAGATGTAACATGGGCACCATCAGGGTAATAATTACTGTTGCCAGCAATACCACCTGCAGTATGAGGTGACCCTTGGCATTGGGGGGGGGGGGGGGAGGCTGGATGGGGGTGGGGGGGAGGGATGCTGGCAGCTGATCTCATTATTGGAGTCTAATAGTGCACATTGGCACTAGCAGGTATCAGGAAAACAGACAGACACCAGGACCATGGGACCCCCTCCTCCACCCAGAAGAGATATGACTGTGCAATTAACTGATCTATGGGGGCGCTGCTCCCCTCCTCCCCCTCCCGGTTATCTTGCCTCCCGAAGCTCCCAGCACACTACTAACTCAATACTTATGTTCCCGGGCAAGGTGAAGGAGGAGAAGAAACCGCTGTTGCCGCTGTCGCTGCCTCTGGGACAAATAAGCACTGTGTAGACTCACAAGCTCTGCTGCACTAGGGGGCTGAGGCCAGAGGCGGATTGGCCATAGGGTTCACAGGGAAGATTCCCGGTGGGCCGACGCACTCGTGGGGCCTGTTTTGTTTGAGGACATGTGGTCTTTTTTATAAACATAATGAATAAGATGCAAAATAATTTGCATATATGAAAATGACTTTGCCACTTAGCCTGTGATTGCAGATGATCTAGTGTATGCTCTCTCTGCCTGCTTGGCTGACATATAAGATTGAGTGAATAGTGATTGGGATACGGTTGGTGTAATAAGCAAGAAAATATATCTTTCTAAAGAATGATATAGTTTCCTAAATTCTGAAGGTGTATCATATAATGTGCTCATAATATTTAATTTTATTTCTTTTTAACTTCCCCCTTGATGCTGGACATGCCCACTATCTGGACAGTCTTGGGGGGAGGGTGCTGCTGCCATGGCCCATGGCTAGACCATATACCTCTGGTGCTGCCCATGCGGGGCCACTAGTGCAAATTTTTCCAGGGACGCTTTTTGTTCCCAATCCGCCCCTGGCTGAGGCTACTGACAACCCTGCGGTGCGTAGCCGATTTTGCATACTGACGGCACGCCCCGCCCCCCATTCCATCCGGATGCACAGTTAGAATTTCAGAAGGGGAAGTGTGAATCTAGGAGCAGCGGAAGAATGTCCAAAAACGGGTTGGCATGTATGCGCTGACTGGCTGGGGACTACCCAAACCTCGGGCCCCTCTGAACCTCAGGGCCCGTTACAGATTTCCCGTTTGTCCCCCCTGTTTCCAGGTCTGCCCGCAAGTGCAAGTATATACCGCACTTACCGTACCTTTGGATTTGCAGATATTTTCTTGCATTACATCGTATACATAGAAACATACCATTTTACGGCAGATAAGAATTACATGGCCCATCCAGTCTGCAATTTAGGGTTAGTTTAGGGGTCTGGGTTAGGGTCAGGGTTGGCAATAGAAATCTTGAGGCCCGATATCTCTGGCGGCCCCCGCAACCCCCCATTGACCACCACCTTTTACAGCAGTGGGCGGCTTAAAAAAAAATAGTCGATAGATAGATGGGGTGATTCAGAGGCGATTGCTGCAACGGCAGCGATCGCACTTTGAAGACTTTTGTGGGGCGCACTGCGCACCCAGTAAGTCCCAGTGAGATGCTAAAAGCATCTCACTGGTGCGGTCGCGGGGCAGGAGGGGGCGTGCCACCGGCGTTAGAACGCAGTTGGTGGGGTGCGGTCTGGACAACGCAAGCATGCCCGGATCGTTGTGCGTGATGTCATACACCGCTGCTGTGACCCAGAACGCGGTGGGTAGCCACCTGCCAGCGCAGCTAGGCTGCACAGGCAGGGAGCTACTTGGCGTGTGCGAACGCGTCGCCGTCGTGCAATGTTTTCGCATCCATGTGGAGGGGGCAGGAGCTGACATGCGGGGTGGACTAGTCTTGTGCTGGGCGTCCCCCCGCATGTCAGAGAAACTGATCGTAGATGTGCTAAATTTAGCACATCTACAATCAGCTCTGAATCACCCCCAGAATGTACACATATACACAGACATACATGCATACATGCAGCTATTGGGGGTAATTCTGAGTTGATCGCAGCAGCAAGTTTGTCAGCAGTTGGGCAAAACCATGTGCACTGCAGGGGGGGGGGCAGATATAACATTTGCAGAGAGAGTTAGATTTAGGTGGGTTATTTTGTTTCTGTGCAGGGTAAATACTGGCTGCTTTATTTTTACACTGCAATTTAGATTTCAGTTTGAAGACACCCCACGCAACTCTAACTCTCTCTGCAAATGTTATATCTGCCCCCCCTGCAGTGCACATGGTTTTGCCCAACGGCTAACAAACTTGCTGCTGCGATCAACTCAGAATTAGGCCCATTGTTTGAAGCTGCAGGAGCACCTTCTATTGCGGCAAGACGGAGGATATAGGTGGTCATTCCGAGTTGATCGCAGCCAGCAACTTTTAGCTGCTGCTGCGATCAATAGTCCACGCCTATGGGGGAGTGTTTATTAGCTTAGCAGGGCTGCGATCACTTGTGCAGCCCTTCTAAGCTAAAAAAAAATCAAGCAGAAGTAGAGCAGCCCTGGACATACTTACCCTGTGCGATGGATCCAGCGATGATGAGCCCGGCTTTGACGTCAGACATCCGCCCTCCGTTGTCCTGGACACGCCTGCGTTTTACTCACCACTCACCGAAAACGGTCTGCAACAGTCCGGAACCACCCTGCCACGCCTCCTTCCTTTCAATCTTCTTAGCGGTCGCCTCTGCGACCGCTGCCGTCGGGAGCCGCTACGTAACCCGGCGACCTCTGTCGACGGGCAACATCGCGCATGCGCACAGCGGCCGCCGCGCATGCGCATTCCGCACCCGTTTGCACCGCAGTGAAAAACCGCTGCGTGCGAACTTGTCGGAATGACCCCCATAGTTACAACTGAAACAATGCTTAGGACATGGGATATTGGTGGTCATTCCGAGTTGTTCGCTCGCTAGCAGTTTGTAGCAGACGTGCAAACGCTATGCCGCCGCCCACTGGGAGTGTATTTTAGCTTAGCAGAAGTGCGAACGATTGTAACGAAGAGCAGCTACAAATTAATTTTGTGCAGTTTCAAAGTAGCTGCAGACCTACTCAGAACCTGCGATCACTTCAGACCATTCAGTTCCGGATTTGACGTCACAAACGCCCAGCGTTCGCCCAGCCACCCCTGCGTTTTTCCTGGCACGGCTGCGTTTTTCCGAACACTCCCTGAAAACGGTCATTTGCCACCCAGAAACGCCCACTTCATGTCAATAACTCTGCGGCAGCCAGTGCGACTGAAATGCATCGCTAGACCCCGTCATAATAGTACGTCGCGCGTGCGCATTGCGCCACGTACGCATGCGCAGAAGTGCCGTTTTTTAGCCTCATCGCTGCACAGCGAATGAAAGCAGCTAGCGAACAACTTGGAATGACAACCATTGTCCTCTCATGAGCCGGCTTTCCAGAAGTACATACACCGCAACGGCAGGCACTTTGCCACAGAACTCCACTGCAGAAGATGGCTTTCGGTAAGCCTTCACGGCATATAGTTGTGCTCACCCTCATCGTGTTGATATACATGAACAGCTCATCTCCACACAATAGACAGTCTCACTCCATAGTCCATTGGGGGTCATTCCGAGTTGATCGCAGCCAGCAACTTTTTGCTGCTGGTGCGATCAACTAATCCCCGCCTATGGGGGAGTGTATTTTAGCTTAGTAGGGCTGCGATCGCTTGGGCAGCCCTGCTTAGCTAAAAAAGTTTTGTGCAGTTGAAAAGTAAGGCTGGAGCTACTTACCCTGTGTGACGGATCCAGCGACGTTCCTCCCGGCTATGACATCAGACATCCGCGCTCCGTTTGCCTGGACACGCCTGCGTTCGGATGACCACTCCTCAAAAACGGCATCCATAGGTTAGTATCCGTCCCGGAATGCCTCTCCGCTGTCAATCTTCTTGCGAACGGCGCTGCGTCTAATTTTTCGCTGTGCACGTCGTTGCCCGCAATGCGAACGCCGCGCATGCGCAGTTCTGACCCGTTCACACCGCAGCGAAGAACCACTGCGTGCGTACGGGTCGGAATGACCCCCATTGCGTTCTCACCCGAAATGGTACAACTGGAAATTGCAGCATTTCTGCTATTGGATTTGGAATATACTTATAGCACTTCGGGTGAATGGGCTCATTAATTCATTCTATGTCCTCCATGTGTATGGATATTAAGTGAGTTCATATATTTGAAATATCCGTTTCATCCATTGGATAGTCTTTTCCATAAATAAATAAATAAAAATATTTGAGACTATTTTTACACATTGATTGAAAAGCACTTAACGTTTACATTCATCATTTTTATGAATTTTTTATCAATGCAATCGATTGCTTGTATATTTTATTGTGTGTTTATATGATTGATGTACTATTACATTTTAATATCATTTATAACATGTTGTAGTGCATTGTGTCATGTTTATTCAGCTATGGTATATTGATTAAATATTAGTGCAGCACTATTTATATATATATTATTATATGACAGTATTATTGAATAATATTAAACTATAGGGTGCAAGGTGACCTCTGATTCCTGGATTGGCAATGCAAGGGTCGAATGCCCCCAGGAAACATAATCACACCACTAGGAAGGGTGACTGAAATGCCATATGTAGGGCACGTCCAATATTGGAGCCTTGCCAGGTGAGGGTCTCACATGTTTAACACTGAGACCTGGAAGTCAGTCAATGCTTGTTACACTATGGAGGCTTGTTCACAACAACCACCCAACCATGGTAGTACTGCCATCTCTGCATGAGCCAATCACAAGAAAGATGGAAGTATTGGTGGGTTTATAGGCCGCTAAATAGCAGCCACTGCTTAATAAAGTAGATAACGTTTCTACTTTGACATTTAATGTAATGTTTGATGAGGATTGCATTGCCATATTTGTCTTAAAGTTTGTCAGTTTTAAGGACTTAAGGGGGACATTTACAAAGCAGTGATGAAAGTGAAGTGAGCCAGTGGAAAAGTTCCCATTATTGTAGGTTTACAAGGTGGACATCTAGTATAGTGGCTTCAAACTACTGGAGCTCATCTCATAGATTTTGTGTTTTTCTCAGGATCATATATTAGCAACATGATTGGCAAGCCTTCTGACAAATCTGATCAGATAAAAGTATTGGCTAATGTGTTTGGAATGTACTTTTGGCTTCCATCCAATTGTGGCAAAAATCACCTACAAATCTGAGTTAATTGAATCTTGACGTTTCTAAAAATAAATAAATAAGGTTACCTCCCCAGGATCCATAAATACAAGCCTTTTTAATGGCCCTACCACCGTGGCCTCGTTCTCTTACCTGATTTATGAGATCTATGCTTTTTTATTGAAAATTTGTTCATCAGAACAGGATACGGTCATTAGGTCAACCACACTTAGGTCAACACTCATTAGGTTGACCACTATTGGCCGACATGCATTAGGTCGACATGGTCATTAGGTCGACTTGAACAAGGTTGACATGGAAAAGGGTTGACATGAGTTTTTCCCAATTTTTTTCCATTTTTTTTAACAGTTTCATACTTTACGATCCACGTGGACTACGATTGGGAATAGTAACCTGTGCCGAGCGCAGCGGTAGTGGAGCGAGACACCTTGCCCGAAGCATGGCGAGCGAAGCGAGGTATGTGAGGAGACAGGTGCACTAAGTGGGGTTCCCCATAACTTTATGAAGAAAACGACACCAAAAAAATAGTTTAAAAAAACCCTCATGTCGACCTAATGACCATGTCGACATAATGCATGTCCACCAATAGTGGTCAACCTAATGACTGTGGACCTAAGTGTGGTCGACCTAGTAACCCATACCCATCAGAACAGTTCCTTTTGAGTTTTTTTTTTTAAATTCTTTATTTTTCATTTTACAAATTGAAACAATTTCCATATACTTCAGCATATATGTCAAAAAATAGAACTTAGACAATAGTCGCATAGCATAGTGACTGTAGTTACCAAAATGGCAACAAAGAAAAAGGGGTTATCAGATACATATATGTCATCCTACGCTGTACATCATTCAACATAAAGCAGAATATTTGGAATAAAGAGCACCTCGTAACAATACCACTCATTAACATAGTAATCATACAATATTTGAGGTAGCAAACATTTAGAAACAATCAAAAATTAAAAGGGGGAGGACAAGGGAAAAGGGGGGGGGGGAGGGTGGAAAAGGTCACATATACAGTGGGGATCGAAAAATTTGGGCACCCCAGGCAAAAATTCATTTTAATGTGCAAAAAAAAGCCAAGGAAAGATGGAAAAATCTCCAAAAGGCATCAAATTACAGATTAGACATTCTTATAACATGTCAAAAAAAGTTTGATTTTATTTCCATCATTTACGCTTTCAAAAGAACAGAAAACAAAAAATGGCGTCTGCAAAAGTTTGGGCACCCTGCAGAGTTAATACCTTGTACTGCCCCCTTTGGCAAGTATCACAGCTTGTAAATGCTTTTTGTAGCCAGCCAAGAGTCTTTCAATTCTTGTTTGAGGTATCTTCGCCCATTCTTCCTTACAAAAGTCTTCCAGTTCTTTGAGATTCCTGGGCTGTCTGTGACGCACTGCTCTTTTAAGGTCTATCCATAGATTTTCAATTATGTTGAGGTCAGGAGATTGTGAAGGCCATGGCAAAACCTTCAGTTTACACCTCTTGATGTAATCCACCGTGGATTTTTAGGTGTGTTTAGGATCATTATCCATTTGTAGAAGCCAGGCTCTCTTTAACTTCAGCTTTTTCACAGATGGCATCAAGTTAGTGTCCAAAATTTGCTGGAATCTTATTGAATCCATTTTTCCTTCTACTCGTGAAATGTTCCCTGTGCCACTGGCTGCAATACAACCCCAAAGCATGATTGATCAACCCCCATGCTTAACAGTTGGACAGAGGTTCTTTTTATTAAATTCTGTGCCCTTCCTTCTCCAAACGTACCTTTGCTCATTCCTGCCAAAAAGTTCTATTTTAACCTCATCGGTCCACAGAACTTTATTCCAAAATGCATCAGGCTTGTCTATATGTTCATTTGCAGACTTCAAACGCTGATTTTTGTGGTGAGGACGTAGAAGAGGTTTTCTTCTGATGACTCTTCCATGAAGACCATATTTGTACAAGTTTCTCTTTATAATGGAATAGTGTACCACAACTCCAGTGTCTGCCAGATCTTCCTGGAGGGATCGTGCAGTCAAACGTGGATTTTGACTTGCTTTTCTCACAATCCTGCAAGCTTTTCTGTCTGATATTTTTCTTGGTCTTCCAAATCTTGCTTTAACTTCCACTGTTCCTGATGACTGCCATTTATTAATTACATTCCGAACAGAGGATATGGGCATCTGATAATGCTTTGCTATCTTCTTATAGCCTTCTCCTGCTTTGTGAGCATCAACTATTCTCAGTTTCAGTGTTCTACACAACTGCTTAGAGGAACCCATGGTGCTGATTGTTGGAGCAAGGTCAGATGAGTCTGGGCTTTTAAAACCTTTGAGATTGACATCACCTGGTCTTTCCAGACGATGATTGAGAACAATCCATGACACTGCCAGGTCTCAGCTGTCCAAAGGGGGCAGTACAAGGTATTAACTCTGCAGGGTGCCCAAACTTTTGCAGATGCCATTTTTTGTTTTCTATTCTTTTGATAGTGTAAATGATGGAAATAAAATCAAACTTTTTTTGACATGTTATAAGAATGTCTAATCTGTAATTTGATGCCTTTTGGAGATTTTTCCATCTTTCCTTGGCTTCTTTTTGCACATTAAAATGAATTTTTGCCTGGGGTGTCAAAGTCAGAAAAATATCACGCTGCACGTTGCCATATATGCACCTCATGCGCGTGCCTGCTGCACGTGCACATTCTCTCCCGTGCGTGTGGATATACGCAGCCGCGTGATGGCGCCTCCGCCATGCGCTCGAGCGCGTGGTATGTGCATTTACGGTAGACTTTGTGTGCGTCTAGCGGGCGACTCAATTGTTTAATAATAGAACCAAATAGCTCGTTTTATAGATAATGTTCCCCTTAATGATAACTGTAAGTTTGGTTAATGTGACTTGTTCACGGACTTGGGAATCCCTCTTTACGTGGTACAAAGGGTCTGATTAAGGTTGAACAGCTGTGTCTGGTACCTAACTGAAGAGTATTTTGATAGCAATAATCCGGTGTTGGTTAGGTAAAGATTAATCGCTCCTGCGTGTAGTTATGGCCATTAGTAGTTTCTGGACATATTCTATATTTGCAGTTCATTATCCATGCGGCGGGAATCCGGAGATTCCCACCCACCTGAGCTGTTTAAAATAGTCACAGCCCACCTGTTCAAACTAACCTATGACCTTTTGATATGATGCGAGGAGACATTCCTGTGTCCAATGAACAATGAGATTGTAGGTCCCTTTGTAGTATACTGTACCCAGTGTATATAAGATCAGCCAGCCTGAACAGCTCTCCCACTCTCTCCACAAACGGTTTTCATATTGACAAACTCAGGGCTGGTACCAGGCTGCGCTGCGATCGTTCCCAGTGTGTGTGTAAGTAATTCTCTGTAATTATCTCGCTCTTTGTTTGTATTGGCCACATTCTCTCTCTCTCTCTGTTTAGTTTAAGATTGTAACGTTATTGTATATTTATGTCTAGATATTCTGTTAGAATTATATGTTAGTATGTAGTGTATGACTTGTAACTGTTTTACCCCTTTTCGATATAACTAAAAGCTTGTTAGTAAAGGTGTTGGATCCTTAGCACGGTATTGTGTGTTCATTACATTGCAGAGAGTAATAGGAGCGTCTCGATCGCTCAAACAGCTTTAGTGTTAACAAGGTTAAGCAGCGTTATATCGCTACAGTGTTTCAGTACAAGGTTTACAGTATAAGAATATCCTTTCTGTGTGTTACATTCAAGGTTTACTGATTGTCGTCTTGTGAGCGTCAGCGCCGCTCGTGATCTCCTCGTGGTCTCGAGCGTCCGCTATGCTGATAGCGTAGCATTACGGTTGTCGCTCGCCTATAGCGTGCTCGACACCACGCATTAAGCTGTGAGCGAGCGTGCTGCATGTGCGTCTCGATCACGGCCTAGCGCATGCTACGCTAAATACGTACCCTTACGGTACCCCATACACCAATTGCGTACTGTGTCTCTTACCCATTATTGTGAAGGTTATAAGGTAATCTAAATCAGCATTATCAATTGGCGGCTCGTCCGTCCTCCACATATCCGCACTAGCGAAAACAAACGTTATCCGTCAGCAAGGGCGGGAAGGCAGTATCCCTTCGTATCGGGATACAGTAGTGCTGACTAGATAAGCGTCTGTTTCGCTAGATTGAAGGAGTGCTGGTGGGATCCGGAACCGGAGGTAAGAACAATACGCTATTGTTTTTTTTAAAACTGTTTATTTCTGTTTTGCGTACACACGCACGCACACACACAACTGTATCTCTTTTTCATTTGTGTATTTTCACATATCACCTTCCTGTTTGCCATTTCACAATTGATAACGTGCTGAGAAAGATTTGTTGCTATTGGTAGTTAAAAGTTAATATTAATACGTAAGGAAGTAATTATAAAAACACGCACACGGCTTGCCTAAAAATACAAGGAAGTTCTGTGTGGTGTTCAGTAGAGGATTACAATTAAAGGTCATTTACATTGATAAACGTGTTAGTTGTGTTACTGTGGACATACCTGGATTGCGTACACGTGTCTCTAACAAGGGGCAGAACGAGTGTACGCGACGCAAGGGTCGACGCACGGAGCGTATATTACGCAACGGAGCGTACGGATACGCCCACCGAAACTCAAATCGCACAATAGCATTGTTTTAGTGGGGGCGGTATAGTATAGCCACGCGATAATAGCACAAATTGATTTCAGTTTAAAAAAAAAAAAAATTAGTTTAAATACCTTACTTTACTGTAATGCCTCTGGGGAGAGCTATCAGATTACGGGAAATGATTTTTCTGATCAGAAAACTATAGAGTGATAGTGGGTTGAAAACGGTATGAGTGTATTGAACTCCTCTTGGTGAAATCTTGGTGAAGTAAGTCTTGGTGAAATCTTGGTGATAGGGCCTGCAACGATTACGTGGGTCTGCTAAAAGGGGCGGATTCGTTCGGAGCAGAAGAAGCTGGTGGAAGAGCTTGGAAAACTTCCACCGTACCTTTTGTGACGAATGGACACGAATGACTGTGGGGGATAAAGCACCATTTCCTGGGATAGGTAGTTTTGACTCAGAGGTATTGCATAATTTAAGGCGAAGGATCTGTCTCATAAAATCCGGGAAGCAACGAATTAGACATTATGATTGTTTACAGTTATGGCAACAGGAAGGTGAAATACAAGGAGGATTAGCTTATACAGCTGACTCTCACTGTGGTAACAAAAACATGGCAGCGAGAGAGAAGGTGGTTACAGAGAATGGCACACTGGTGAATGATAAACATGCACTTAGCAACTGTATTATAGACGATAAGAATAATTGTAATAAATGTAACAATGATAATTGTAATACTGTTAAATGTACAACTATTAACCCATGCAAGTTGCACCCCATGTTAAACTTCCCTCAGGATCACCAGCAAGAAAGTGAGCCCAGCACGATGTCGGCACCTTTTCCA
Source organism: Pseudophryne corroboree (assembly GCF_028390025.1). Taxonomy (NCBI): domain Eukaryota; kingdom Metazoa; phylum Chordata; class Amphibia; order Anura; family Myobatrachidae; genus Pseudophryne; species Pseudophryne corroboree. Next base: position 99,483,017 of record NC_086452.1, read on the forward strand.
GCAGCCATCACACAAGACATCCAGGTGGACGCGACCAATTCGGTAAAGGCAGTAATCAAACCCCCTAACGGAGGGTCAGGTGAGGTCGTGTCCACAGGTACGTACGGTGTTATATATCACGCACAAACAAATGTACCTCATATTGTAGAACCAACTCAGAATGACGTTATTGGACTTAATCCTGTCAGGGTAATTGCAGTGCCAAATGGGAAAACTGACACTTCAGGAGTCACTCCTGTCAGAAACATCGCCATTCACTGCCCCTTTTCCCGAACGGAATTAAGATCAATGGTGTCTGAATTCCCTGATCCTAGGAAAGATCTAGTTGCAAGCCAGAAGTACTTTAGAGAGCTAGGAAATACTGTGGAGCCCAATAACAAAGATTGGCGGGTATTGCTAAGGGCATGTTTACCCCCCAATGTCGACTCAGTGAAATTTATTGCTGACTGTAAACTAGATGAAGAGGTACCCCTTACGGATGAGTACAATCAAGATAATGTGAAAAGAATAAATCTGCAGTTGGGAGTGTACTTTCCTGCTGTTGTCAAATGGAACAAAATTTTCTCCATCAAACAAAAAGAGGGAGAAACAGCTGCTGATTATTTCCATCAGGCATTGCAGGACATGGCTAGGTATACAGGGATAGAAGACATTAAAACAAATGTGAATCATAGAGAAGTAGCTGTGTCCGTATTAATGGACGGCTTAAAAGACACACTAAGAATCAAGGTACAAACCTCTCTACCTCACTGGAGAGGTATCTCGGTGGCTGCATTAAGAGAGTCCGCTATCGAGCATGACCGTAATATCCAAAGAACCAGGGAAGCACAGGGAGAGCGGTTGATGGTGATGAGCATCCAAGCACTAAAGGAGGCATCATATCGACCGAAACCCCAGGCCACTGGCACATGGAGGAAGCCAAGGGTTTGTTATCTTTGTAAAAGAGAAGGGCATTATGCCAGTAACTGCAACAGCCCACATAAAGTCAGACCCCCTAGACAAGAACACGAGCAGAGTTACGACACTCGGAAGTATAATCAAGTATCACACATGTCAAATTTTGGTCCACACATATAATTTATGTAGTCGGGAAAGGTGATCATTAGGACTGATAGTAAGCCTGAGGTTACAGTTAATGAAATTGGGAGGTCATTCCTTGAAGACACAGGAATGACCGGGTAAAAATTGTAATGTATCTGTAAAATGTTTCTTTTTCCCCATCTCTGACGGTCACCACAACAGCTCCAACATCACCTGACTCAGAAGTCTACCAAACCCCAGTATGACCTACCAGCATCGATGTATCCTGGCCAGATACAAAGGGTGGAGTATGGAAATGCTGGTGGGAGAGACTATGCAAAGATACCATTGGACATGTAGATGTGACAGCCTGATGGTGAACGGAAGATCTGACAATGTTTCGTTGTTTATTGTTGGTTTATGTAACATATATATATATGAATTGTTCTTTCTCTCATTTGTTTTTTTTTCTCCTTCTCTCTCTCTCGTGTTCTCATGCTTTAAAAGATGGTATGTCACACATCAGTTAGACAAATGGTAATGCAAGATTTTTGCTCCTTACAGAGAGATCGCTGATTTGGAAGGAATATTGTATCACCGGAGTGTTCGTTTGGAAGACTGAGAGACAGCACCTTTGAGATGACAACAGAACAAGAAGAACAACAAGACTAGAGAACTAATCATCGTAACATTTTTCTTTCCCCTCAAAGTATTTTTTGTACCCCCATTACAAATTTCTCTTTCTCCTCCTGTAAGATGGACTCGCCCCAAGAGACTGCAGTCCGTGTTTTCCTGTTGACCATGATGTTGACCAGAGCAGTCTGTTTCGGTGAGAGTACCAGTGAGGTCGAGAAAGGATCCGGAATGGGTTTCTGATGACAAAGACGGAGGCGTAAATTTCCAATAGAAACACAATCACCGAGTAAAGGCGAGTATCAGAAAACGATCTGGTAGCATTGACAATAGAAGGAATTGTGAAGGATTGTTAGCTGAAGAGAACTGCATCTGTAGACACTGTGACAGTATAGTCGAGGATGGTTGCATCAAGAAATGTCAGTCCAGTTTTAATATCCATACGGACCGGCATCCATTGAGTGACTATCACTCCTTAGTGGGTAAAGTGTTAAATCAGACAGACTGTTGGGTATGCTCTCAAGTACCTCAAGGCCATAGCAAATCAGGACTAGTACCATTCCCTTTAACGGTAGGAGAGGTACTTGAGCTAAGTGGTGGGAGGCCGGTGGACAAGAGGTTTAATATCTCTAGTCCTCCTAGTTTGAAGCTCCACCAATATCATGTGGATAGGTCCTTAGTGTGCTTTAACATTTCCAATCCCCGAAAGCCGGGAAATTGGGAAGTGTCATGGAGTAATCAAACCATGACATTCTCACATAGAGCCGACAGATTGCCCATAGACACAGAACTTATACGCCAGATAGCCGACCATAGGAAATTCTTTCGGTATAGATACACCTTAGGAAGTAGGATCATGCGAGTTGGAGAAGTATCACCAGGATACTGTGCACAGATCGTACAAACTGATACGTGTACTAAACAGATGGAAGAATTAGGGCTAGGAGAGTTCACATGGAAAATTTGTAATATGGTTACGTCACACTCCGTCCCATATGTTCTCCCCGATGATGCATACTTCATATGCGGGAGGAAGGCGTATAAGTGGCTTGCCCCAAACTCAGAAGGGTTATGTTATATTGGAAAAGTACTGCCTGAGGTAATGACTGTATCCCACCCTAAAATGAAAGATATTCACCGTGGTGCCCAAGCTCCTTATACTCACACTCATTACGAGCACATCGTTAAACGGCACCTGATAGAAAGAACAGAGCATTCAGCCTCTGACCTGATCCATGAATCCACCGGGATTCAATTCCTACTCGCGTTAGATATCACTCGCACCGCTAGAGGAGTGATAAATTATAAATATATATCTGCGCTTGCAAATTTATTAGACAATATCACCGAAATGTATGACGACACATTCAGGTACACTGGGAAAGAGTTACAAGCCTACAAAACGGAACTGGTTCAGCATAGGATGATTCTCAATTACCTCACAGCTGTGACAGGCGGGTATTGTGTAACCCTGGCAACTCAATATGGAATCAAGTGCTGCACGTACATTACAAACAGCACGGAGGACCCAGCCGAGGTCATAGACCAAAAGATGGATGACATTTTACAATTAAAATGGGAGTTCCGAAGGAAACACAATCTCACCCTGGCTGCTGTGGGTAATGAGCTGACCAGTTGGGTGTCATGGTTGAACCCACGAAATTGGTTCTCTGGTTTAGGAGAATGGGCCCAAGGTATTATCATGGATGTAGGGAAATTTCTTTTGTGTATTCTGGGTGTCATCATATTGGTCGGTCTGATATTTAGATGCGTTCGGGTTTTAACGAAGTGTAAACGTAGTGCCCGATTGATGAGTTTAAGAAGCGAGGACACTGTATTAACAACGAATTATTTGATGTATGACCCAACAATAGAGACAATGTTGTGATGAAAATGTGATTCTACGGTCCGTTTCTTTCACCCGTTTCTCCTTTGTTTTCCTCCAAGGTACAAAGACATCCGCTTGGAAGAAGAATTTGACAACCTTATACACAGACCATTGATGGACAATGCCATAGACCCCCATTTTCCCTAGTGACTCTAAAATTTTACGATAGCCCAACACTTCAAAGATTGTAAGTCTATGGACATTGAGAAAGCTTTTTGCTCAAGCAATTATAGCAAAAGCATCGGAAGACTACAGTCAACATGTACATCGAGACAAGACATCAGACAAGACCTCAATCGGCAAATGTACATTAAACTCACATAGTTTATGACTGCATTTACCATAATTGCTTCTTATCTTCACCTCTACAACCTTCAGGAAATGACACACATAGTCGATAGGGAATATAGGCACAGATATCAGCACTCACATATCCCCCCATTCATGTATCATCAACTAAAATGTGCTCCCCCATTTTGTTGAAAACAAAAGCCGAAAAGAGCTCGGTAAAGTTTGACAGCCCATCCACAGACCCGTACCACGGGATAAGAAGGAATTCAAATGTATACTTCGCAATACCTCGAAGCTTGATTTAAAACACGTACAGCACGATGATACATGACCCCTCAAAACATGGACTCATACATACATGCTTCTACTATCTCACTAGGTCATACCTTTTTCCCACCTTCTTCTCTTCTCCCTTACCCAATCATAGAAATGTATTTTTACATGACATATATTTTTCTCTTTTTGAACTGTTTTCAGGAAATGGCAGTTATTGGTGACTGCCAAAGGGTGGACTGTCAAAGTCAGAAAAATATCACGCTGCATGTTGCCATATATGCACCTCATGCGCGTGCCTGCTGCACGTGCACATTCTCTCCCGTGCGTGTGGATATACGCAGCCGCGTGATGGCGCCTCGGCCATGCGCTCGAGCGCGTGGTATGTGCATTTACGGTAGACTTTGTGTGCGTCTAGCGGGCGACTCAACCGTTTAATAATAGAACCAAATAGCTCGTTTTATAGATAATGTTCCCCTTAATGATAACTGTAAGTTTGGTTAATGTGACTTGTTCACGGACTAAGGAATCCCTCTTTACGTGGTACAAAGGGTCTGATTAAGGTTGAACAGCTGTGTCTGGTACCTAACTGAAGAGTATTTTGATAGCAATAATCCGGTGTTGGTTAGGTAAAGATTAATCGCTCCTGCGTGTAGTTATGGCCATTAGTAGTTTCTGGACATATTCTATATTTGCAGTTCATTATCCATGCGGCGGGAATCCGGAGATTCCCACCCACCTGAGCTGTTTAAAATAGTCACAGCCCACCTGTTCAAACTAACCTATGACCTTTTGATATGATGCGAGGAGACATTCCTGTGTCCAATGAACAATGAGATTGTAGGTCCCTTTGTAGTATACTGTACTCAGTGTATATAAGATCAGCCAGCCTGAACAGCTCTCCCACTCTATCCACAAACGGTTTTCATATTGACAAACTCGGGGCTGGTACCAGGCTGCGCTGCGATCATTCCCAGTGTGTATGTAAGTAATTCTCTGTAATCATCTCGCTCTTTGTTTGTATTGGCCACATTCTCTCTCTCTCTCTGTTTAGTTTAAGATTGTAACGTTATTGTATATTTATGTCTAGATATTCTGTTAGAATTATATGTTAGTTTGTAGTGTATGACTTGTAACTGTTTTACCCCTTTTCGATATAACTAAAAGCTTGTTAGTAAAGGTGTTGGATCCTTAGCACGGTATTGTGTGTTCATTACATTGCAGAGAGTAATAGGAGCGTCTCGATCGCTCAAACAGCTTTAGTGTTAACAAGGTTAAGCAGCGTTATATCGCTACAGTGTTTCAGTACAAGGTTTACAGTATAAGAATATCCTTTCTGTGTGTTACATTCAAGGTTTACTGATTGTCATCTTGTGAGCGTCAGCGCCGCTCGTGATCTCCTCGTGGTCTCGAGCGTCCGCTACGCTGATAGCGTAGCATTACGGTTGTCGCTCGCCTATAGCGTGCTCGACACCACGCATTAAGCTGTGAGCGAGCGTGCCGCATGTGCGTCTCGATCACGGCCTAGCGTATGCTACGCTAAATACGTACCCTTACGGTACCCCATACACCAATTGCGTACTGTGTCTCTTACCCATTATTGTGAAGGTTATAAGGTAATCTAAATCAGCATTATCAGGGTGCCCAAACTTTCGATCCCCACTGTATAAATCATTCAGAGACCAGAGAGGAGGTATCAGCAAGTTCCATCCTCAATGTGTACTCAGGGGTGCGTAATCGGCGTACGTCTTGGTGGTCTTAAATTCTATCCAGTGAAGCCAAATAGCTATATAGTCTGAATATTTGTCTAAGGCGGCAGAGTAAACATCTTCCATATGCATATAGAAATCAATGCGTTGGAACCACTCCCATATTGTCGGCGGGTTAACGGACCGCCAGTGTACTGGGAGTACAGCTCTCGCTGCGTTATTTAAATGTTTAAGGAGGGACTTCTTGTAGTGAGATAGGGAAATACTGGAGTGTGATAGAAGCCAAAAATCCGGACCCATTGGCACTGGGCCCCCCAGAATTTCTATTGATAGTTTAATAATTGTGCTCCAGAAGGGGGTAATAGACGGACAGTCCCACCAAATATGGATCAACGTACCAGTACCCTTACCACATCGCCAGCACAGGGGAGAAACTGAGGGGTAGAATTTATGTAGAAGAGACGGGCACCTGTACCATCTCGTCAGCAATTTGTATTGTGTTTCCACAACTTCCAAGCTAGTGGAGCATTGTGCCATAACCTTGCAATGTGTATCCCAGTGGATCTTAATTCCCCGATGTAGTAAGTCCTTATCCCAAGCATCACAGAAAGAAGGGACAGCAGGGAAGTAGCCCCGCAGAAGGATTTTGTAAATACCCGACACTACATGTAAGGGGGCCATCTCCTGATTGCACATGGATTCAAAGGGAGACAGAGCCTTATAAAGGTCTATCGCTCCTTTCTGTGAGGTAATGAAATGGCGCACCTGGAGGTAGAACCAGTAGTCCTTAGCAGGTATATCACCCGCTGCCTGTATCTCAGAGAATGGTTTGAGTTTGCCATGTGCAAGCAAGTGAGTCACCTTAGTCACACCCGCCTTTTCCCATCTAGAAGCAATCGGATTGGACCTTCCCGGGGGGAACAGCGGGTTATCGAAAATAGGTATAAGGGATGTTCGTCTAGACGAGACTCCCATCTTGTAACGAAGTGTCCGCCATAAAGCTAATGTGGGCCCCACAGTGGGATGGAATGAGCGGCTGAATCTAGGGGACCAGGGCACCGCTTGTAAATTAAGATTAGTGGAAGAAGCCTCCAGATCAACCCACTGTTTCCTATCCGGACTGGGGCGGGACCAATCTACAATCCTATGCAGTAGTGTGGCATGATAGTATGCCGAAATCATAGGCAGTTGTTGTCCGCCTTGAGATTTCAGTCTAGACAAATGGCTAATAGAGGCGCTCATGAAAATCACATACCAAAATATCACAGGTTCAGTATCAGCCAAGGAATAAATAGTAATGATAATAAGAAAATATAAAATACATATGTTTATTAATAGTAATATAAAAATACTATTTCATAATGGATAATTCAATATTCCATATGATTTTAGCAGGATATATAATATACAAAAATTTAAAAATAGCATGGATTATCTAAATCCAGAGTGTATTGTTATACTTGAGAAATCACTGAACAGTATGGTTCAAAATAGTATGTATCAGAATGTTGCAGTCTCTTGGAGAATCACTGTTACCACAGCTGCTACAGGTGAATCCTAAATGTGTCACATTGACTGCACGTATTAATTGATAGTCAGCATGGATAAATGTATGAAATACCTCTCCACAAGGGCTGGTGAACCCGAGCGTCCCCGGGTGAGTCCAAAAGTTGCCCAATGATTGAAAAAGCTGGAAGGTACGTGGGATATCTGGATCTTTCAACCAGCTGCACCGATTATTGGTTACCCTGCTTGTTACACCTTGCAGGTGCTTCGTGCGGGTGATTGTAACAGCAAGTAGTGTGGCTGCTGGATCGGGTGATGTATTGAGCCCGGGTGTAGATGTGCGTACCTTCCAATCTACCTAGACGTGCACCGTCCGCCGGTAGAGACCAAAGTGGGGAGCGCTGGAAGTGATTGCCGTGTCCGTGCGGCGTCTGCAGCTGATCGTGCGGCCACGTAGAAAGCCGTCCACGGCTGTTGTTAGTAAGGCCGGGTGGAATGGCTATGGCTTGAGTGCGTCCTGGAGAAATGTTCAGTGATTTCCAAAGAGGAGGAGGAGTCCTGACGCGTTTCGTCACGTGACCCGTGACTTTTTCAAAGATGACTCCCCTTTGCACAGTGTGTGTAATTTAAAAGGCTCTTAATTATGCCTCCACAGATGTACCTAGTCAGTATAATTAAACATCAATAATAACACATGGGCTTATATGCAAAGAATTCCTTGGCTGTTTGGATAACAATTTATCTGGTTTGATTATCTTAAAGTTTAACCAACCTGGCGAAATAAATTATCATCAATAAAAGACAAACCTAATGGCGGAGCTAACACAAAAATACACAAAAATCAAGAAACAAATAAAAATAGAGTGTCATAGACATAAAGGACATTGTTAATGTATTATATCTGAACATATATCCCAGCTGTATTTTGCAATACCAACTCTTGATGCTGTAAACTAATTCCTATATTAGGGATTATCTGAACCTTATATGATGACAAAAATACCCATATTATTTATGAAAAAGAGACCATAATAAGAGATCGAATTATATGTAGTATATACAGGGGGACTTTTATAAAAACTGTCATTTATAGGTCCATACCAATTGATCAAATATAAAATAACATAAAAAGTTGACATAATGATAATATCAGACACCATGTCAACATTATCCGAACATATATAAAAATATATCTTGTATAAAATTATATAAAAAATTCAAATAAAAACATGAAATTGTGAGTCATGGTCATAATGGGTCATGATCATACTGATAATCCTGCTGGACGTATAATTATTTGGAAAATATCAAAAAAAGATCTAAAGTATATAGATACCCATAATTAAAGCAAAATACACTATTATATAAATGATGGAAAAAACCTATACATATTTAATTATACATTTATATTCATATAGCTGCTCAATTACATAAACCAGAATGACAGAAAATTATGACAAAGGAAGAAAAAGGAGAAAAAGGACATCACCAGTCAATTTCAATAAACTCATTGAGGCCACCAGGAACAAGTGACCCCATTCTGTGAATCCAAAAATTCTCCCGACGACAGAGCTTGCTAAATCTGTCTCCCCCCCTACATGTGAGGCTAATGGTCTCAAGGCCAATTAGCTTCAGATCTTTTGGATCTCTGTTGTGGAAATGGAAAAAATGTTTTGAGACCCCATGATTCAAAAATCCCTTTATGATGTTTCGTCTGTGTTCTAAAAAGCGAACTTTCAGCTTACGCATCGTTCTCCCTATATACTGGAGCCCACAAGGGCAAACCAGCATGTAAATAGTATATTCGCTATTGCAATTAATAAAAGATTTTATGGGATATTTGTCTCCCCGGGGTGATTCAAAGAAATGCACATTATTCTGGATATAAGAACATGTGGTGCAGTGTCCTGCACCACATCTATAACAACCATTGGGTGTACTCCTGAGCCAGGAGACGGATGAATTTTGTGTATTATTATTGATTCCTATTCTTTTATCCACAAACAGGCTGGGGGCTAGGTGTTGTGTCAAATTTTCCGATTTTTTAAAAATGACAGAAGGAGAGTGTCCTATGACTGGTTTAAGGATCTTATCTGTCAATAAGATTGGAAAATTATTGGTCAGGACCTTTTTTATTCTTCCAGAGGCACTGTTGTATTTAGAGAAGAAGTGTGGTAAATCTTCTTTAAAAGCAGTATTCTTTGTCCTGTAGCTAAGGAGCTGATTCCGATCAAGTTTGATCGTTTTTTCTAAGGCAGAGTTGAGTAAATCTGTGGGGTAACCTCTATCTCTAAAGGCGCCCACAAGTTCCAGAGCTTGTATATTGAAGTCCCCTTGATTACTACAGTTGCGGCGCAACCGTCGCAGCTGTCCTGAAGGGATGTTTCTCATCCAAGGTTTAGAATGCATACTGTCGAAGTGAAGGAAGTTGTAATTGTCGACCTCCTTCCTGTAGGTTTTAGTTGTTATATTATCCTCAAATATTGAGATAGTAATATCGAGAAAGGAAACAGACCACTTATCTACTGTGCACGTGAACTGTAAATTAAACTCATTATTATTAAGAAGTGAGGTGAAATTAGAAAAATGTGAACAATCCCCATCAAAAATAAAAAACAAATCATCTATATAACGGCCATAGAAGACAAGGTCCGCGCCCAAGTCCCTCCCCCACACATGAGCGTCCTCAAAGGCGCCCATGTATAGGTTGGCGAAACTAGGCGCGAACCTCGTCCCCATGGCCGTCCCCAGTGTCTGCAAATAATACATGTGATTGAAATAAAAATAATTGTGTGATAAAATAAACGAGATAGAATCTACAATAAATTTTTGAAGTCTTTCTGATAAGGAATCCGACTTCTTTAGATATTGTTCAATAACAGCTACACCCTTAGTATGGGGAATATTAGAATAAAGTGCACTTACATCACATGTGACAAAAAAGTATGTATCTTTCCACTTAATTTCCGAAATAGAATTTAAAAAGGAAGTGGTATCCTTAATGTGCGAGCGTAGTGAAGTGGCGTGAGGTTGTAAAAAGAAATCCACAAAATGTGATAAATTAGCTGTGAGGGATCCAACACCAGAAATAATGGGGCGACCAGGAGGTGTAGTGAGTGATTTGTGAATTTTGGGGAGATGGTAATAAGTGGGAGTGATGGGGTGTGAGGGAATCAGATAGTTTGTTTCCTCTTTCGTTATGACTCCATCATTAAATGCATCCTGTACAAGTGTGGTAAGAGAGGCCAAGAAGACCTTGGTAGGGTTACCCATCAGTTTAGTGTAAACCTCAACATCATCCAGTTGCCTATTGGCCTCTAACAGATAATCGGTTGTATCCTGAATAACGATACCCCCTCCCTTGTCCGCTGGCTTAATGACAAGGGAGGGGTCTCTCATTAACTTCTGTAATGATTTCCTTTCTCTTAGGTGTAAATTCTGTTTGTATTTGACAATCTTAGCTTCCTTACGGCATATGGCATCAAAATCATCCAATGTTTTTCTATAGAAAATATCAATCTGTGGACTCTTATATTGCAGAGGAAAAAATTGGGACTTATTTCTAAATTTATTGAGTCTCTCTCCTGGTCTGGCCAGACTAAACAACGGAGTTTGGCCAGAGGCCATGTTACTCTCCAATTGTAATGACTCAAGTAGTTCGATAGCAACATAATCTTGATCATCCAATATAATGGATGAACCTGTTATTTGCATCTTATCTAATTTTTTGGAGGCAAAGTATCTTTTTCTCGTTAATGAACGGACGTATCTGTTCAGATCAACAAATAAATTAAACTGATCTGGAGGTTTAGTGGGTGCAAATTTAAGACCTCGACTCAAGAGTTTCTGATCATCCGAACTAAGTTCAGTTGATGACAGATTGTATATATTGGAATGTTTCAGTATCTTACGTCTCGCTTTTTTCCTCTGCACTCTGAGTCCTCCTCGTTGCCCTCTATGCTGGGGTCTCTTCCTCTTTTTGGAGTATTTATTCTTAGTGAACTGTATCTGTTCTGGTTCTGATGAGGGGACAAAGCTCGATCGCTTAAGTTCTGCCTCTCTAAAAAAACTGCATTATTGTGTGATTTTTGTTGTGACATATAGTTAGTATTGGTGTTGAGACGGAATTTTTGTTTTGGTCTCACAGCCATAGCTTCCACTTGATTACCTTCCTGTACATTTTGGGAGGATCTCTCTTTTTGATGATTAACAGATTGTCGTCTCTGAGACGTGCGTGAATTAGAGCGGTTGGAATAATGTTGTCTCCAATTGGACCTACTACGGGGTCTCCCTCTAAGATTATATTTTTTATTATAAGTGCGTACCTGATTATTAGTATAATCATCATTATCTCTTTCAAATTTACGGTTTTTTCCATCTATGATGTCCCTTTCAAATACCTCTAGTTTATGGTTTAATTTTTGATCATTGTGTTTATATTCTGGGTGTTCTGAATGAGTTAGTAATAGTTTTTTGGTTTCCTCTATCTCTTTGGCGATGGAGTTGATTTTTTCACTACGATAGTTGATGAGTAAACCCATTAAGGCAAATGAGCACCCATCAAGTAGAGAATCCCATTTCTCTTTTAAGCTGGGATCGTCTATGAATGATAATGTTTTAAAAATCCTTAGCCCTCTAGGGAGTTTTTGGCTTTTTACGTATTTTTGGAGGGTGACCATATCCCACCAGTGACGTGTTTCAGCCTTTAATAGATCCTCTAATTTATAGAATAATGTATTAAATTCCTTATCTCTATCAGTCGGTATCATTGAGGAAATCATGATCTCACTAGTATCATTGAGTTCCTCTACATATTGCTGTCTTCTTTTTAGTCTTTCAGAAAAACAAGTTAGCTCCGCCATTTGAATAGATCAAAAAATGTATATGTATGAAAAAAACTTTTTTTGTGTTATCAATTAATCAGTCAATAATTTAAATTGATACAATTACTACTGGCTGCTGCAAACCAACACTATATCAACTAAACAAAAAAAAAGAGAAGACTCTTTTGCTGCGCCTGTGTATAATGATCTGTTATAAATAAATGTGAATTGAACCACGGATCTTATGGCATGGGAAAGACACGTTCGCCACTATGAGGAGATGTGCGATACTCCTAAAGAGTTAATCAAATTGTAAATTGAAAATAGAGGCGCTCATGAAAATCACATACCAAAATATCACAGGTTCAGTATCAGCCAAGGAATAAATAGTAATGATAATAAGAAAATATAAAATACATATGTTTATTAATAGTAATATAAAAATACTATTTCATAATGGATAATTCAATATTCCATATGATTTTAGCAGGATATATAATATACAAAAATTTAAAAATAGCATGGATTATCTAAATCCAGAGTGTATTGTTATACTTGAGAAATCACTGAACAGTATGGTTCAAAATAGTATGTATCAGAATGTTGCAGTCTCTTGGAGAATCACTGTTACCACAGCTGCTACAGGTGAATCCTAAATGTGTCACATTGACTGCACGTATTAATTGATAGTCAGCATGGATAAATGTATGAAATACCTCTCCACAAGGGCTGGTGAACCCGAGCGTCCCCGGGTGAGTCCAAAAGTTGCCCAATGATTGAAAAAGCTGGAAGGTACGTGGGATATCTGGATCTTTCAGCCAGCTGCACCGATTATTGGTTACCCTGCTTGTTACACCTTGCAGGTGCTTCGTGCGGGTGATTGTAACAGCAAGTAGTGTGGCTGCTGGATCGGGTGATGTATTGAGCCCGGGTGTAGATGTGCGTACCTTCCAATCTACCTGGACGTGCACCGTCCGCCGGTAGAGACCAAAGTGGGGAGCGCTGGAAGTGATTGCCGTGTCCGTGCGGCGTCTGCAGCTGATCGTGCGGCCACGTAGAAAGCCGTCCACGGCTGTTGTTAGTAAGGCCGGGTGGAATGGCTATGGCTTGAGTGCGTCCTGGAGAAATGTTCAGTGATTTCCAAAAAGGAGGAGGAGTCCTGACGCGTTTCGTCACGTGACCCGTGACTTTTTCAAAGATGACTCCCCTTTGCACAGTGTGTGTAATTTAAAAGGCTCTTAATTATGCCTCCACAGATGTACCTAGTCAGTATAATTAAACATCAATAATAACACATGGGCTTATATGCAAAGAATTCCTTGGCTGTTTGGATAACAATTTATCTGGTTTGATTATCTTAAAGTTTAACCAACCTGGCGAAATAAATTATCATCAATAAAAGACAAACCTAATGGCGGAGCTAACACAAAAATACACAAAAATCAAGAAACAAATAAAAATAGAGTGTCATAGACATAAAGGACATTGTTAATGTATTATATCTGAACATATATCCCAGCTGTATTTTGCAATACCATTGAAATTGACTGGTGATGTCCTTTTTCTCCTTTTTCTTCCTTTGTCATAATTTTCTGTCATTCTGGTTTATGTAATTGAGCAGCTATATGAATATAAATTTATAATTAAATATGTATAGGTTTTTTCCATCATTTATATAATAGTGTATTTTGCTTTAATTATGGGTATCTATATACTTTAGATCTTTTTTTGATATTTTCCAAATAATTATACGTCCAGCAGGATTATCAGTATGATCATGACCCATTATGACCATGACTCACAATTTCATGTTTTTATTTGAATTTTTTATATAATTTTATACAAGATATATTTTTATATATGTTCGGATAATGTTGACATGGTGTCTGATATTATCATTATGTCATCTTTTTATGTTATTTTATATTTGATCAATTGGTATGGACCTATAAATGACAGTTTTTATAAAAGTCCCCCTGTATATACTACATATAATTCGATCTCTTATTATGGTCTCTTTTTCATAAATAATATGGGTATTTTTGTCATCATATAAGGTTCAGATAATCCCTAATATAGGAATTAGTTTACAGCATCAAGAGTTGGTATTGCAAAATACAGCTGGGATATATGTTCAGATATAATACATTAACAATGTCCTTTATGTCTATGACACTCTATTTTTATTTGTTTCTTGATTTTTGTGTATTTTTGTGTTAGCTCCGCCATTAGGTTTGTCTTTTATTGATGATAATTTATTTCGCCAGGTTGGTTAAACTTTAAGATAATCAAACCAGATAAATTGTTATCCAAACAGCCAAGGAATTCTTTGCATATAAGCCCATGTGTTATTATTGATGTTTAATTATACTGACTAGGTACATCTGTGGAGGCATAATTAAGAGCCTTTTAAATTACACACACTGTGCAAAGGGGAGTCATCTTTGAAAAAGTCACGGGTCACGTGACGAAACGCGTCAGGACTCCTCCTCCTTTTTGGAAATCACTGAACATTTCTCCAGGACGCACTCAAGCCATAGCCATTCCACCCGGCCTTACTAACAACAGCCGTGGACGGCTTTCTACGTGGCCGCACGATCAGCTGCAGACGCCGCACGGACACGGCAATCACTTCCAGCGCTCCCCACTTTGGTCTCTACCGGCGGACGGTGCACGTCCAGGTAGATTGGAAGGTACGCACATCTACACCCGGGCTCAATACATCACCCGATCCAGCAGCCACACTACTTGCTGTTACAATCACCCGCACGAAGCACCTGCAAGGTGTAACAAGCAGGGTAACCAATAATCGGTGCAGCTGGCTGAAAGATCCAGATATCCCACGTACCTTCCAGCTTTTTCAATCATTGGGCAACTTTTGGACTCACCCGGGGACGCTCGGGTTCACCAGCCCTTGTGGAGAGGTATTTCATACATTTATCCATGCTGACTATCAATTAATACGTGCAGTCAATGTGACACATTTAGGATTCACCTGTAGCAGCTGTGGTAACAGTGATTCTCCAAGAGACTGCAACATTCTGATACATACTATTTTGAACCATACTGTTCAGTGATTTCTCAAGTATAACAATACACTCTGGATTTAGATAATCCATGCTATTTTTAAATTTTTGTATATTATATATCCTGCTAAAATCATATGGAATATTGAATTATCCATTATGAAATAGTATTTTTATATTACTATTAATAAACATATGTATTTTATATTTTCTTATTATCATTACTATTTATTCCTTGGCTGATACTGAACCTGTGATATTTTGGTATGTGATTTTCATGAGCGCCTCTATTTTCAATTTACAATTTGATTAACTCTTTAGGAGTATCGCACATCTCCTCATAGTGGCGAACGTGTCTTTCCCATGCCATAAGATCCGTGGTTCAATTCACATTTATTTATAACAGATCATTATACACAGGCGCAGCAAAAGAGTCTTCTCTTTTTTTTTTGTTTAGTTGATATAGTGTTGGTTTGCAGCAGCCAGTAGTAATTGTATCAATTTAAATTATTGACTGATTAATTGATAACACAAAAAAAGTTTTTTTCATACATATACATTTTTTGATCTATTCAAATGGCGGAGCTAACTTGTTTTTCTGAAAGACTAAAAAGAAGACAGCAATATGTAGAGGAACTCAATGATACTAGTGAGATCATGATTTCCTCAATGATACCGACTGATAGAGATAAGGAATTTAATACATTATTCTATAAATTAGAGGATCTATTAAAGGCTGAAACACGTCACTGGTGGGATATGGTCACCCTCCAAAAATACGTAAAAAGCCAAAAAATCCCTAGAGGGCTAAGGATTTTTAAAACATTATCATTCATAGACGATCCCAGCTTAAAAGAGAAATGGGATTCTCTACTTGATGGGTGCTCATTTGCCTTAATGGGTTTACTCATCAACTATCGTAGTGAAAAAATCAACTCCATCGCCAAAGAGATAGAGGAAACCAAAAAACTATTACTAACTCATTCAGAACACCCAGAATATAAACACAATGATCAAAAATAAAACCATAAACTAGAAGTATTTGAAAGGGACATCATAGATGGAAAAAACCGTAAATTTGAAAGAGATAATGATGATTATACTAATAATCAGGTACGCACTTATAATAAAAAATATAATCTTAGAGGGAGACCCCGTAGTAGGTCCAATTGGAGACAACATTATTCCAACCGCTCTAATTCACGCACGTCTCAGAGACGACAATCTGTTAATCATCAAAAAGAGAGATCCTCCCAAAATGTACAGGATGGTAATCAAGTGGAAGCTATGGCTGTGAGACCAAAACAAAAATTCCGTCTCAACACCAATACTAACTATATGTCACAACAAAAATCACACAATAATGCAGTTTTTTTAGAGAGGCAGAACTTAAGCGATCGAGCTTTGTCCCCTCATCATCACCAGAACAGATACAGTTCACTAAGAATAAATACTCCAAAAAGAGGAAGAGACCCCAGCATAGAGGGCAACGAGGAGGACTCAGAGTGCAGAGGAAAAAAGCGAGACGTAAGATACTGAAACATTCCAATATATACAATCTGTCATCAACTGAACTTAGTTCGGATGATCAGAAACTCTTGAGTCGAGGTCTTAAATTTGCACCCACTAAACCTCCAGATCAGTTTAATTTATTTGTTGATCTGAACAGATACGTCCGTTCATTAACGAGAAAAAGATACTTTGCCTCCAAAAAATTAGATAAGATGCAAATAACAGGTTCATCCATTATATTGGATGATCAAGATTATGTTGCTATCGAACTACTTGAGTCATTACAATTGGAGAGTAACATGGCCTCTGGCCAAACTCTGTTGTTTAGTCTGGCCAGACCAGGAGAGAGACTCAATAAATTTAGAAATAAGTCCCAATTTTTTCCTCTGCAATATAAGAGTCCACAGATTGATATTTTCTATAGAAAAACATTGGATGATTTTGATGCCATATGCCGTAAGGAAGCTAAGATTGTCAAATACAAACAGAATTTACACCTAAGAGAAAGGAAATCATTACAGAAGTTAATGAGAGACCCCTCCCTTGTCATTAAGCCAGCGGACAAGGGAGGGGGTATCGTTATTCAGGATACAACCGATTATCTGTTAGAGGCCAATAGGCAACTGGATGATGTTGAGGTTTACACTAAACTGATGGGTAACCCTACCAAGGTCTTCTTGGCCTCTCTTACCACACTTGTACAGGATGCATTTAATGATGGAGTCATAACGAAAGAGGAAACAAACTATCTGATTCCCTCACACCCCATCACTCCCACTTATTACCATCTCCCCAAAATTCACAAATCACTCACTACACCTCCTGGTCGCCCCATTATTTCTGGTGTTGGATCCCTCACAGCTAATTTATCACATTTTGTGGATTTCTTTTTACAACCTCACGCCACTTCACTACGCTCGCACATTAAGGATACCACTTCCTTTTTAAATTCTATTTCGGAAATTAAGTGGAAAGATACATACTTTTTTGTCACATGTGATGTAAGTGCACTTTATTCTAATATTCCCCATACTAAGGGTGTAGCTGTTATTGAACAATATCTAAAGAAGTCGGATTCCTTATCAGAAAGACTTCAAAAATTTATTGTAGATTCTATCTCGTTTATTTTATCACACAATTATTTTTATTTCAATCACATGTATTATTTGCAGACACTGGGGACGGCCATGGGGACGAGGTTCGCGCCTAGTTTCGCCAACCTATACATGGGCGCCTTTGAGGACGCTCATGTGTGGGGGAGGGACTTGGGCGCGGACCTTGTCTTCTATGGCCGTTATATAGATGATTTGTTTTTTATTTTTGATGGGGATTGTTCACATTTTTCTAATTTCACCTCACTTCTTAATAATAATGAGTTTAATTTACAGTTCACGTGCACAGTAGATAAGTGGTCTGTTTCCTTTCTCGATATTACTATCTCAATATTTGAGGATAATATAACAACTAAAACCTACAGGAAGGAGGTCGACAATTACAACTTCCTTCACTTCGACAGTATGCATTCTAAACCTTGGATGAGAAACATCCCTTCAGGACAGCTGCGACGGTTGCGCCGCAACTGTAGTAATCAAGGGGACTTCAATATACAAGCTCTGGAACTTGTGGGCGCCTTTAGAGATAGAGGTTACCCCACAGATTTACTCAACTCTGCCTTAGAAAAAACGATCAAACTTGATCGGAATCAGCTCCTTAGCTACAGGACAAAGAATACTGCTTTTAAAGATTTACCACACTTCTTCTCTAAATACAACAGTGCCTCTGGAAGAATAAAAAAGGTCCTGACCAATAATTTTCCAATCTTATTGACAGATAAGATCCTTAAACCAGTCATAGGACACTCTCCTTCTGTCATTTTTAAAAAATCGGAAAATTTGACACAACACCTAGCCCCCAGCCTGTTTGTGGATAAAAGAATAGGAATCAATAATAATACACAAAATTCATCCGTCTCCTGGCTCAGGAGTACACCCAATGGTTGTTATAGATGTGGTGCAGGACACTGCACCACATGTTCTTATATCCAGAATAATGTGCATTTCTTTGAATCACCCCGGGGAGACAAATATCCCATAAAATCTTTTATTAATTGCAATAGCGAATATACTATTTACATGCTGGTTTGCCCTTGTGGGCTCCAGTATATAGGGAGAACGATGCGTAAGCTGAAAGTTCGCTTTTTAGAACACAGACGAAACATCATAAAGGGATTTTTGAATCATGGGGTCTCAAAACATTTTTTCCATTTCCACAACAGAGATCCAAAAGATCTGAAGCTAATTGGCCTTGAGACCATTAGCCTCACATGTAGGGGGGGAGACAGATTTAGCAAGCTCTGTCGTCGGGAGAATTTTTGGATTCACAGAATGGGGTCACTTGTTCCTGGTGGCCTCAATGAGTTTATTGAAATTGACTGGTGATGTCCTTTTTCTCCTTTTTCTTCCTTTGTCATAATTTTCTGTCATTCTGGTTTATGTAATTGAGCAGCTATATGAATATAAATGTATAATTAAATATGTATAGGTTTTTTCCATCATTTATATAATAGTGTATTTTGCTTTAATTATGGGTATCTATATACTTTAGATCTTTTTTTGATATTTTCCAAATAATTATACGTCCAGCAGGATTATCAGTATGATCATGACCCATTATGACCATGACTCACAATTTCATGTTTTTATTTGAATTTTTTATATAATTTTATACAAGATATATTTTTATATATGTTCGGATAATGTTGACATGGTGTCTGATATTATCATTATGTCAACTTTTTATGTTATTTTATATTTGATCAATTGGTATGGACCTATAAATGACAGTTTTTATAAAAGTCCCCCTGTATATACTACATATAATTCGATCTCTTATTATGGTCTCTTTTTCATAAATAATATGGGTATTTTTGTCATCATATAAGGTTCAGATAATCCCTAATATAGGAATTAGTTTACAGCATCAAGAGTTGGTATTGCAAAATACAGCTGGGATATATGTTCAGATATAATACATTAACAATGTCCTTTATGTCTATGACACTCTATTTTTATTTGTTTCTTGATTTTTGTGTATTTTTGTGTTAGCTCCGCCATTAGGTTTGTCTTTTATTGATGATAATTTATTTCGCCAGGTTGGTTAAACTTTAAGATAATCAAACCAGATAAATTGTTATCCAAACAGCCAAGGAATTCTTTGCATATAAGCCCATGTGTTATTATTGATGTTTAATTATACTGACTAGGTACATCTGTGGAGGCATAATTAAGAGCCTTTTAAATTACACACACTGTGCAAAGGGGAGTCATCTTTGAAAAAGTCACGGGTCACGTGACGAAACGCGTCAGGACTCCTCCTCCTTTTTGGAAATCACTGAACATTTCTCCAGGACGCACTCAAGCCATAGCCATTCCACCCGGCCTTACTAACAACAGCCGTGGACGGCTTTCTACGTGGCCGCACGATCAGCTGCAGACGCCGCACGGACACGGCAATCACTTCTAGCGCTCCCCACTTTGGTCTCTACCGGCGGACGGTGCACGTCCAGGTAGATTGGAAGGTACGCACATCTACACCCGGGCTCAATACATCACCCGATCCAGCAGCCACACTACTTGCTGTTACAATCACCCGCACGAAGCACCTGCAAGGTGTAACAAGTAGGGTAACCAATAATCGGTGCAGCTGGCTGAAAGATCCAGATATCCCACGTACCTTCCAGCTTTTTCAATCATTGGGCAACTTTTGGACTCACCCGGGGACGCTCGGGTTCACCAGCCCTTGTGGAGAGGTATTTCATACATTTATCCATGCTGACTATCAATTAATACGTGCAGTCAATGTGACACATTTAGGATTCACCTGTAGCAGCTGTGGTAACAGTGATTCTCCAAGAGACTGCAACATTCTGATACATACTATTTTGAACCATACTGTTCAGTGATTTCTCAAGTATAACAATACACTCTGGATTTAGATAATCCATGCTATTTTTAAATTTTTGTATATTATATATCCTGCTAAAATCATATGGAATATTGAATTATCCATTATGAAATAGTATTTTTATATTACTATTAATAAACATATGTATTTTATATTTTCTTATTATCATTACTATTTATTCCTTGGCTGATACTGAACCTGTGATATTTTGGTATGTGATTTTCATGAGCGCCTCTATTTTCAATTTACAATTTGATTAACTCTTTAGGAGTATCGCACATCTCCTCATAGTGGCGAACGTGTCTTTCCCATGCCATAAGATCCGTGGTTCAATTCACATTTATTTATAACAGATCATTATACACAGGCGTAGCAAAAGAGTCTTCTCTTTTTTTTTGTTTAGTAGACAAATGGCTATCCTTTTGAGTTTTTAACATTTTCCTTTGGGTATATTTACCAATATTGGGAAGAAATGGGAACCAGGGGGGTGTAGAAGACTGTCTGTGACCAATGTGTTTTTGTCATCCTGTATATTTTTAAGGCAAGGAGCGATGTACTGTACTGATTTCCAATGTACATTTTGGGTTTATGTAATTTATGCATCCCTATGTGCACATGGCTTAGCATGAGGGTTGTATAAACGATTAGATAGCCATTGTAAGAATCTTATTTCCATCATTATGAAGCAGCTGTAGCAGTAAACTGACTGCATTAAAATGATAATTCTGAACAAGAGCCTTTTTTCATGAAACAAATAAAAAATAAAAACACTCAAGGAATTCCATTAATTCACACCAATGTAACTACAGTATGTGTAACCGTTCCAGAATGGCATTTCAGCTTTGGAGCTCAGTTAAGCACTGTGATGTCGCTCAGCAACAATCATTTTGCATATCCTTGGGCTTTGAAAGCTGTTTTCAAAAATGATAATACTGGTGAATTAAGTGAGAGCATTACATTGCATGAGTCACTGACCCGGAACAGCTACTGAAAATGATAAATTAGATACTAATGTAAGCATCCAGAACCAATGCGACTGCAGCTGTAAATTGTACAAAATTCAAAGTATCGACAGATTTCTATAATGCTACATAATATTATAGAGTAGCAGGGCTATTTCTAGACAATTGGGCTTGCAGTAAAAAAACGCACACAGACCCCCTCCATAGACATTCAAAAATGAACACAGAGGGTGTGTGTGCTCCCAGTTAGGGGCGTGACCTTGTTAAAATGATGTATGGCCTCACAAAATGGGCGTAGCCTCCCAGGAAATTACTATCTTACATCCCAGTTTTTGAGTCTATAAGTAAAGACCTTGGCCACCACAGGAAAACAAAACATTCCACCATATTAAGCCCCACACAGTAATGCCCCTCATAGGCAAACGCAGGGGTGGTTTCTGGTTGCACGGGAACCCCCCCTACTCTTGGCCAGTGGCACAAATTATGACAATAGCAATAGTATTTAATATGATTACTATAGCTGCCACCACAAAATTCAGTTTAAGGGATGGAGCTGCTGCACATGGCTCAGTGGTAGCAGCTTCTTCTACCAAGTTTGTTGTGAGTATGGATCTGAGTCCTCAATCAGTGCACTGGACCAGAGAGTAGCTACCAGGAAGAAGACAGGCGCCTTACCATGAGGTGGGAGAATGTGTGCTTAGAAAGTGTAGTTCTGTCTCCTACTGGTTCTATTATGTTTGTGTATTTATCTATTATGGGATGTTTAACCTTTTCCTGACCACTTATTTTATTTAAATTAGTTAACTATCTTTCTTATACTATTGACCATCTATAGTGTTAATTATTAATACTGCATTCCATACACTGTCCAGTGTATAAAAAGACCTATGTGTACATTAATGTCCGGGGTCATTATCATGTTCTTCTACTGCTCCCCTAGACTCTGCAATGTCCCATACAGCGGGAGATTGTGGATTGCACTTGCAAACTCCCCTCCAGATATCCTGCGTTTGCCACTGCCCCTTGCACCATATTATGCCATACACTGCAATGCCCATGATACATTATGCCTTACATTAAGGCTTCTAATTTTAAATTACCTGCTCATTGCCAGGGGTTTCGGTGGTCATTCCGAGTTGTTCGCTCGCTAGCAGTTTTTAGCAGCCATGCAAACGCTATGCCGCCTCCCACTGGGAGTGTATTTTAGCTTAGCAGAAGTGTGAACGAAAGGATCACAGAGCGGCTTCAAAATAATTTTGTGCAGAGGTCAGAGTAGCTTCAGACCTACTCAGCGCTTGCGATCACTTCAGACTGTTTAGTTCCTGTTTTGACATCACGAACACGCCCTGCGTTCGGCCAGCCATGCCTGCGTTTTTCCTGGCATGCCTGCTTTTTTTTCGAACACTCCCTGAAAACGGTCAGTTGACACCCAAAAATGCCCTCTTCCTGTCAATCACTCTGTGGTCAGCAGTACAACTGAAAAGCTTCGCTAGACCTTGTGTGATAAAACATCATTCATTGTAATAGTACGACGCGCATGCGCATTGTGCCGCATATGCATGCGCAAAAGTGCCTTTTTTTGCCTGATCGCTGTGCATCGAACGAAAGCAGCTAGCGATCAACTTAGAATGACCCCCTTCATGCACTAGATATAATGCTCGTTGCCAGGAGTTACATGCACTGGGTGTCACGCTCGTTGCCAGGGGTTTCATGCGCTGGGTGTCACGCTTGGGGCCAGGGGTTTCATGCACTGGGTGTCATGCTCGTTTCCAGGTGTTTCATGCACTGGGTGTCATGCTCATTGCCAGGGGTTTCATGCGCTAGGTGTCACGGTCACTGCCAGGGGTTTCATGCACTGGGTGTCACGGTCATTGCCAGGGGTTTCATGTGCTGGGTGTGATGATCGTTGCCAAGGGTAATGCTCATTGCCAGGGGTGTGTACTCGCTGCTATCCTGCTCCCCCTCCTCCCTTCCATAGTGCTCTGCTTGGGAATATAGCCTAAACAGACCTGTATGTACAGATTATAAAATACGCGCGTGCGTATTGCGGCGCATACGCATGTGCAGTTTTGCAATTTTTTTACCTGATCGCTGCACTGCAAAAATCGACAGCGAGTTATAAACTCGGAATGACCCCCTATGTTGTTTGCCCGGGAGTACAAGGGAAATCACTGATGATATCGCTAATGGAGCATATCGTCTAGTGTGTACCCGGCTTAAATCTTCGCCGGGGCAGATCTTTCTGCTTTCGTGGGGAAGTTGGAATGAAAAAAATCACATCACAACTGCTTTAAAATTGCCTATTATGATAAATATGCACGTAATACAAAAATATGAAGACAATGAGGGGTGGAGTGATGACTAGAGATTTCTGTGCCCATACCAAACTTTGAGGAGACCCTTTCTTATCTATGCTACTCCCAAGTATTGTATTTAGGTCATTAACACTCTAAGGTACAGAAGTTAACTGACCTATATTACTATATACACATTACTTTAACCTCAGTAGTTTGCTAAATCTATTTGCTCAGAGCCAGAGGTGACTTGAAAAGACATATTGTTTATGATTACAGCAGAAATTAAGCTATATATATAACATGACCTTTATTTAAGTGGTATGAAGTAAGTTTAGGATGAGTCTGTCATTTCTCATTACGAGATGCTGGATCATATTTCTGTATGTGTCAAAAATGTTACTGGACCAGACTATTCTATTGCAGATCTTTGTTACAGAATATTACATACAGTAAACTGTAGATTATTACAACAAAAGTTTCATCAGATTAGATTTATTTGTACAAATCTGTAGACTGATATATTCAGTTCTCGTAAGAATAAAAATCTACTTGTGTGGCGCCCTTGCTGGAAATACGGCTCCCTGCTGTGTTTCAGTACTAAGTAATGGAACTTCATAAAGGCTTTAGCAGAATAGACCATTTATATGCAAATATACATCAATATTTGCATTACAAACAAACGGGACTGAAGTGCTTGTACTTAAATGGAAAATATCAACTATGATGATAGCTTCCATTTAAAACTCTCCTGTATCCTTAGAATGAATTATTATAAGCTGATGATACATTAAAGTGAGTTTTGGAGTTGCTACTGCATGACATCTGAATGATGAGAGTCAGGGCTTCACATATAGGGGGTAATTCCAAGTTGATCGCAGCAGGAAATTTTTTAGCAGTTGGGCAAAACCATGTGCACTGCAGGGGAGGCAGATATAACATGTGCAGAAAGAGTTAGATTTGGGTGGGTTATTTTATTTCTGTGCAGGGTAAATACTGGCTGCTTTATTTTTACACTGCAAATTAGATTGCAGATTGAACACACCACACCCAAATATAACTCTCTCTGCACATATTAAATCTGCCTCTCCTGCAGTGCACATGGGCCCTCATTCCGAGTTGATCGGTCGCAAGGCGAATTTAGCAGAGTTACACACGCTAAGCCGCCGCCTACTGGGAGTGAATCTTAGCTTCTTAAAATTGCGACCGATGTATTCGCAATTTTGCGATTACTAACTACTTAGCAGTTTCAGAGTAGCTCCAGACTTACTCTGCCTGTGCGATCAGTTCAGTGCTTGTCGTTCCTGGTTGACGTCACAAACACACCCAGCGTTCGCCCAGGCACTCCCACCGTTTCCCCGGCCACTCCTGCGTTTTTTCCGGAAACGGTAGCGTTTTCAGCCACACGCCCCTGAAACGCCGTGTTTCCGCCCAGTAACACCCATTTCCTGTCAATCACATTACGATCGCCGGAGCGAAGAAAAAGCCGTGAGTAAAAATACTTTCTTCATAGTAAAGTTACTTGGCGCAGTCGCAGTGCGAACATTGCGCATGCGTACTAAGCGGATTTTCACTGCGATGCGATGAAAAAGAACGAGCGAACAACTCGGAATGAGGGCCATGGTTTTGCCCAACTGCTAAAAAATTTCCTGCTGCGATCAACTTGGAATTACCCCCATTGCGTGGTGTAGGAGAGAGTGGGTGTGGGATGTGAAAGAGTGGTGGTAAAAAGATGCCAAGTCCTGTTCCTCTAAATGTATGCAAATTCACTGTATAGCTAACCGACTAAGAGCCTTATTCAGGTTTGTTAGCAAACCAAAAACAATAAAAACACACTAATGGGCAAAACCATGATGCACTTCAGGTGGGGTAGCTGTAATATGTGCAGAGAGAGAGTTGGATTTGCATGGAGTGTGCTCAAACTGAAATCTAAATTGCAGCGTAAAAATAAAGCAGCCAGTATTTACCCTGCACAGATACAATATAACCCACCCAAATCTAAATCTCTCTGCACATGTTACATCTGCCCCACCACATGGTTTTCCCCATTAGTGTACTTTTTTGGTTTGCTAACAAACCTGAATAGCCCGCTAAATCCACAATCCTTTCTTCTAAACTATAAGTAAATAATAACCAAATATAATATGGTATTAAAGATCTATAATGCAAATATCTATACACAGAATGCCCAAGAGCAAATTGCAATACAAATACGTTGCAATTGTGGAATTTCACACAATATTTCTAAATACAATATTGTAAGCGCTCTCCGCAACCTTTCCTTTTACATCTGAATTTGTTGTTCACATCTTGTATGTCCATGTTGGATATATGCCCTGCCAAATCAATAATAATAATAATAATAATAATAATAATAACAGTAATAAATTTGACCAATGTATTACAGTAAAGAAGGTTTATCATTGCAGTGGGGATTCGGTCACATTGTCAATGGTTAGGTTCAGATGCCACCGGCAGGGTTAGGGTTGGGCAATAGATTGAGGTTATCGTTAGTGGGGGTGGAGGTTAGGGTTAGTATGATCACTAGAACATTCTAGTGATCAATGTACAATACAGAGAATTCTACTGATCAGTGTACAATACAATAAGCATTCTACTGATCAGTGTACAATACAATGAACATTCTACTGATCAGTGTACAATACAATGAGCATTCTGGTGATCAGTGTACAATACAATGAGCATTTTAGAGATCAGTGTACAATACAATGAACATTCTAGTGATTAGTCTACAATACAATGAACATTCTAGTGATTAGTCTACAATACAATGAACATTCTAGTGATCACTGTAGAATAAAATTAACATTCTAGTGATCAGTGTACAATACAATGAACATTCTAGTGATCAGTGTATAATACAATGAGCATTCTAGTGATCATTGTAGAATAAAATTAACATTCTAGTGATCAGTGTACAATACAATTAACATTCTAGTGATCAGTGTATAATACAATGAGCAGTTTAGAGATCAGTGTACAATACAATGAACATTCTAACATTCTAATGATCAGTGTACAATACAATGAACATTCTAGTGACCAGTGTACAATACAATGAACATTCTAGTGATCAGCGTACAATACAATGAGCATTATAGTGACCAATGTCGAATGCAGAACATTCTACTGATCAATGTAAAATACAATGAGCATTGCTTGCCTTAGCAATGGTCCTGATTGTGATATGTTTAAGCGGGTGATTCAGTTAAACATGACAGACCTGATGTGTAGTTCTACATTCAGGGACACTACTACATTTTCCTTGCACCCAACTGTACATCACAATCAGCTTCCCAGTATCTATTTATTGTCCTTTATTTATATGGCAGCACAAGACTGCCACAGCACATAACAAAGTACATAAACAAATGAGCAAAACAAGAAACCAGTGACCTACAGTACAAGACAATGCAGGACAAGTATATAATAATTCCTGCATCAACGGTCATTATACTGATCCTGGAAATATTTTTGAGATGGAAATGGCAGGACTGCAAAAAGTACTGAATGTGTGGTTTGAAGGAGAGGGAGAAGTCAAAGATAACTCCAAGACAACACTTTGGGGCTAGAGGAGATGGTTGTGCCATCAATAGATAATGAAATTGTGGGATGCGGGGTTAGGCGGAGGGCGGGAAGATGATCGACTCACTCTTAAACATGTTAAGTTTAAGAATGGGCTGGGACATCTAGATAGAGATAGCAGAGAGACATTTGTAGACTCAAGTAAGGAGAGGTCAGGGAAAGAAACGTATATCTGAGTATCAACAGCACAGAGATGATATTAGAGGTCAAAAAGCTGATGAACTCACTTAAAGAGGGCACGCAGAGAGAGAATAGGAAAGGAACAAGAACAGAACCTTGGGAGACACCTACTGTTAGTGGATGTGGGGTGGCGAGTGGAGTCATTAGAGGAAACAAAGAAGTAATGGTTGGAGAGATAGGTGGACAGTCAGGAGAGGGCAGTATCACACAGACCAAGGGAGATGAGGATTTACAAAAGGAGAGGATGGTCCACAGTGTCAGAAGCAGCGGAGAGGTCAAATAGAATGAGCAGAGGGTAGTGTTCCTAGGATTTGGCAGCAAGGAGGTCATTGCAGGCCTTTGTGAGTGCAGTTTCAGTGGAGTAGAGAGAACAGCAGCAGTGGTGTATCTATAATTGGTGCAAGGTGTGCGGTGCACCTGTGCCCCTGGGTCCCTGGGGCCCACATCACACACCCTGTACCCATTTCTTGAATACTTATGCCCCCAAGTCTCTGGAAAATGACCATTTTCCTGGCGTGTCACTGATGGGCAGTAAGTAAATAACTGGGAAGAGTGGCCAACGCGCCATTTCCCTGGAGATCTACACATGCGCACTAGACTCTGGTACAGTGCTGGAGATGCCCATTGACCCTAGTGCTCAGAATACAGTACGCTGAGATGCTGGCTAGAGAAGGAGGGGGCCTGGATGGAGACTGCACATGGGCTCCCTCTTCTCTTAATGCTCCCATGAATGGAAGCCAGGCTGAAATGGGTCAAGCAAAGAGTGTGATGGAAGAAAGACAGTAATGCGGTTTTGAAAATACGCTGAAGGAGTTTGGAGGAAAAAAGGAGGAGAGAGATGTGTTAGGATCAAGGTTAGGTATTTTAAAAATGAGGGAGACATGGCATGGCTTATTATCATACGGTATATCACTGAGACTTCTGCATGTTATTTACAAACAAAACAATTTGAATCTTTTTAACTGGCTGAAAGCAGTTTGGGGGGATTTTAATGTATATGAATCAATGTGTTTTACAAAAAATTTTTTTAGTATAGCCACTATGTATTAAGAGGTAACAAAGAAGATATCGCCAACATCTCACGCTTTTCTCAAGTACCAGCATTTTATCAATTAAAAATTATAGCTCACATGTCTTCTATGGGAACAGTGATTTTATCTAATTTAGCTCCAGAAAATTATTTTTTGGGAGCTTGAAGTCCATAGGTAAGGCCATCTTCAATGTTAGAAAGAGCTGCAGAGATAAAGGGGAAGGAACTTTACAGGTGCTTTCCCTGTGTCTCTGCAGCTCTTCCTACCCTTTCACCCATGTTTTCCCCATCAGATGTAAATATAGATTAGATTATGATGCCATCTGATTTTTCTTCAAGATTTTTATTTTTATTTGTGCCACTTGTATGTTAAATAAACAAATAAATAAATAAATAAATATACCATATACAGGCTTTGTATGCAACTAAATAGAGGACAGGTATGAAAGCAGGGTCTGGAACAATCAGGTGTAAATGACTAGAAAATGCCCAGAGCTGCAAATCCAGATGAATTGGAGAACATAGGCATGCGCAGAACATTTTATTAGGGGGTGCCCCGTCAGAGGGGTGTGTTTAGTACCACCTCCTGGGCGTGTCTAGCACGGCCTATTGGGCGTGTCTAGCACAGCCTATTGGCACTCAAACCAATATAAATCACATTACACAAGGGGCGTGGCCACTGCAAACGAGGGCATGTCAATATGACACAATACGTGTTTCTCATCACTGGGAGTTTTCCTTTCCATATGCACCTTACCTAAATGGTGGTTGCTCACAACGGGGAACCTCTGAAAAAATGTCCTCCCTGGGCAGACTATGTCTTCAGTTGGTAATCACTATTCATGAAGGAAATTACATGGTCCAGAAGATGCCTGTTTGTGTAGGAATATAACCTAGATCATCATCGTGCAACAGAGATTCAACTCGACTTGTATCACCTCCTGCCCTCTGTGTCTCTCAGCCACACCATCATCTCCTCCCTGTGTATCTCAGCAACACCCTCATCTCCCTCCTGCGTCTGTCTGCCACACCATCTCCTCCCCTCCCTGCATCATCTCTCAGCCACACCATTATCCCC
The DNA here is from genome assembly GCF_028390025.1 of Pseudophryne corroboree. Taxonomy (NCBI): domain Eukaryota; kingdom Metazoa; phylum Chordata; class Amphibia; order Anura; family Myobatrachidae; genus Pseudophryne; species Pseudophryne corroboree. The sequence continues at coordinate 99,512,811 of NC_086452.1, forward strand.
TCCGTGTCATCTCTCATCCACTCCATCATCTTCCGCCTGCGTCTCCCTGCCATGCATCTCACAATCCACCTCACTTTGTGTCTCTCAGTCTCCCCCCTTCACTCTGTGCCTCTCAGCCTCCCATCTTTCACTCTCTCAGCCTGCCCCCCTTCAATCTGTGTCTTTCAGCCTCACACCCTTCACTCTGTCTCTCAGCCTGTCTACCTTCATTATGTGTCTCTCAGCCTCCAAACCTTCACTCTGTGTCTCTCAGCCTGCCCCTTCACTGTGTCTTTTAGCCTCCACCTCCCTTCATTCTGTGTCTAGTGCCATTTACACACAATGCCCACAGTAGTAGTGCCCGTTACACAATGCCCCCAGCAGTTGTGCCTCTTACACAATGCCCAGAGTAGTAGTGCCCCTTTCAAAATGCCCACAGTAGTAGTGCCCTTTACACAATGCCCACAGTAGTTGTGTCCCTTACATAATGCCCACACAGTAGTCGTGCCCCCTACACAATGTCCACTGTAGTTGTGCCCCTTATATAATACCAATAGTAGTTGTGCCCATTATATAATTCCCACACAGAAGTCGTGCCTCTTACACAATGCCCACTGTAATTGTGCCGCTTACACAATGCCCTTAGGAGTGCCCTTTACATAATGCCCACACAGTAGTCGTGCCCCTTACACAATGCCCACTGTAGTCATGCCCCTTACACAATGCCCACTGTAGTAGTGACCCTTACGCAATGCCCAAAGTAGTAGTGCCCCTTACATAATGCCCACTGCAGCCGTACCCCTTACACAATGCTCACACAGTAGTCTTGCCCCCTACACAATGCCCACTGTAGTTGTGCCCCTTACAATGCCCACAGTTGTGCACCTGGTCCATATCTATCTATCTATCTATCTATCTATCTATCTATCTATCTATCTACACACACACACTCACTCTGAATCAGGCAGAAAGGCTCAGCTGCCTGTGTCCAGTAAGTCCACCACTGTCCTGCTCCAGCAGAGGCTTGTCCTAGGCTCCTAGTGTGTGTCAGGCTGTCGGCAATGGCAGGACACACACATGTGGATTGAGTGGAGAGACTCAGCACAGGCGGGAGGACAGCGCAGTGCGGGCGGGGAGGGAGGGTGCCGCGGTGTGACGTCAGCACGTCACACCGCGAGGTGGCCGGACCATCAGAGCATGACGGTGGGTGCACTACGTGGCCAGCCACCCACCTCCTGCTATTGTGAGTCTGACCGGCGCAGTGGGAGGGGGTGTGACAGGCCGGGCAGTGAATGTGATGATCATCGCTATCAGTGTGCTGCTGACACAGACAGTGATGATCAGATCACAGGCGTGACGTGCGGGGGGGGGGGGGGGGAGGGGGTGCAGGACAGTAGGGGGTGCCTGTGCGCACCAGGCACCCCCGTGCGCACACCTATGTTGGAGAAATATATCTTCTTTACAAAGCACATCATGCCAACCTAATTGTAGCATTCGACTCTCATAAGTGGACTGTAATTGCTATGCCAGTGTTGGCACATGCCTATCTAGCTTCTGGCATACACTTATTCAAGAAGAAAGCAGGAATATGCTTTCCACTATGAACACCATAGACCTTCTTTGCCGGGATGACTCTTCTGATAGCCGCCAGATTTTTGATACAGATGTGTCCTCATTCACCTAGTGTTTTTGCGCAATATTACGCAAGACGCTTGGCGAGGCTTAGATTTTCCTCCACTAGTAGTGATTCCTGTACTTTTGTGTTTTATTTCTGAATTTTCCATTTTATCCGCATTGTAGCTGCATACATAGTCGCTTATAGTGTGTTGGCCACTCTAGATTAGCTCTAATTGCTATAAAGTCACAGATAAAGAATAACGATGTGTGGCGAGATGCATGGCCTGCAGGGCCAGATTAAGGGCCACATGGGCCTGGAGCTGAAAATTTTCAAGTGCCTATACTGAGAAGGGGAGGATCTTTGACCAGTGTGGGAGTGGCCAGAGCCGTGTGGGTGTGTACAACCTATACACTATGAGCCCCAATTTCATAAACCTAGAAAATTTTCATCATTTTGTGAGAAAACTACAAAAACTCTTTTAATACTTCTGATTTATGATTGTTTGGTCAGCTGTGCAACCTGGTCATCATCCTGCTGCTATGATTATGGGCCTATTTTTATGTGGAGGCCTGGAGCTGTAGCTCATCTGCCCCATTGTTAATCTGGCCCTGATGGCCTGGGTAGGGTATATTGGACCTCTGTCTTTTGTCTTTTTTACCCAAATTAGTAGAGTAACACGCAGATGTACAGTACATGAATGGTCAGCGTCACTAATCAGGCTACCACTGCATTGTACTTGTGGTGCATTAGGGATGTGTATACGCTCGCTGCGACTAAGGGGGTAATTCAGACCTGATTGCTAGGGTGCATTTTTTGTATCCATGCGATCAGGTAGTCGCCGCCTACAGGGGGAGGGTTTTGGATGTGTGCAGGGGTGCGATCGCATTTGTAGCAGAACTGCACAAACATAAGTTTGTGCAGTTTTTGCTCAGCCCAGGACTTACTCTGCTGCTGCGATGATCGGGGCCGGAGCTGACGTCAGAATCCCTCCCTCCAAACCCTGGGTCCCTCCTGCATTTTTCAGGACACTCCTTAAAAACGGTCAGTTGCCACCCACAAATGCCCTCTTCCTGTCAATCTCTTTGCAATCGCCGGTGTGTTCGGATTTTTTGCACCATCCCGTGGCTGACCTGTGCTCCCCGTTGCTGCGGTCCATCGTGCCTGCACATTGTGGTGCATATGCATGTGCAGTTCAGACCTGATCGCAGCCTGTGAGAAAACGCACAGCAGCGATCAGGTCTGAACTACACCCTAAGTCTCAAAGTCTGTGGATAGCTAAACGGGGCTCTTTGGTGCGATTTGAATTTGAGGATACGTTTATGTGGACATATCTGTATGTTACCACAATAAACTTTCTGATGTCACAAAACGTGGCAAGATTGCACAGTATGTATAGTAGTAAGTATTCTCACTTTGAGAGGTCTAATTGGCATACCAACAGTTTGTATTAAATGATGAAAAGACACACAATGATGTAAATGCCTTTGGTGATTTTTGCTTCTGATGTTCCTTTATATTTAACAATAGTGAAATATATGCAATGTTTTAGGGGTTTTGTTATCTTTTATTTAGATGGCGCTGTAGTGCCATATATAGGCATAGGACATTCAGTATTATAATGGTATAAAGTGAAAGCTTTAGACAGATATACAGTAGATAGGTACGTGAATGATCAAAAATAAATAATTACGACTCCATGTATTAAAAAGAGGAGAGAGTACCTTGCGCACAAGACCTTACATTCTAAATGTAAACTGGCTACTTATTTCTATTGATCCAGTACCAAAGTAGTATGAGGGCTGCATGGTTTATCTGGTATTACATTTCCTGTGATGGTGTAACTGTTCTTGTGTGAATAACTAGGTTTCTATACATCCCCACCCTCCTTACTTATAGTTTGCACCATTACTCTTTCATTTTCACTTCTCTAATTGTGTTTAGTTTATATCTCCTTTTGATTTTTTCATTTATTTCCCTTTTTAATTTACTTCTGATCTGTTTATTGTGTAAGATTTTCTGCAAATTGGTTTTATATGTAGTTTTGTGTTGGGGGAGATATTTTTGTAGCAGCTTGTGTGACAGGTATCAAATAGACTGGAGTAAAATCCAAGATGTTTTATTCTAACCATTGGCAGTTTACAGGCAATTGCAGGATTCACAGGACGGATTAGTTCTTTACAGCCAAACAATGTTCAGAGTCTTCAAATACAGCAAACACAATTCTTCAGTAGACCCTGAGGTCCAGGACCCACTCCCTGGCCTATCACCTGGACAGCTTGTTCACCATCATGTACTTTGTGTCAGAAGCCCTTTTACCAGCAACTGACAGCTGCATCTCAACATTGGCCTCAAGAAATACCTGGCCTGGATCCTCTCCAGCCCTGAACCTGCCATTTTACACCCATGACTGATTTATGCTTTCTCTGTCACACTTGATTTTAATGCATAGTTATTATGGGATGTAATCATAATGGCAACATTTATATTGTTGACATTCATAATGTCATCACCACAATTACAACATTGACACTGTTGAAATGATGACATCTGCAGAATGTCGACATGTTTACAATGACGACATTCTGAATGGGCAACCAGTGGAGAGTTAGTGTTAGGATATGGAAGGGGATGGTTAGACTAAGGCACTAGGGCCCTCATTCCGAGTTGTTCGCTTGGTAATTTTCTTCGCATTGCAGCGATTTTCCGCTAATTGCGCATGCGCAATGTTTGCACTGCAACTGCGCCAAGTCAATTTGCTAAGAAGTTTGGTATTTTACTCACGGCATTACGAGGTTTTTTCTTCGTTCTGGTGATCGGAGTGTGATTGACAGGAAGTGGGTGTTTCTGGGCGGAAACTAGCCGTTTTATGGGAGTGTGTGAAAAAAAGCTACCGTTTCTGGGAAAAACGCGGGAGTGGCTGAAGAAACGGGGGAGTGTCTGGGCGAACGCTGGGTGTGTTTGTGACGTCAAACCAGGAACGACAAGCACTGAACTGATCGCACTGGAAGAGTAACTCTCGAGCTACTCAGAAACTGCACAGAAAAACCTTTTCGCAATATTGCGAATACTTCGTTCGCAATTCTGTTAAGCTAAGATACACTCCCAGAGGGCGGCGGCTTAGCGTGTGTACTGCTGCGAAAAGCGGCTAGCGAGCGAACAACTCGGAATGAGGGCCTAGGTGTAGTGAAGTCATAATTACAGCCGGAAGCGACACAGGAGCCACCATAAATCATCCTGACCCAGAAGACACCGCTGGAGCCATCAGACCCGATGTACCAGGTAAGTCACCACTAGACCACCAGGAACTTTTTTGTCAACATTCTAACCATTGTAAATTAGAGCTATAATGTATGTAAAATATAATGTGGCAAGAAAACCATATGGAACCTTAGTTACACTTGATTGCAACTAAAATGGGATTGCATTGAAACAAAGTGTAGCAGGCTTGTTAAACCTAATTAGCCCTGTCATTACCCTAAAAATTCCCTCCTGTCCTCCGTGGCTTCTTCTTGTGCTGGTGGGTCTTTCTCTCTGCTATCGTATTCAGCCACTAAGTTGTACAATACACCGGGAACCAGAAGTGGGCGATGATCTTAATGCGGAGTCGGGGGGATCCATAGCAATATTCTGACGGCTTCTAATGCATTTTGTATGTCTGTGATCTTTATCAAGGATCTGGTTCCCAGTGTAGCATGGAACTCAGCAGCAGGGCCGCCATCAGGGGGGTGCTGGGGGCATATCTGTCCCAGGTCCAGCCTTTCTGACAGAGAGAGGAGGGCCCGGGATGCTCATGCAGCCACCTGCCCGCCCACCACCGTCCACACCGTTTCACGGTCATCCCCGCTGTTCTGCCGCTGTCATTCGATCCTGCAGCAGCTGTGTATTGAAAACTTCCCTACCAAAATGGCCGCCGCCACAGAGGAGACAGTTATTTAAGATACTAGAGGAGCCCTCTAGTATCTTGAATAACTGTCTCCTCTGAGGCGGCGGCCATTTTGGGAGGGACATTTTCAATACAGCTGCAGGAGGACGGAGGAGAGCAGCAGAACAGCGGGAAGGGAGGCGGGCAGGCAGCGGCATCAGCATCCCGGGCCCTCCCGAGAGCGGCATATGTATGTATGTATGCATGCATGTGTGTGTATATAATACACACACACACACACACACTCCCCCACAGTGGGGGAGGGGGGCCTGCCTATTTTGTCAGTCCCGGGCCCCGAAATTTCTGATGACAGCCATGCTCAGCAGCCAGACTATATGACCATGTCAACATGATGAATGTCGACAAAATATATGACACTTGTTATCACAACAGACTGACTTTCTTAGAGCTTTTAATGTGATAATTGTTTCTTAGTTATACATGTAACACACTGCTGGGTAAGTATGGGCTCAGAGGAATTTATACTTGTTTAGCACCTGTGGTCTTGTCCAGTCCTGTATCAGCTCACTGCACGTTCAGTGCAGGCTCACCCTCAGACAGGTCTGAATGTTTGCCCAGGCAGAGAGGTGAGGATTTCCCTTCCCCGCAGACAGTAAAATGACACAACCAATATTTTTATGTCTCAAGAACTGTTTACTGTAGATCTCAAAAGAATGCTCCAAATATTTATGTAAATCACTACAATCCCAAGTACCGGTATGTTTCTACAACAAGAGTGGTGTTATTAAAACACTTGACTCTTTAGAACTGAGGTAATCCTGGATTAACTTTGGCTCAAGTCACAATACAGTCAACATCAATAGAAGTTATGAGAATCATACACAAGTTCTCGGACAATATATTTACAAGTTGCTCTTACTCTCACTAGAAATATGTCAATATACACGTTGCAGCTGAGATGGTGCACTTTCTTCCCGTCTCTGGTGTGTTTGCAGATGTGTAGAGTGGTTGCAGTGCTCCAGAAGAGCACGGAGGTTGTAACTGCTGTGTTAATGTTCACCTTATTATTATATACTGTAGATGAACTCTGCAGTGTAGACTTACAGAATAAAAACACTGCACAGTAAAGCTGGATCTGAGGTAACGACAGTCTTTTTTCTTTTATACTTCTATATAACGCTGAATCTGAGGTACAAACAGTCTGTTCCTTACACTTAAACTCTGGTATTCTGAATAATATACTGTAGCTGACTCTGAGGTAAAAAGAGTATTTCCTTTACACTTCCCCACTTAAAACTACTTGCCAGTCACCACTCGCCTGTCATCAGCTCCCCTCTCTGGGGGCGGGATGTACTATATGTCATCGCTGTCCCTCGCCGCCTACCGCAGTGATACTAATCGCAAATGTACTAACATATGTAATTAGTATCGCAATGCGGTATACAAGGCCCCCGCGATGATGTGTGCAGGGGTCGGCGGAGGTCAGCACGGGTCTCCGTCACCTCCCAGACCCGGGAGGTGACGTGTGCAGGGAGTCCCCGGGCTCCTCCTCCTCCCCCCTGCAGCCCGAATGAGATAAGGCTGTGCTGCGGGGGAGAAGGAGGAGGAGGGCCGCAGCAGCTCAGTGACACACAGGTATGCCGGGGGGAGAAGGGTCGTCGTGAGCGGCGCGGAGGGGAGCGGCGGCGGGATGCAGCGGTGAGAATCCCATAGGTTTCTATAGGGTATCGCCATAAAAAGATGGCGATACCATATGGGGCGAAAACGCAGCGATCGGGGGTTAGTACATATGAAAATGGGGTAAAAAGGGTGTTTTACCGCATTTTCGCTTTAGTACATCCCGCCCTGTGCCTCATACCACACTGTGCTGCCCTTCTCTCCTCACACTGTCCCTCTCCATGGCGGCATTGCTCCATTCTCTGCGCTCCACGAGGCACTCTCCTCACACACCTCAACAGCAGCAGCTCTCCTCTCTAGCTGCCGGTGTGCCTGCCTCTACCTGCCCGCAGCTTGCACCTATCCCCACTGCCTTTCAGGATGGAACCCTCCGATCACTATTGCAGTGGACCCAACTCTCAAACCCAACTGGCATGTTTGTAAGTTAAGCAAACAAAGCAATGCAAGAGGATCAAGTTAATTTATATTTTTTCTGTGCTGGGTAAATACTGCCTGCTTTTACATGTAGCCCACAAATGTTACACAGCTTTATTTTTACACTGCAATTTAGATTTGGTCACCTCCCCCCTAAATCTTAATCTTTCTTCGCATGTTACATCTGCCCACCTACAGTGTTGCTTGCTTTTTTCCTTTGCTTTCAAATATAAATCAGGCCCACTGTTCGTTCATAGCTGCAGCCCAAACCAGGCACCGTGTGACATCATCCCAAGCAGTGTCTGGCTAAATAAACGTAAAATAAAACTACAGAGCCACTAGTGCGGCATTACATCACCAGGGATCCAACAAAGGAGGGGGAAAAAAAGCTAGTGGTGGGGTACTTTTTTTTTTAATAACAGTAAAGATTCTAACGCCAAGACACAACAGCATATCTTTGATAAGTCCAACTTAAAATGTACACTTCAAATTGCAATTTTAGTGACCAATACTAAATAATTAACATTTAGCAATGTATGAAATATAGGGGGTAATTCCAAGTTAATCGCAGCAGGAAATTGTTTAGCAGTTGGGCAAAACCATGTGCACTGCAGGGGGGGGGGGGGGGGGCAGATATAACATTTGCAGAGGGAGATAGATTTGGGTGTGGTGAGTTCAATATGCAATCTAAATTGCAGTGTAAACATAAAGCAGCCAGTATTTACCCTGTACAGAAACAAAATAACCCACCCAAATATAACTCTCTCTGCAAATGTTATATCTGCCCCCCCTGCAGTGCACATGGTTTTTCCCAACTGCTAAAAAATTTCCTGCTGCGATCAACTTGGAATTACCCCCATAGTTTCTTCTTCATCTTCTGCTTCTTCTAATTATTATTATTATTATTATTATTATTATTATTATTATTTTTTTAAATCCTTTTATTTGTATAGAGATAACACATTCTACTTTTTAAAACAAATGTACTGTACAAGCAGAGTTTACAATCTAATTTCATCACCATTGGCAGTAGGGATAGTGTAATGGTTAGCATTACAGTCTAACAGCACTGAGGTTATGGGTTCGATTCCCACCATGGACCTATCTGTGTAGAGTTTAGATATTCTCCCCATGCCGGTTTCCTCCCACATTCAAAAAATATACTGGTACTGTAGGTTAATTGACTTCTGACAAAAAATGAACACTTGTGTGTACTAGAGATGAGCGGTCTCGGTTCCTCGAGATCCGAACCCCCCCGAACTTCACCTATTTTACACGGTTCCAAGGCAGCCTCGGATCTTCCCGCCTTGCTTGGCTAACCCGAGCGCGCCCGTACATCATCATCCCGCTGTCGTATTCTTGCGAGATTCGTATTCTATATAAGGAGCCGCGCGTCGCCGCCATTTTCACTCGTGCTTTGGAGATGATAGCGAGAGGACGTGGCTGTGTTCTCTCAGTTTCTGTGTTCACTGTTCAGTGTGCTGCAAATATCTGTGCTCAGTGTGCTGCAAATATCTGTGCTCAGTGTTCTGCAAATATCTACGTTCTCTGCCTGAAAACGCTCCATATCTGTGCTGCATTGTAGGAGGAGAGTGCAGAATTTTGCTGACCACCAGTATATATATATAGCAGTACGGTACAGTAGGCCATTGCTCTACCTCTGTGTGGTCAAGTATACTATTCATATCTGTGCTGCATTGTAGTTGTGCGCAGTATATAGTAGGAGGACAGTGCAGAATTTTGCTGACCACCAGTATATATATATATATATATATATATATAGCAGTACGGTACAGTAGTCCATTGCTCTACCTCTGTGTCGTCAAGTATACTATCCATATCTGTGCTGCATTGTAGTTATGCGCAGTATATAGTAGGAGGACAGTGCAGAATTTTGCTGAGCACCAGTATATATATATAGCAGTACGGTACAGTAGACCATTGCTCCACCTCTGTGTCGTCAAGTATACTATCCATATCTGTGCTGCATTGTAGTTGTGCGCAGTATATAGTAGGAGGACAGTGCAGAATTTTGCTGACCACCAGTATATAAATATAGAGCAGTACGGTACAGTAGGCCATTGCTCTACCTCTGTGTCGTCAAGTATACTATCCATATCTGTGCTGCATTGTAGTTGTGCGCAGTATATAGTAGGAGGACAGTGCAGAAATTTGCTGACCACCAGTATATATATATATAGCAGTACGGTACAGTAGTCCATTGCTCTACCTCTGTGTCGTCAAGTATACTATCCATATCTGTGCTACATTGTACTTGTGCACAGTATATAGTAGGAGGACAGTGCAGAATTTTGCTGACAACCAGTATATATATATATATATATATATATATAGCAGTACGGTACAGTAGGCCATTGCTCTACCTCTGTGTCGTCAAGTATACTATCCATATCTGTGCTGCATTGTAGTTGTGTGCAGTATATAGTAGGTGGACAGTGCAGAATTTTGCTGACCACCAGTATATATATATAGCAGTATGGTACAGTAGGCTATTGCTCTACCTCTGTGTCGTCAAGTATACTATACATATCAGTGCTGCATTGTAGTTGTGCGCAGTATATAGTAGGAGGACAGTTCAGAATTTTGCTGACCACCAGTATATATATATAGCAGTACGGTACAGTAGGCCATTGCTCTACCTCTGTGTCGTCAAGTATACTATCCATATCTGTGCTGCATTGTAGTTGTGCGCAGTATATAGTAGGAGGGCAGTGCAGAATTTAGCTGACCACGAGTATATATATATAGCAGTACGGTATAGTAGGCCATTGCTCTACCTCTGTGTCGTCAAGTATACTATCCATATCTGTGCTGCATTGTAGTTATGCGCAGTATATAGTAGGAGGACAGTTCAGAATTTTGCAGACCACCATAATATATATATAGCAGTACGGTACAGTAGTCCATTGCTCTACCTCTGTGACGTCAAGTATACTATCCATATCTGTGCTGCATTGTAGTTGTGCGCAGTATATAGTAGGAGGACAGTGCAGAATTTTGCTGACCACCAGTATATATATATAGCAGTACGGTACAGTAGGCCATTGCTCTACCTCTGTGTCGTCAAGTATACTATCCATATCTGTGCTGCATTGTAGTTGTGCGCAGTATATAGTAGGAGGACAGTGCAGAATTTTGATGACCACCAGTATATATATATAGCAGTACAGTACAGTAGGCCATTGCTATTGATATATTACTGGCATATAATTCCACACATTAAAAGATGGAGAACAAAAATGTGGAGGGTAAAATAGGGAAAGATCAAGATCCACTTCCACTTCGTGCTGAAGCTGCTGCTACTAGTCATGGCTGAGACGATGAAATGACATCAAAGTCGTCTGCCAAGGCCGATGCCCAATGTCATAGTAGAGAGCATGTAAAATCCAAAAAACAAAAGTTCAGTAAAATGACCCAAAAATCAAAATTAAAATCGTCTGAGGAGAAAAATGAAAAGACAAGCTGGCAAAAGCACAACAAAGAACTGTGCGTTCTTCTAAATCACAAATCCCCAAGGAGAGTCCAATTGTGTCGGTTGCGATGCCTGACCTTCCCAACACTGGACGGGAAGAGGTGGCGCCTTCCACCATTTGCACGCCCCCTGCAAGTGCTGGAAGGAGCACCCGCAGTCCAGTTCCTGATAGTCAAATTGAAGATGTCACTGTTGAAGTACACCAGGATGAGGATATGGGTGTTGCTGGCGTTGAGGAGGAAATTGACAAGGAGGATTCTGATGGTGAGGTGGTTTGTTTAAGTCAGGCACCCGGGGAGACACCTGTTGTCCAAGGGACGAATATGGCCATTGACATGCCTGGTCAAATTACAAAAAAAATCACCTCTTCGGTGTGGAATTATTTTAACAGAAATGCGGACAACAGGTGTCAAGCCGTGTGTTACCTTTGTCAAGCTGTAATAAGTAGGGGTAAGGACGTTAACCACCTAGGAACATCTTCCCTTATACGTCACCTGGAGCGCATTCATCATAAGTCATTGACAAGTTCAAAAACTTTGGGTGACAGCGGAAGCAGTCCACTGACAACTTAATCCCTTCCTCTTGTAACCAAGCTCCTGCAAACCACACCACCAACTCCCTCAGTGTCAATTTCCTCCTTAGACAGGAAAGCCAATAGTCCTGCAGGCCATGTCACTGGCAAGTCTGACGAGTCCTCTCCTGCCTGGGATTCCTCCGATGTATCCTTGAGTGTAACGCCTACTGCTGCTGGCGCTGCTGTTGTTGCTGCTGGGAGTCGATCGTCATCCCAGAGGGGAAGTCGGAAGAACACTTGTACTACTTCCAGTAAGCAATTGACTGTCCAACAGTCCTTTGCCAGGAAGATGAAATATCACAGCAGTCATCCTGCTGAAAAGCGGATAACTCAGGTCTTGGCAGCTTCGGTGGTGTTAAACGTGTATCTGGTATCCACCGTTAATTCACAGGGAACTAGAGACTTGCTTGAGGTACTGTGTCCCCGGTACCAAATACCATCTAGGTTCCATTTCTCTAGGCAGGCGATACCGAGAATGTACACAGACGTCAGAAAAAGAGTCACCAGTGTCCTAAAAAATGCAGTTGTACCCAATGTCCACTTAACCACGGACATGTGGACAAGTGGAGCAGGGCAGACTCAGGACTATATGACTGTGACAGCCCACTTGGTAGATGTATTGCCTCCCGCAGCAAGAACAGCAGCGGCGGCACCAATAGCAGCATCTCGCAAACGCCATCTCGTCCCTAGGCAGGCTACGCTTTGTATCACCACTTTCCATAAGAGGCACACAGCTGAAAACCTCTTACGGAAACTGAGGACAGTGCCGTTTCTAGCGGCGGGCACCCGCCGCGGCACTTTGTATGTCCTCATCTCCTCTCCTCCCTCTTCCCGAGCGCTCCTGCTTGGGGGGCGGAGTTTCGCGGAATGACGCGTTTGCGTCGTGACGTCACAACGCAAACGCGTCATTCCGCGAAACCCCGCCCCCCGAGCAGGAGTGCTCGAGAAGAGGGAGGAGAGGAGATAAGCCTGGAAGGAGGAGGCGGCCAGCGCGAGGGACGTGAGGTGGCCGGACCCGAAGAGCGGGAAGATGTAAGTAGTATCTCTATCTCTCTCTCTCTCCCCCTCCCTCCCTTCCTCCCCCCCCCCACTTGACACCTGCCTGCCGCACTTTGTAAAATGGGGATACCTGCCTGCCGTACTGTGTAAAATGGGGACACCTGCCTGCCGCGCTGTGTAAAATGGGGACACCTGCCTGCCGCGCTGTGTAAAATGGGGACACCTGCCTGCCGCGCTGTGTAAAATAGGGACACCTGCCTGCCGTGCTGTGTAAAATGGGGACACCTGCCTGCCACGCTGTGTAAAATGGGGACACCTGCCTGCCGCGCTGTGTAAAATGGGGACACCTGCCTGCCGCGCTGTGTAAAATGGGGACACTTGCCTGCTGTAATGTGTAAAATGGGGACTTTTTTTATTTTTATTTTTTTCCCCTGTGGTGGGCGTGATGATATCAGACGAGGCCATGCCCATTTTAATCAGGCCACACACCCTTGTCGGGAGCGCGCGCGCCGAAGGCTTTTTCTTTTTAGAGCTATGTGGGGGGGGGGGCACACAATTTTTTTTATAGCAATGGGGGGGGGGGGGGGCGCATTTTGAAATCTCGCACTGGGAGCCAAATTGGCTAGAAATGGTCCTGACTGAGGAACATCATCACAGAATGGCTTACCCCAATTGGACTCTCCTGGGGATTTGTGACATTGGACAACGCCACCAATATTGTGCGTGCATTACATCTGGGCAAATTCCAGCACGTCCCTTGTTTTGCACATACATTGAATTTGGTGGTGCAGAATTTTTTAAAAAATAACAGGGACGTGCAAGAGATGCTGTCGGTTGCCCGAAGAATTGCGGGCCACTTTCGGCATTCAGCCACCGCGTGCCGAAGACTGGAGCACCAGCAAACACACCTGAACCTGCCCCGCCATCATCTGAAGCAAGAGGTGGTAACGAGGTGGAATTCAACCCTCTATATGCTTCAGAGGATGGAGGAGCAGTAAAAGGCCATGCAAGCCTATACAGCTACCTACGATATAGTCAAAGGAGGGGGAATGCACCTGACTCAAGCGCAGTGGAGAATGATTTCAACGTTGTGCAAGGTTCTGCAACCCTTTGAACTTGCCACACGTGAAGTCAGTTCAGACACTGCCAGCCTGGGACTTGTGGATGGAGCCCTTAATTCGCTTAACCAGGATTCACGGGTGGTCAATCTGTTGAAATCAGAGCACTACATTTTGGCCACCGTGCTCGATCCTAGGTTTAAAGCCTACGTTGTATCTCTCTTTCCGGCAGACACAAGTCTGCAGAGGTGCAAAGACCTGCTGGTGAGACACTTGTCAAGTCAAGCGGAATGTGACCCGTCAACAGCTCCTCCTTCACATTCTCCCGCAACTGGGGCTGCGAGGAAAAGGCTAAGAATTCCGAGCCCACCCGCTGGCGGTGATGCAGGGCAGTCTGAAGCAAGTGCTGACATCTGGTCCGGACTGAAGGACCTGCCGACGATTACTGACATGTCGTCTACTGTCACTGCATATGATTCTGTCACCATTGAAAGAATGGTGGAGGATTATATGAGTAACCGCATCCAAGTAGGCACTTCAGGTAGTCCGTACGTATACTGGCAGGAAAAAGAGGCAATTTGGAGGCCCTTGCACAAACTGGCTTTATTTTACCTAAGTTGCCCCCCCTCCAGTGTGTACTCCGAAAGAGTGTTTAGTGCCTCCGGTCACCTTGTCAGCGATCGGCGTACGAGGTTACTTCCAGAAAATGTGGAGAAGATGATGTTCATCAAAATGAATTATAATCAATTCCTCCGTGGAGAAATTCACCAGCAATTGCCTCCAGAAAGTACACAGGGACCTGAGATGGTGGATTCCAGTGGGGACAAATTAATAATCTGTGAGGAGGGGAATGTACACAGTGAAAGGGGTGAGGAATCGGACGATGAGGAGGAGGTGGACATCTTGCCTCTGTAGAGCCAGTTTGTGCAAGGAGAGATTGATTGCTTCTTTTTTGGTGGGGGCCCAAACCAACCAGTCATTTCAGTCACAGTCGTGTGGCAGACCCTGTCGCTGAAATGATGGGTTTGATAAAGTGTGCATGTCCTGTTTATACAACATAAGGGTGGGTGGGAGGGCCCAAGGACAATTCCATCTTGCACCTCTTTTTTCTTTCATTTATCTTTGCATCATGTGATGTTTGGGGCCAATTTTTTTTAAGTGCCATCCTGTCTGACACTGCAGTGCTACTCCTAGATGGGCCAGGTGTTTGTGCCGGCCACTAGGGTCGCTTAGCTTAGTCATCCAGCGACCTCGGTGCAAATTTTAGGACTAAAAATAATATTGTGAGGTGTGAGGTGTTCAGAATAGACTGGAAATGAGTGGAAATTATGGTTATTGAGGTTAATAATACTATGGGATCAAAATGACCCCCAAATTCTATGATTTAAGCTGTTTTTGAGGTTTATTGAAAAAAAACACCCGAATCCGGCAAAAAAATTTCAGGAAGGTTTTGCCAAAACGCGTCCGAATCCAAAACACGGCTGCGGAACTGAATCCAAAACCAAAGCACAAAACCCGAAAAATTTTCGGTGCACATCACTAGTGTGTACATGGGCAGTTTAGATTGGCCAAGTGGTTCTTACCTGCCATCAATTTCTGTGGAAAGCAAGCAGCAGGCTGCCCCGGGCACCTCCTTCTCCTCCCTGCAGCCGGAAGGACCTCCGGCTGTGTTGCTAGGGAGAGGAGGAGTTTAGCTTCCGAGACCAGGGCTTCCTGGCAGAAGGTATGCCGAGGGGCGTCTGCGGTGGAGGCGGCGGGTTGCTGCAGTCGGCAGTAAGAAGCCCATAGGCTTCTGTAGGGTTAATCCATCCAAAGATGGCGATACCCTCAGGGGTGAAAACACGGCGGACGGGGGTTAGTACATATGAAAATGCGATAAAACCCCCGAAAACGGGGGTTTTACCGCATTTTCCATTTAGTACATCCGGCCCACACACAATTGTCTATTTAGTTAGAAGTCACTCTTCCTACTCACTGCAGCCTCAGACACCATTTTATTGCAATTCTTGTTCATTTTCATGCCCTCCGGGTTCAGTACACTGCATCTGACAACCCCATTCCATCATCCATTATTTTCCTATTAGTAGATGTCTCCTTACTTTACCTAAAAGTCGTGTTTCTCTCACAGTATCTATTTTCAGAAAATGTCACTTCCATAATCACTTGTAAAATTGCCATAATTGCAGTTTAATTATATTTTATTTATCCTCCCTTAGAATAAAATGAAATCCCTTTTAGAATGACAGTGGCTATTCAGTGGTGTTTAAATTTGAACTGAATTAATTTAATGATGTAGGGAGATAAGGGCTGATTTATCAATGGACAAAAAGCTCTATTGCTAACAAAATGCGCAAATTTGCTGAGAATGATCTGACAAAAGCAGTAACTTAACCCTTTCTGTTCCTGGCCAGTACCTCCAGGGACGTGCAGTCAGGGGAGGCAGTGCCTCCCCTGTCATTAATGATTAAGATTATACAAAGAAGATGCATATGACACATATTCTGTGTCATATGTATCTTCTTAATATTATTCTTTGCATTGCTCCCCTCTGTATGTGTTTGGGAGGCACCGATCGTGGTGCCTCCCGTTGTCTCTGGGGAAAGGTATGGGAGCGGGGGGCGGGCACGGGCGGGGACAAGCCATGGGCAGTAAATGCCCATTGAAAATATATGGGAAAGCAGCACCATTAGAGGTGCCGCTTTCATACAGGGACGTGCTTTCAACCTATGAAAGCACGTCCCTGTCAGTGAGGCCACAGTGATTGGCCAGCGGATCCGTCACTGGATCCGCTGTCAATCACTGTGTGTGCGACGCTGGCCGAGGAGGTGCGGGCGGCTGGATGCGGCGATGTTGCAGGCGGCGGGATGCGGCGGTGGTGCGGGCGGCGGCGGGTTGCGGCGGCGGTGCGGGCGGCGGAAATTTACCTTTATCTTGCAGAGTTTGGCAGCGGAGCGGTACCAGTTTCAAAAATGGCGCTTCAGTGTCATTTTCGAAATTCAAGATGGCCGCCGCGAGCCAATCACGGCTCGCCGCGTCATCGCCTTGCCCCCTCCCGCTGACTTATATAAGTCAGCGCGAGGCAGCGGCTGTCAGTCCGACGGCGGAGGAGGAGCGGAGAAGAGCTCCTGAAGACTGAAGACGCCGTGGAAGTCCTGGATGGGCGGCGGCTATGCAAAAGAGCTTAGCAGCCGCCGCCCACCAGGTGAAGATGCTGGAAGTCCTGGGAAGGCGGTGGCCATGCAAAAGAGCTTAAAGGCCGCCGCCTCCCAGGTGAAGACGTCGTGGAAGTCCTGGATGGGCAGCGACTATGCAAAAGAGCTTAGCAGCCGCCGCCCACCAGGTGAAGACGCCGGAGCAAGACCCCAGAAGCCCTGGGGAGGTGGCGCCCCCCCAGGTGAAGACGCCGGAAGCACTGGGAAGGCGGCGGCCATGCAAAAGAGCTTAAAGGCCGCCGCCCCCAGGTGAAGACCCAGTTTAATAAAGGATTTTTTAAAGAATGGGGTATATTTACTAACATTCGTAATTCTCCCGATTTGGTGGGAGAATAATCACGAATGACATCGAAAGTGTAAAACTGCAACTTTTTGAATTTAGTACGACTAATTTACTAAGCTGCCGTATTCTGCATTTTCGGGTTTTCCGATGTCGATGTCATTCGTTTTTTTAGGCAGTGTTTTACGTGAGTGACTTGTAAAACACTGCCGACTTTAATACAATGAATCTCGGCCGGATATGAGAGATCCGTGCTGGGCTTCATTGTGCACTTTGTTAAACAAAAAAATAAAGTTTAAATGTAAAAAAAAAATTGCGTGGGGTCCCCCCTCCTAAGGCAAACCAGCCTCGGGCTCTTTGAGCCGATCCTGGTTGCAGAAATATGGGGAAAAAATGGACAGGGGTTCCCCCATATTTAAGCAACCAGCATCGGGCTCTGCGCCTGGTCCTGGTTCCAAAAATACGGGGGACAAAAAGAGTAGGGGTCCCCCGTATTTTTGAAACCAGCACCGGGCTCCACTAGCTGGACAGATAATGCCACAGCCGGGGGTCACTTTTATACAGTGCCTTGCGGCCGTGGCATCAAATATCCAACTAGTCACCCCTAGCCGGGGTACCCTGGGGGAGTGGGGACCCCTTCAATCAAGGGGTCCCCCCCCCAGCCACCCAAGGGCCAGGGGTGAAGCCCGAGGCTGTCCCCCCCATCCAATAGGCTGCGGATGGGGGGCTGATAGCCTTTGTGAAAAGTCATTGATATTGTTTTTAGTAGCAGTACTACAAGGCCCAGCAAGCCTCCCCCGCAAGCTGGTACTTGGAGAACCACAAGTACCAGCATGCGGCGGAAAAACGGGCCCGCTGGTACCTGTAGTACTACTACTAAAAAAATACCCCAATAAAGACAACACACACACACCTTGAAAGTATAACTTAAATACATCCATCCACACCTCCATATACACATACTTACTTACCTTATGTTCACACGAGGTTCGGTCCTCTTCTCCAGTAGAATCCATGGTGTACCTGTAGAAAAAATTATACTCACATAATCCAGTGTTTTCGGCTCCTCGGTAACTCCTTTTGTAATCCACGTACTTGAAAAAATAAAAAAACGGATACCCGACCACGAACTGAAAGGGGACCCATGTTTTCACATGGGTCCCCTTTCCCCGAATGCCAGAAACCCACTCTGACTTCTGTCTAAGTGGGTTTCTTCAGCCAATCAGGGAGCGCCACGTTGTAGCACCCTCCTGATCGGCTGTGTGCTCCTGTACTGACTGACAGGCGGCACACGCCAGTGTTACAATGTAGCGCCTATGCGCTCCATTGTAACCAATGGTGGGAACTTTCTGCTCAGCGGTTGACCGAAAGTGACCTCACCGCTGAGCAGAAAGTTCCCACCATTGGTTACAATGGAGCGCATAGGCGCTACATTGTAACACTGCCGCGTGCTGCCTGTCAGTCAGTACAGGAGCACACAGCCGATCAGGAGGGTGCCACAACGTGGCGCTCCCTGATTGGCTGAAGAAACCCACTTAGACAGAAGTCAGAGTGGGTTTCTGGCATTCGGGGAAAGGGGGCCCATGTGAAAACATGGGTCCCCTTTCAGTGCGTGGCTCGGGTCTCCGTTTTATTTTTTTAATCAAGTACGTGGATTACAAAAGGATTATCCGAGGAGCCTGGTACCCTGGATCTGGTGAGTATAATTTATTCAACAGGTACCCCATGGATTCTACTGGACAAGAGGACCGACCTGCGTGTGAACATAAGGTAAGTATGTATGTATGTTTGTGTGGATGGATGTAATAAAACTTTACTTTCAAGGTGTGTGTGTGTATTGTCTTTTTTTGGGTATTTTTTTAGTAGTAGTACTACAGGTACCAGCGGGCCCGTTTTTCCGCCGCATGCTGGTACTTGTGGTTCTCCAAGTACCAGCATGCGGGGGAGGCTTGCTGGGCCTTGTAGTACTGCTACTAAAAACAATATCTTACACTTTTACAAAAAGGCTATCAGCCCCCCATCCGCAGCCTATTGGATGGGGGGGACAGCCTCGGGCTTCACCCCTGGCCCTTGGGTGGCTGGGGGGGGGACCCCTTGATTGAAGGGGTTCCCACTCCCCCAGGGTACCCCGGCCAGGGGTGACTAGTTGGATATTTGATGCCACGGCCGCAGGGCACTATATAAAAGTGACCCCCGGCTGTGGCATTATCTGTCCAGCTAGTGGAGCCCGGTGCTGGTTTTAAAAATACGGGGGACCCCTACTCTTTTTGTCCCCCGTATTTTTGGAACCAGGACCAGGCGCAGAGCCCGATGCTGGTTGCTTAAATATGGGGGAACCCCTGTCATTTTCTTTCCCATATTTCTGCAACCAGGATCGTCTCAAAGAGCCCGAGGCTGGTTATGCTTAGGAGGGGGGACCCCACGCAATTTTTTTTCAAAAAATTAACACTTTCCCACCCCTTCCCACTGATATACATGCACGGATCTCATGGATCCGTGCATGCCTATCCAATCACGGCTCAAAAAAGCAGGTCTGTTTTTTTTTAGCACTTTTTTACGAGTTGTATTTTTTCACGGCAGTGTTTTTTTTTTTTTTTTTGCTTTGCACTTCTTAGTAAATGACCGAGATTCATACTTAAACAGCCGCGTTTTGACCGATGGTGTATTCATTCGTATTTTTTTTGTTGGACTTCAAAAAAAATACGAATGCTCTCATCGCTGCCGAGATTTGAGTTTAGTAAATGACCGAGATGACACTTTGAAGAAAAAACGGCATCTCGGTCAAAATCGGGACCTTAGTAAATATACCCCAATGTGTTGTTTTTTTTCCAATATTTTCTTTACAGGTGGACTACAGGTGCCAGCGGGCCCTTTATGTCCAGGCATGCTGGCACTTGTGGTTCTCCAAGTGCCAGCATGCTGGGGCAGGCTTGCTGGGACCTGTAGGCCACCTGTAAAGAACAATATTACTATTCTTTGCAGGTGGACTACAGGTGCCAGCGGGCCCTTTATGTCCAGGCATGCTGGCACTTGTGGTTCTCCAAGTGCAAGCATGCTGGGGCAGGCTTGCTGGGATCTGTAGGACACCTGTAAAGAACAGAACATACAATGAACCCCGCACCCACCGCCACCAGGGGTGCGGGGCATAGCACTGGGCTATCAGCCCAGTGCTGGTTGTTGCTCGGGAGGGGGGACCCCATTTAGATTTTTTGGGGGCCCCACTTTCCGAGGAATTCCAGCCCTGGGCTGACTGGTTTGGGGGGTGTTTAATGGCATGGCAGGGGGACCCCACACTGAGTGTCTCCCCTGCTATGGCATTATCCCCCCTGGCTGGTTCTGCCTGGTGCTGGTTTTAGTGGTGTGGGGGGACTGCACTGTTTTTTTTTTGTTTTTTTTTGGGGGGGGGGGTGTTTAGCTGCAGTGCCTCCCCAGGCCCTGACCTCACCGCACGTCACTGAGTACCTCTAGTACCTGCACTGCCGATAATTTCTATTGTTAAATTGTGCGGATAAGGGTTCTCCTAAATCAGTGGTTCTCAAACTCGGTCCTCAGGACCCCACACAGTGCATGTTTTGCAGGTAACCCAGCAAGTGCACAGGTGTATTAATTACTCACTGACACATTTTAAAAGGTCCACAGGTGAAGCCAATTATTTCACTTGTGATTCTGTAAGAGGTGCGGCGGAGGTGCGTGTGGTGGTGTCTGCTGCCGTGCAGGTGTAGTTTCGGTACTCACCAGGCGTCGCTCTCTCTCACCTTCAGGTACCGGAACCTTCAACGGACCTGGCAATCTTCAGTCGGATCCGGACACGGCGATTCCCTCTCGGAGCTGACCGACGACCGAGCTGAGGAGAAAATAGTTTACCTTAAGGGGGTATCAACCCTTCTTCCACCGGAAAAGGGGATACCCCAGGGGTGACGGCGACCTTCACCGGTTGGGTGAAAGGTCATCACTGGCACAAAGCCTCAGCCACCCAGATTTCACACACTCGCACTCTCGCGCGTAGTGTGATGAAGGGGATTCTCACGTCCGTGAGCAATCCCTATTCCGGCGCTCGATGCTACTCACCGTCAGTTCCGCACTGCGAACGTCTTCTTCTCTTACAGGTCCCTGTAAGGAGGCAAACAAACAAGCAAACAGCCGTGCAGAGCCTAACTCTAGCCTAGTGTCACACCCCTATACTAACTACAACGGCAGAGATCTCAAACTAGCTCTGTGGGTGTGGTGCAACAAAACTAAACACACTTAACAAGCTCACACTTTGCCCCGCACGGTAACAACATACATCACGATACACAGTGCAAGCAACTACCACGGTGCTGTCCCTTTAGGTACCCGACTCAGAACACCCGGTAGTGGGGGCCGCACAGCTCACCCACCTCCCGTACTCTCTTCTCAGGGGCTCAGGCCGAGCGGGCCTGCCTGCCTAAACACCTTGGGGTGAATTGGGCCTAGTGCCTAGTGTCACCTCTATTCACTTTGGGGGAACCGCTTATTTATTGGACCTAGCGCCCCCTATTTGCGCACGGACCCGAGGCCCGACCTTACCCACGGGCCTAGTGCCCGCCTAACTCGTCCCTTGCTGGGTGACCTGGGCCTGGTGCCCAGGGTCACCTTATGTTACCCTAATTGGCCAAAATACACTAGGGCCTAATGCCCTTTAGTGCCCCACAGGCCTATTGCCTGATGTGCCCCCGGGCCTAGTGCCCGCCTACTGCGCTGGGAGAGGGTGGCTTGGGCCTAATGCCCAAACAACCTAATCAAATGGTGGCCCCAATCTCCTATCTGCGCCCCAGGCCTAGTGCCTGAATTGTGCCCCCGGGCCTAATGCCCGTCCCTGGTGGTCTAGGGAGGAAAAGGGAGGGGGTGAAAGTTGCCTCACTGAGGCCTCACCTGATCCGGGGGTCTCCGGCGCCCTCTTCTGTCGCTGACCCGTCCTGGCCAGCGGCGCCGCCGTCTCTTCTCCGCGTCCAGCCGCCGCTGGACATCTTCTTCAAAGAGCCTGGCGTCTTCTGGCCTCTTCCGCGGCCTCAGGACCTCCTTACCGCTCTTCGGCGCGGCCTTCCGTCTTCTCCAGGCGGCGTCTACTCCTGCGCTCTTCCGCGCGCTTCTTCCCTTCGGCTCCCGCCCGGCGTCTGACGTCAGACGCCGGGGGCGGTGCCTATGACGCGGCGAGCGCCGATTGGCTCGCTGCGCCCCTCTCTGATTGGCCGCCGCTCCAGGAGCCGGAGCCGGGAGCCGAGGGCGCCGACATTTAAACTCCTCCACAGCCTCCGGTCCGGTGCAGGGAAAAGGGTAATCCCTGCACCGGACACCCGCCGCTCCTGCCCACGGACAAGCGCTGGGGACAGACAAACTGCCCCAGCGCTGCCATGCACACACTCCCGCAGGGGACACAGATCCCCTGCGTGCTGCTGCTGGGATGTGTCCCGGGGTACAGGACACATCTCCACAATTCTGTGAGGAGACCTGCAAAACATGCACTGTGTGGGGTCCTGAGGACCGAGTTTGAGAACCTGTGTCCTAAATGAATGGAAATAAGAAAGCTGCCTCGTTACTACAGAAAGGGGACTATTTATAAGTAGGCCCCTTAGTGTTGATTAATGTTTGGTAATGCCGCCCTAAGTGAATAAGTGGCAAAACAGAATTGAACTGTGTTAACCACTTAACTGACGATTCCCTCCACCCCCCCAAAATCCGCTCAGGAATTGTCAGGTTTTTTTATGAGTGAATTAGTTGAAGATCATTAATTTAACCCTATCCAAAATTATTTTAGTAAAAAAAAAAAAAAAAGATTTTTTTTGTTAAATATATATATATTCACTCCCCCCCAACATCGGAACATCGACCGGGAACATAGTGACCATCAGAACATCAGTAACATCGTGACCATTGCGACTTCAGTTTTTTGAGCCTGAACAGCTGCCAGGTACACGGGGGGGCTTGGGGGCGATGATTTACACTTACCAGCAGCTGCCATTGTTTGCAGCCGCTGGGGGTGGGGGATCCTGCCGTACTGACCGATCAGCAATGATCGGCAGCACGGCAACACTGGGGGCTGGGTGCTGGAAGGCAGAGGGACCTTCCGGTCCCTCTGACAGTAGAAGTGGAGGGAAGTTTCCCTTCCCTGCCGCTGCTAACTCAGTTTATCTGACTGGTCGCATCCTGTGCCACCAGGTCAGATAAAGCACTTGTAGGCATGGCCGCATCTGATGCGACCATGCCAGGCAAGTGGTTAAGGGCCTTATTCAGAGATGGACGCAGACGCTGCGTTTACATGCAGCGGCCGCATCCATATTGTCTGCGCACACAAGCACCATCCATAGTGCATGTGCAAGTCCCTTCACCATTCAGTCACATCCCAGAAGGATGCGATTGCATTGTGATTGACAGGTGATGGACGTCCTGGGCGGCGACCTCAGCACTGGGGTGGGAGGATTGGGAAACGCAGGCGTGTCATGGCTGTTTTCGGGGTTGGCCTATAAAGTCGTCTACGTTTCCTGAAATAGGAAACATTGCGGCGGGACACTGACTACGCAGCCAAGCTGCATAGGCAGGAGTCAATCTCTATTCAATGCAATCACAATTGATTTGCAATCGCATCTCGGAGTGGCGCCACAACTTGATGAACAGCCCCCGGCATGTGAATATACGGACGCAGATTTTGCTGTGAGATCAGAATCTGCGACCAACTCTGAATAGTGCTGTGGTGAACATGGATGCATGGATTTTTTATACTTTGAAGCATTTGGGTTTTTTTTATCTACTAATCAAACTTCTGACATTACAGATCGGCTCATATATTCTCCAACAGCCACTATTATTTTTTTAGAGTCCTAAACTTTCAAATCCCAGTTTTAGTCAAACTCCACGCTTATCTAAGCTCACTACACTACTTGCCTACTCTCCCGGATAGGCTGGGAGGCTCCCGAAAATCGGATGGCATTCCCGGCCCCTCAGGGAAGTGGGTAAGTTTCCCGCATGGCGCTCACCCCCCGCCGCACCCCACCGCTCACCGCATATCCTGGTCACCGCTGCATCCCATCACACAGAATCGGGCAGGGTGATGATGCGATTCATGTTAAATTGCATCACCGTAGCTCCAACCTCTGCTTTACAATGATGGTAAAAATGTGGCCATTGTAAAGCGCAGGGGCTACGATGACGTGATCTCGTCACCATGCGCCCGTACTGCCTCCTCCACTCCTCCGTACCGCCTCCTCCATGCCCCCTCCTATGTGACCTGGCTGCTCCCTCCCAGAGGGAGCAGCCACAATGTAAGTACTTAAGTTGTAAGTACTTAAGTTGTACTTAAGTTGTTGTATATATAAAAAATATATAAAACTTATTCCAACATTTGTTAGTATGTTTTGGCAACATACTGTAAGAACACTTTAGAGTTGGTTCTCCATCCAACATATTAATATTTGTTTGGTACAGGACTATTGGGTCTATGGGCTTGATTTATGTTTGTAAGTAAAGCAAAAAAAAGCAAGTAACTTTGTGTCTGGAAGAAACCATGGGGGTCATTCCGAGTTGTTCGCTCGTTATTTTTTTGTCGCAACGGAGCGAATAGTCGCTAATGCGCATGCGCAATGTCCGCAGTGCGACTGCGCCAAGTAAATTTGCTATGCAGGTAGGAATTTTACTCACGGCATTACGAGGTTTTTCCTTCGTTCTGGTGATCGTAATGTGATTGACAGGAAGTGGGTGTTTCTGGGCGGAAACTGGCCGTTTTATGGGAGTGTGTGAAAAAACGCTACCGTTTCTGGGAAAAACGCGGGAGTGGCTGCAGAAACGGAGGAGTGTCTGGGCGAACGCTGGGTGTGTTTGTGACGTCAAACCAGGAACGACAAGCACTGAACTGATCGCAGATGCCGAGTAAGTCTGGAGCTACTCAGAAACTGCTAAGAAGTGTCTATTCGCAATTCTGCTAATCTTTCTTTCGCAATTTTAATATGCTAAGATTCACTCCCAGTAGGCGGCGGCTTAGCGTGTGCAAAGCCGCTAAAAGCAGCTTGCGAGCGAACAACTCGGAATGACCCCCCATGTTGGCATGCAAGGGGAGCAAATACATGTATATTTTTTGTACGCAGAGTAAATAATGTCTGCTTTAAGAGCCATATGTGCCTGGGGTTGAAAATGTTCAAGGGCCTATACTGAGAAGGGGAGGAGCTATGACCAGTGCTGTGTGAGTGTGGCCAGAGCAATGTGGGTGTGTACAGCCCCTACTTTCCCTAAATTCCTTAAAAACAGAAAAATTGCAATTTGTTGGAAAAAAATAAACATAATTTTAATTCTTAAGGTGTGTACACACGGTGAGATTCGGGCTAACCCCGATTCTCACTATGCGACAGGGGCTAGGTAGGCATCGCAAGCACATAATGAGTGTGCTTGCGATACTGACTATGGGGATCATTCCGAGTCGTTCGCTCGTTGGCGATTTTCGCAACGGAGCGATTAAGGCAAAAATGCGCATGCGCATGGTTCGCAGTGCGCATACGGTTAGTATTTTAACACAAAACTTAGTAAATTTACTCACGCCCGAACGAAGATTTTTCATCGTTGAAGTGATCGGAGTATGATTGACAGGAAGTGGGTGTTTCTGGGCGGAAACTGGCCGTTTTCTGGGAGTGTGCGGAAAAACGCAGGCGTGTCAGGGAAAAACGCGGGAGTGTCTGGAGAAACAGGGGAGTGGCTGGCCGAATGCTGGGCGTGTGTGTGACGTCAAACCAGGAACGAAACTGACTGAACTGATCGCTATTTGTGAGTAAGTCTCGAGCTACTCAGAAACTGCTAAGAAATTTCTATTTCGCAATTCTGCTAATCTTTCGTTCGCTATTCTGCTAAGCTAAGATACACTCCCAGAGGGCGGCGTCTTAGCGTGTGCGATGCTGCTAAAAGCAGCTAGTGAGCGAACAACTCGGAATCACCCCCCATGTGCGATTTTGGCTAAATGTCAATTTTGACTATCTTTTCTATGATGGTGTGTACACACGGTGAGATATTTTCTTACGATTTTGACTATATAAACAAAATCGTAAGAAAAGTTAGTGCAGATTGCGAGGTGAAAGTCACCTTGCGATGCCGATGTGCGGTCGGCATCGCAAGCCTAGATAGACTGTGCAGTCAAGTCAATTTTGACTATCTCATAGAAAAGATAGTCAAAATTGACACTTAGCCAAAATCGCACATAGTCAGTTTCGCAAGCACAGTCATTATGTGCTTGCGATGCCGACCTAGCCCCTGTCGCATAGTGAGAATAAGGGTTAGCCTGAATCTCACCGTGTGCATGCACCTTGATATAGTCAAAATTGACTTGCCTGCACAGTCTATCTATTGTTGCGATGACGACCGCGTGGGACCGCGCATCGGCATCGCATCAGGATCGCAAGGTGATTTTCACCTTGCGATCTGCACTAACTTTTCTTATGATTTTGACTATATAGTCAAAATCGTCAGAAAATATCTCACCGTGTGTACACACCATTAGATTTATGGCTGACTGTGTGGCCATAATGCCATGGTGATGGGCCTAATTGTATGTGGAGGCCTGGAGTAGTAGCTCCATCCGCCCCATTGTTAATCTGACCCAGCTTTTACATGTAGCCCACAAATGGTAGACAGCTTTATTTTTACACTACAATTTAGATTTCAGTTTCAACACACCCTGACCAAACCTAAATCTCTCTGCACGTTACATCTGCCCCACCTGCAGTTCAACATGGTTTTGTCTAGTTGTTTGCTTTTTTGCTTCACTTATAAACATGAATTGGCCTGTCCTATTTACTAAGGGGAGAAAAGGGGGAAAACGCTAAAGGAAGAGAAAATTCCTGTATATACCACTTCTCAGAATGTACTAAAGGGATTTTCTCTGTCTGCTGCCTGCAAGCGCTAATTACAAGCTACAATATCATCGATGCACATGGATCACTAGCGCTGCCATAGGCATGTATGTCAGCGCTAAGAGGAGAGGTCACCTTCTGGTGTATCTTCCAGTGCTGATATCGCCTCCTGTAGCTACCGATATATACTTCTCACTGGAGAATGAGCTCTGTAACTTTGGCCATGTGTCAATAAAGTTTGTTGACAAAATTAAAAACTCTGGGGCAGATGTATTAGCCTGGAGAAGGCATAAGGAAGTGATAAACCCATACCTCCCAACTTTTTCTTCGCTGACAGAGGGGCACACGCGCGGCGAAAAGTGGGCATGACCTAAGAAAAAGGGGCGTAGCTTCGCGGCGGACCCGCGCTCGCGAGTCACGGCCCCGTTTTCGTCACTCTGTGAGCCGCTGGCATGCGCACAGTGTCTATTCACCGCTGCTGTGCTAAGCAGGGCAGCGAGAGTCAGAGACTCCCAACTGCCCCCCCTCGGGTGGGACAGCGGGACAGTCCCCAAAAAACGGGACTGTCCCGCGAAAATCGGGACAGTTGGGAGGTATGTAAACCAGTGATATGTGCAAGTTGATAAAGGCGCCAGCCAATCAGCTCAATTATGTAAATTAACAGTCCGGATCTGATCTGCCTTTATCAGCTTGTACATATCACTGGTTTATCACTGCCTTATGCCTTCTCCAGGTTAATACATCTGCCCCTCTCTCTCTTCTGCCCTTTGCACAGGACGAAACTCTGGACATCGCAAAAAAGGGCGTGGCTTAGTTGGAATGGGCGTGGCTTCGTTGGAATGGGCGTGGCATTGCAGGAAAAGACTACCTTATACCCCAGTTTTGCAACCTGCACGCCCAGACGTTAGCCACCACAGGAAAGAAAAATAATCCTGATTCATGCCCCTTACATTATTTGTCATTTTTCCTCCTTATAGTAATGCCCAGTATACATTATTCCACATACTGCAATGGCCCTTAGACATTATGCCGCACACAATAATGCACATGACACAATATGCACACACCATAATGCCCCCGACACATTATGCCACACACTATAATGCCTGTGACACATTATGACAGGAATCGCAATGCCCGTTATACATTATGCTACACACTGCACTGCCCCTGATACATTATAGCACATACAATGTCTGTGACACATTATGACACACACACTGCAATGTCCGTGATACATTATACCACACACTGCAATGCCCGATACATTATAGCACATACAATGCCTGTGACACATTATGCCACACACTGCAATGACCTTGAGACATTATACCACAATGCCCGTGATATAGTATACCATACACCGTAATGCCTGTGACACATATCGCAATGCCCGTTATACCCTATGCCACACACCGCAATGCCCGTTATATATTATGCCACACTGCAATGACCCTGAGACATTATACCACATACCACAATGCCCGTGATATAGTATACCACACACCGTAATGCCTGACACATTATGACACACACCGCAATGTCCGTGATACATTATGCCACACACTGCAATGACCCTGAGACATTATACCACATATCACAATGCCCGCGATATAGTATACCATACACCGTAATGCCTGTGACACATTATGACACACACCGCAATGTCCGTGATACATTATGCCACACACCGTAATGCCCATTACACATTAAGTCCTACAGTAAGGCTTCTAATTACTTTTCAATTACCTGCTCGTTGTCAGGGGTTTCATGCACTGGGTGTCATGCTCGTTGCCAGGGGTTTCATGCTCTTGGTTCCATGCACGGTGCCAGGGGTTTTCATGCTCAGGGTGTCATGCTCGTTGCCAGGGGTTTCATGCACTGGGTGTCATGCTCGTTGCCAGGGGTTTCATGCACTGGGTGTCATGCTCGTTGCCAGGGGTTTCATGCACTGGGTGTCATGCTCGTTGCTAGGAGGTAGTCCTTGTTGCTAGGGCTGTGCTCCCAGTGCCACATATGTCCCCAGTGCCAGATATTCCCCCACGGTGCCAGGTACTCACATGCCCCCAGTGCCAAATATAGCCCCCCCCCATGTGCCAGGTACACATATACCCCCCCAGTGCCACATATGCCCCCAGTGCCAGATATTCCCCCCCAGTGCCACATATGCCCCCAGTGCCAGATATTCCCCCCAGTGCCATATATGTCCCCAGTGCCAGATATTAACCCCCCCCCCCTGCCAAATTTGCACCCAGTGCCAGATATGCCCCCTCAGTCCGTCCCCCCCCCCGCTTCCTCCGCCGCCGCTCCCCCGCTCCCCTGCTGTTAGGAGGGACACAGAGGGCACAGCGCACGCCTCCCTGTGTCCCTCCTGGGTCTCCGGGGGCCGCGGGTCACTCTAATAAAGGAAGTGCTCACGAACGGCACTTCCTTTATGAGACCCGCGGCCGCCGGAGACCCAGGAGGGACACAGGGAGGCGTGCGCTGTGCCCTCCGTGTCCCTCCTAACAGCAGGGGAGGGAACGAGACCGCAGACTGACATGCGGACGCTCGTCCGCATGTCAGTCTGCACTAAATCAGTGGCGCCCCCGCAGTCCCTCGCCCCCAAGCCACCGCGAGGGCAGTAGTTACGCTACTGGCTTGCAGGGAAGATTCCCGGTGGGCCGACGCACCTGTGGGGCCTGTTTTGTCTGAGGACATGTGGTCCTTTTTATAGACATAATGAATAAGATGCAAAAAATTGCATATATGAAAATTACTTTGCCACTTAGCCTGTGATTGCAGATGATCTAGTGTATGCTCTGTCTGCCTGCTTGGCTGGCATATAAGATTGAGTGAATAGTGATTGGGATACGGTTGGTGTAATAAGGAAGAAAATATATCTTTCTAAAGAATTATATAGTGTCCTAAATTCTGAAGGTGTATCATATAATGTGCTCATAATATTTAATTTTATTTCTTTTTAACTTCCCCCTTGATGCTGGACATGCCCAGGGCCGGTGCAAGGTCTCTCTGTACCCTAGGCAAAGTTTCAGCCTTGCGCCCTCTAACCTGCAACCCTACCACCACCATCTCTCAGAGGGGAGATGCAGATGGCTACTAGGTGGGCTGGGGTGAATTGCATCATTATACATATACAGAGGAAAGGGACAACACTAAAGGACTTTTAAAGTGAAAAATGGCCACTGTAAAGTGCCGCAGTTAGGCAGGCTAAAAGCCTGAGCTGCCTAATAAGAATGATCTGGGCATTAGATACAGGTCGCTCCTGCATAATGTGTAAAAGGGGACTCAACCTGCCGTAATGTGTAAAAGCGAGCTCTACCTGCCATAATGTGCATAAGGGAGCTCTACCTGCTGTAATGTGTAAAATGGAGCTCTGCCTGCTGTACAGGGGCTCTAACTGGCATAATGTGAGACAGGGGCTCTACCTGGCATAATGTTTTAAAGGGTCTCTACCTGATGTAATGTGTGTAAGTGGAGCTACTGTGCGATGTAATTTGAATAATGGAGACTACTGTACAGCGTAATATGGATTGGTATTATTTTGTGGCCAAGCCCATTCCCTATGAAGCCATGCCCTTATATTTTTGTCACGCGCCTACAGAGCACTGGCCACTGGCCCTGTTTTGTATATGGGGGAGCACCAATGCTGTTTCTTGCACACATCGCTAAAATGTCTAGTTACGACACTGTTGAGCATTACATGATAATAGAAAATTCAGAGATATTAGTTGCATATATTTGCAAATATATGGTTATGCAAATATATGGTTAAGCCACCAGGCCGCGTCAAGGCTTCTCTGATACTGGAGGGTCCTAATGCTACAGTTGCAGTATGGACTTGTGCCTGCCATGTACTTATTGTGGTACAGGCTGCATTCTGTAGCATAATTAGGGTCACACGCAGAGGTCGGTCCAGCTCTAGCAGCGTCTTACTATTACAGCCTTCAGTAACTCATTGTACTCGTCTCCGTGTTTCTCATAGTCCTTGCATGCACAGCATATGATGATGATTATGCTCAGCAGCAAGAAGACTCCAAAGAAGACCAGCCATTTTGACAGCCAGTCAACGGCTTCCTTTAAGAGAGGCCGGTGAAGTCCGTGGGCGCGTCCTCTTCTGTCCTCCAGGTTGTTTTTATCCTGGATACTGCTGTCTGATGTGGACTCCTGGGAGATGCTGCCTAAGGTTATTGGCTCAGCTACGACCTCATACGCCAGCAGAAGGATGAACAATATTCTCAAAAACATTGTCTTTATCTGAAACAGAGGATAACACATTAATATAACACACAGGATATTACTTTTTGTAACCAATCTTCATATAATAAGTATGATGTAACCAGTTATTGCATTAGATGGGAGACGTTATCCTGAATAATCTACTTTTAAAATGAAAGCTATACTCAGAGCCGGCCCTAGCCAATTTGATGCCCTAGGCAACATTTTGTCTGGTGCCCCCTAGCTCCGCCGCTAGTTCTGCATCTGTACCTGCAACGCTCAGGTAGTGGGGCCCACCGGGGGGTTACCCTGTGGGCCAGTTCAACTCTGCACAATGCCACACAGTAATGACCATAATACATATAATTCCACACAGTAAAGGAACCTTACACATATGCCCCACATTAGTAATGCCCATAATACACATAATGCCACACAGTAATGCACCTTACACATATGCCCCACATTAGTAATGCCCATAATACACATATACTGCCACAGATACTGCCACACTTGCTGGTTATACAAAAAGATCAGTATCAAACATGTAGAAACTGTCCATTCTCTTCACTATTCAGTGTGTTTGCTGGTGTCTGTTACTCCCGTTAACTGCATGCACTTTACTTTATACTGTGGGAGCTAAATGCTCTGCCCTCCAGTCTGATGTGTCCAAAAGTCACGCTGCACTGATGTTTCATATAGAAATAGCACAACGCAGCTTACTGACCACGTTACAGTGCTAGATGGCAGGGGAATTTTACGGTATGGACTGACTAGGAAATAAAGTGTGGGGAGAACACTGCCCATGTTATGTCCCTGCAGACACCTGGGGTTTGCACAGGGAAAAGGGACACACACAGGATGGCAGGGTCCCCCTCCCCCATGTGCACAAGCAGTATAGGTGATGTCAGGTTTCTGTGAAGCAGTCTTCCAAAATACACATGTGTTATCATAAGAAGCCATCCAGTAATAACCTTATATAGTCAGTAAAAATGTCACAGGTCCAGGAATTGCATTTGCTGGGCTTCTGCTTCTGGGCTTCTGCTTCTGACTGTCTGAGGTCTCACAAGTCAGAGGCATTCAAGCATGTCAGAGGAAGTTTAAGGCACAGTGTGCATTTTTTTTGACAAATGTAAACAGCAGTGTATACAAGTACTGATTGAATACATTTGGAAAGTAACAGTTAGTTTGTGGACTGTCCCTCTCAGCATGAGATGCTGCAGGGACATGCTTGGATGCCCCTAGACATGCTTGAATGCCCTAGGCAAATGCCTAGCCTGCCTATAGCTAAGGCCGGCTCTGGCTATACTCTAGGTCTTTATTTGTCGGCCCCCGTGTATATTTATTGTACTGTTTTGTCATATTAATAATGAAGCATCATTTCTTTTTCTTTATAAGTAAATGTTTGATAAAATAACTACCTCCAGTTATTGTAAAGGAATAATACTTATTGTGTAATTAATATTGTATATACGGTAAATCCAATCTTATAAGGAATATAAGATACCTAAGGTATACCTCTATTACACCAGAGCATATTTCTTGTCAATATCTGGGAGAACGGGGTGACGTCTCCAGGTGACAATGTTCAAAACAAATGACTAATTTTATTTACATTGAAATTATTCTACCCTGTATAATTAGTAATGTTTTGTAGGATCAGAATAAGTATATACTGTATAATACCTACAATAGTAAGCACAAAAACGAAAGGTCCGTACACATTAGACGATGTCGCTCTATTGGGTTTCAGCCTAATTATACTCGTTTGCAGAGTACACACTGCACGATTTGCTCCTAGTAGTTAGCGACATTTATGTGAAATTCAGTTGCATGTATAGATGACAGAGGATGTCGCCAGTGACCCGCAGGAGCAAGCATCGCTAGCGATATAGTGCGTACACACTGGACGATCAAAACAAATTTGTCATAACGATGTGTCGTAAATCCTTTAAAATGTCGTATAGTGTGTGCCAGCCTAAGAGTGCGTATCCAGATGGATGATAGACAGTAAATAGAGACAGTCAATCAGTCGACAGGGTCAAAAGGCAGACATGATCAAATGGTCGACATGTGAATGGTTAACACATACTTTTTCGTGATTTGTAGGATTAGAGTTAGGCACTTGGGGGAGGGTTAAGGTTAGGCTGTCGGATGGGACAATTAGAGTTAGGCACTTGGTGGAGGGTTAGGTTTAGGATTAAGGTTAAAATAACAAAAAAAGTGTCTGTGTTGACCATTTGCACGTCGACCTTTTAGCCTAGGCCCATGTCCACAGGGTTAATAGAATCAAATTAAACAATACAGCAGCAGTGTGCCCACCTTGACACTATTAGTCTGCACTGGGCTACAAATCGCTAGAACTCAGATATATTGGGCAGCTAAACTAAATATAGTAATATGCCAAGATGACCTCTACTGTACAGTAATAAGCTTTAATTACTAATTATTGCCAATACCATGTCACCTATAAGTATAACTTCTATAGCATAATATCAGATGCTATAGAGGCCGGTACACAATGTAGCCTATCAGCTGCCGGCCCATGCAGCTGCCTCCTGTACTGCAGAAGGGGATTGGCATACTTTGTCGACATTCATTCTGGCAACAGTCAAAATGTTGACAGCATAATGTCGAGTGCAGAATGCTGAGACAGGAGTAATGTTATTTAAAGCATTTTTACCATGTTGGCATTAACACTGTAAATAAGATGTTTTACCATCATGTTTGCAGTTCTTATGCTGACATAACAAAAATGCTTTATATATCATTGTTCCCATGTCAGCATTCTGTACTCGATATTGTGCTTTTGACATTTTAAGTGTCAACTGCATAACTGTTGACCATTTAACTACCTCTCTGCTGCCCTCTGCCATCTTCTCTGAGTACAGCAGCAGCAGGGAGCTAAAGGTGCATACACAAAGATAGATTTGGCAAAAAATTCAATATTATTAACGATTTCCAGGATAAACGATTTGGTGCCAAATAGTGAATGATTGGACAAACGATCGATCTTTAACGATTATCGTTTACACAAAAATACACAAGATTGATCTCAGGCCGGGCGACGGGGGGGGGTCAAAGGGGACACCGATCCCGGGCCATGTTGTTGTGAGGGGCCCCAAGGTCCAGGCAGCGGGCAGCAGCGGCTGCATTTCATGATAAGTGTAAATAATTATATATTGCTTCCGGCATCGCGGCAGCCGCTGGCCGCCCGCTGTGTGGTTGATTTTTTTTCAGCGCTGCCCCCCCCTTTCACCCGAGTTCTGTGTTCACCCCTCAGTGCCCCCAACCCCCAGGTCACCTCTCATCCTGTCAACCAGTCCCCGGCCGTGTGCTGTGCAGTGCACTGACATTGCACCGCAGCACCAGTCACACAGCAGGAAGCTCGTCCGGACCGCCCCTCCAGAGTCCTCACCGCACGCTGCCTCCCTGTCTCTGCTGTATGAGGAGCCGGACGGAGCGCCAAGTAGGAGTGGCCCGGGAAAGACAGTACTGCGGCGGGACTTGGGGAGGCGATCCTGGTTTAATTAGCGCCAGCGGCTGTGTCAGTGTGTTGCTGTTGCAGCCTGCTGGTAAGGCTTTTATCACTTCATGCATGTATAGGGATTTGGGCTTGGTTTAGGGTTTTAGGATTGGTTTGTGGCGGTATGCAGGCAGGCACATTCTGCACATATGGATGCATCTGCATGTATGCATGTGCATGTCAGATGAGAGCAGAATGTGCTGTGGTGGTGACTGGTGGATGTAGTTATGATCCCGATGGCCGGGATCCTGGCGGTCAGCATGCCGACGCCGGGAACCCGGCCTCCAGAATACCGTCAGGGGACCCAAGCATAGTCCCACTCGTGGGGATCCCGGTGTCAGTGGTGGGGGGGGGGGGGCCCGCAGAGATATCAGTGTACCGGGACCCAAGATTTCTGTTGCCTGCCCTGATTGATCTTATGTTGGGTAAAATTTACATAACGGGTGTGGCTGAAGTAGAGGATATAAAAGCGCCTACCATTTTAGCTCTGTGTAGTTCTGTTGCAGGGGAGGCTTGGTTTATACCTGCTTTTGATTGCTGAACTGCACTGCATTGATTAGCTTGCTAACAAGGGGCCTAATTTACGATCATTTACTCAGACATGTGGGGGGACGCACAGCACAGGGCTAGTCTGCCCCGCATGTCTGCCCCCCCCCCCCCCGCACTGGTGCAAAAGCATTGCACGGCGGCGATGCTTTTGCACCTGTCAAATAGCTCCCTGCCTGTGCAGCTCCTGTGCTTTGGTAGTTAGCTACCCGCCGTGTCCCGGGTCGCAGCAGCTGTGTATGATGTCACGCAGCCACTGCGGCCCGCCCCCCCCAGCGGTCCGGACATGCCTGCATTGTCCAGACCGTGCCCTGTTAACGGCGTTCTAATGCCATTGGCATGCCCCTTCCCGCCCCGCGACCACCTGCAGCGATGCAGTCTGAATTACCCACAAAGTACGAAATTAGGTGAGGAAAATGACCTAACGATCTATCGTACGACCTGCGAATCACCACTACCCAGATCGCCTGATCTTATGTGCAGCACATAAGATCAGAGGATCAGGCATACGATGCGCAACAAAAATATAGGGGCATGGATTCATAGGGAAGAGGCATGGCTACAAAATAATACCAATTCATGTTACGCTGTACAGTAATCTCCATTATTCAAATTATGCCGCACAGTAGCGCCACTTACACACATTACACCAGGTAGAGCACCTTTTACACATTACGCCAGGTAGAGTCCCTGTCACACATTATCCCAGGTAGAGCCCTGTCACAAATTATGCCAGGTAGAGCCCAATTTTACACATTACGATAGGTAGAGCCCCTGTCACACATTATGCCAGGTAGAGTCTCCTTTTATACACTACACGAGGTAGAGTCCCCTTTTACACAGTATGGCAGGCAGAGCTCCCTTTTACACATTATGGCAAGTAGAGCTCCCTTTTACACATTATGTAGGTAGAGTCACCTTTTACACATTATGGCAGGCAGAGTCCCCTTTTAGACAGTACGGCTGGTAGAGTTCCGTTTTACAGTTGCTTTTGCATGAGGGACACAGTGTGCAGAGTCATGGGGGACACTGCATAAACAATGCTGGCCAGTGTCTGGGAGACATGCTGGGGGACTTTACACAAGTATGGGCAGGGCCGGCGCTTCCATTAGGCAGCTTTAGGCAGCTGCCTATGGGCGCCGGGACCTGAGGGGGCGGTACGCTGAGGCTGCCAGGAGCATTTTGGTCATTTTGACAGTAAGCCGCCCCCTCCCTCTCCCCCCACTCGGCCCTGTAGCCATGCAATAGCAGCAGCAGGGCACCCGGCGGCATGGACACACATAGCAGCGCTGCGGGTAGTCCTGCAACGCTGCTAAGCTGACTGACAGTGACAGGCAGTTGATGCATTACCCACTACCCAGAGTCCCGGGATCCACCAGTGAGTCTTTTTTAATTCACCACCGCACCGCTGTGCAGGGGAGCAGAGAGGTGGTTTCCCCCTCGCCCGGTCCCGTGTCCCCTCTCTGCCGGGCCGGCTCCATGCTGCTTGAAGCATTTTTTTGTTTTAAAGGGGCGTGGCCACACCTCCGTGATTAGGCCACGCCCCCAAGTATGTCAGGTCCTCGACGGTCTGTCTGTGGCTCTGCTGCCTGGCATGCCTGCTCTTTCAGAGACTGGCTCTTGTGACTTAAGCTGGAGGTAACTACTGTGTTAGGCTATCTGTGTGTCTCAGTATCAGTGTCTGTGTGTCTCAATATCAGTGTGTGTGTCTCAGTATGAGTGTGTGTGTGTGTGTGTGTGTGTGTGTGTGTGTGTCTCAGCATCACTGTGTGTTTCTCAGTATGTGTGTGTGTGTGTGTGTGTGTGTGTGTGTGTGTCTCAATATTAGTGTGTGTGTCTCCAGTATGAGTGTGTGTGTGTGTCTCAGCATCACTGTGTGTGTCTCAGTATGAGTGTGTGTGTGTGTGTGTGTGTGTGTGTCTCAATATTAGTGTGTGTGTCTCCAGTATGAGTGTGTGTGTGTGTCTCAGCATCACTGTGTGTGTCTCAGTATGAGTGTGTGTGTGTGTGTGTGTGTCTCTACCTCAGTATGAGTGTCAGTGTGTGTCTCAGTATCACTGTGTGTGTGTGTGTGTGTGTGACTCTGCCTCAGTATGAGTGTCAGTGTGTGTGTGTCAGTATGAGTGTATATGTGCCTCTGCCTCAGTATGAGTGTCAGTGTGTGTGTCTCAGTATCACTGTGTGTGTGTGTGTGTGTGTGTGTGTGTGTGTGTGTGTGTGCCTCTACCTTAGTATGAGTGTCAGAGTGTGTGTGTCTCTCAGTGAGTGTGTCTGTCTCCGTATGAGTCTGTGCCTCTGCCTCAGTATGAGTGTCAGTATGTGTGTCTCAGTATCAGAGTGTGTGTATGTGTCCCTCAGTATGAGTGTGTGTGTGTGTGTGTGTGTGTGTGTGTGTGTGTGTGTGTGTGCCTATGCCTCAATATAAGTGTCAGTGTGTGTCTCAGTATGAGTGTGTGTGCGCCTCAGTATGTGTGTGTGCCTCTGCCTCAGTATAAGTGTGTACCTCAGTATGATTGTGTGTGTGTCTCAGTATGATGATATGTGTGCCTCTGCCTCAGTATGAGTGTGTGTGTGTGTGTGTGTGTGTGTGTGTGTGTGTGTGTGTGTGTGTGTGGGCCTCAGTATCACTGTGTGTGTCTCGGTATGAGTGTGTGCCTCTGTCTCAGTATGAGTGTCAGTGTGTGTGTGTGTGTGTGTGTGTGTGTGCCTTTGCCTCAGTATTGGTGTCAGCGGGAGTGTGTCTCAGTCTTAGTACGAGTGTATGTGTTCCTCTGCCTCAATATGAGTGTCAGTGTGTGTGTGTCTCAGTATCACTGTGTGTTTGTCTCAGTAAGAGTGTGTGCGTGGGCCTCAGTGTGGGTGGTTGTGTGTGTGTACTACAGGGCTCATTGTGATACATCCAGTACCTGTATTGCCATACCTCACGCCCTGTTAAAAAAGTTCCCTGCACACATACTGTATCACTAGAGGCCTGCAGTTGGGGAGAGTTTAGGCAGATTCAATGGCAGCACCGAGCCCCACCCTTCTGTTTAGGAGGATCATGTTATTTTATTTTTGTAATTTTTAATACAGCAACAGGCTGCTCGGGGTGGGGTGTAGGGGGGGGCAGGATGTCACATACCCCCTAGGCCGCTCTGTCACTTATGTCTTGGGCCGCCTCATCTAGAGGAAGTGCCCTGGTAGTCCAGTGGTTTATGCATCTGCAGCCTGCTCCCACCACCATCACTGTGAGACCAGCACCAGCATGTGATACTACTACAGCCTTTTTTTTTTTACTTTGTACTACAGAGCTACGGAACACCTGTAGGTCCATAGGCTGTGATGGATGCTGACTTATTGCCTCTCCATCTGACCGTTTCTCCTCCATGCAAGTAGGTAGTGTTTTTTTTTTCCATGTGTCACCTGTAGCTGATATGAAACTACATTTTCCAGTATGACATGCTTTTTGGCAGGGTATGCTTGGACTTGTAGTTCCACATTTCCCTATATTTGCAACATAAACACTGTTTGTTAATGAACCAACATAGTATATCACAAGATAGTGTACTGAACAAGACATCCGTACCTGCTGCTCAGAAAAAGTATTTGTCAGTTTGTCATGTTCTATTTTTTTGCCATATATTAGTACTGAAATCTAACGGCACACACTAAAAACGCGCTGCCCGACAACGCTCAGAATCCCGATGCCGGAATCCAAAGAGTCAACATACCGAATGTAAGTGTGCCGGGGAGGCTTTCAGTTAGGCTGTGGGGGGTATGGGGAGGGGGATAGGGTTAGGAACCAGGGGAGGTTAGGGTTAGGTTGTAGGAAGGGAGGGTTAGGCTGCAGGTAGGGGAGGGTAGAGGTTAGCATACTTTCCTACAAGGTGTTGGGATTCTAATCAGCAGGATGCTGCTGTCATTCTTCTGACTACCGGCATCCTAAGTGCCAGGATCCCTTTCCCAACCTGCTGTAGGGTGTATTCTCTATACAGCCTGCAACATTTTTGATACGTTATAATCCAATCGGTGGCTCAGTGGCATAGGGTAAGCATTACTGCCTCACAGCACTCAGGTTATGAGTTCAATTCCTGGTCATGGCCTGTCTGTGTGGAGTGTGCATGTTCTTTTTATGTTTGTGTGGGTTTCTTCTGGGTATTCCTGTTTCCTCCCAGTCTCCCACACTCCAAAAACATATGTGAAGGTTGTGTGTGTGTGTGTGTGTGTGTGTGTGTGTGTGTGTGTGTGTGTGTGTGTGTGTGTGTGTGTGTGTGTTTGCTTTTTAGGGACTATCACTCCCATTCCAGTGGAACAGGGAGTGATATGAATTCTGATGTTATGTGTACAGCGCTGTGCAAATTAGTGGCACTATATAAGTAAACAATAATAATCATTTTGATACTTTAAGATAGGGCCTTGCGCATATGTTGGAGAAGCCATCACATTTCCCCTTTGTACTTAGCAGGAGCACATTAATTTGCTGTTCTGTCAGTAATAAAGGGGTAAATGCTAATTATGTACTGGGGAGCATAGTGGGGTTTTTTCCTGTCAGGGCAAATGTGTGTTTTTTTTTTACCCTGTGGAAGCCAAAGTGTTTTTTTCTTTTTTCCTGAAAGGGGCCAATGTGTTTGTCATTATTTTTCCTGTGGATGCCAATGTGTTTTTTTTTTATTTCCTGTGTTGGCCAATGGGGAGGGGCGTGGAGGGGGAGGGAGGCTGAAGTTTTGCCTAGGGTGCTGAGAAATCTTGCACCGGCCCTGAGTATGGGACACATTGGTGGACAGTGAAAAATACATTGCTGTAAGGCAGCTGAAAAGAAACTACAACTCCCAGCAGCCCTTGCTGTTGGGAGCTCCCGGCAGCAAGGGCTGCTGGGAGCTGTCGTTTTTTTTCAGTTTCTTCACGTAGTTTGGTGCGGTGCTGGACACTGGCACCAACTCCTGCTTGTAGAGCGATGCTCCACCCTCCATCCCAGGCAGCTCGGCACAGCGGGTATTGCCAGACATTATGGCTATCTGCTGGGATGTTGTGCGGTGGGGACTAGGGCTATGTGCTGCGTGGGGAGTCTATGTATGTGCTGGGAGTGGACGAGACTACTACTATGTGTTAAGGGCGGACTACAGCTATGTGCTGGGAGGGGGATGGAGACTATGGCTATGTGCTTGGGGAGGTGAGGGGCTATGTTCAGGGAGGGGGACTATGGCTATCTCTGTTGTCAGGGAACTATTGTTATGTGATGGGAGGGAGGTGGGGATTACTGTATGACTGTGTTGGGAGAGGTGGAGACTATGGCTATTGCTTGGGGAGGTGGGAGCTATGGATATTTACTGGGAGGGGACTATGGCTATGTGCTGGGAGGGGGACTATAACTATATGATTGAGGGGGCATATCTGGCACTTTGGGGGCTTATCTAGCACTGTGAGGGCATAATGAGGAAATGGTGGTGGGGAGTGGTTAGCCAGTCGTTCAGCTTTCACCAAATCGTTCATCGTGCATACACACAAAACGATTTGAATATAATGCAAAAGATTGGACTATGGGGGTGATTCCGAGTTGTTCGCTCGTTAGCTGCTTTTAGCAGCAATGAACACGCTAAGCCTACGCCTACTGGGAGTGTATCTTAGCATAGCAGATTTGCTAACGAAGGGTTCGCTAATTTTCTCGTAACGAGTACCCCGCAGTTTCTGAGTAGCTCCAGACTTACTCTGCCAGTGCGACAAGCTCAGTCCTTTTCGTTCCTGGTTTGACGTCACAAACACACCCAGCGTTCGCCCAGCCACTCCCCCGTTTCTGCAGACACTCCTGCGTTTTCAACTAGCACGCCTGCGTTTTTCCGCACACTCCCATAAAACGGCCAGTTTCCGCCCAGAAACACCCACTTCCTGTCAATCACACTACGATCAGCAGAGCGATGAAAAAACTTTGTTACGCGGTGAGTAAAATACCAAACTTTTGTGCTAATTTACTTGGCGCAGGCGCGCTGCGTACAATGCGCATGCGCAATTTGCAACTAATCGCTCCGTAGCAAAAAAAAATAACGAGCGAACAACTCGGAATGACCCCCTATGATCTTTCTGCGTGCATGAAAGATCATAGACCCCTATAAACGAGCGTCAGGTATGCGCATCGGCAGATATATCTTTCATACACATGGAACGATTTGAAATATTGGGGGTCATTCCGAGTTGTTCGTTCGTTATTTTTTTCTCGCAACGGATCAATTAGTCGCTAATGCGCATGCGCAATGTCCGCAGTGCGACTGCGCCAAGTAAATTTGCTATGCAGTTAGGAATTTTACTCACGGCATTACGAGGTTTTTTCTTCATTCTGGTGATCGTAATGTGATTGACAGGAAGTGGGTGTTTCTGGGCGGAAACTGGCCGTTTTATGGGAGTGTGTGAAAAAACGCTACCGTTTCTGGGAAAAACGCGGGAGTGGCTGGAGAAACGGAGGAGTGTCTGGGCGAACGCTGGGTGTGTTTGTGACGTCAAACCAGGAACGACAAGCACTGAACTGATCGCACTGGAAGAGTAAGTCTCGAGCTACTCAGAAAGAAACTGCACAGAGAAGTCTTTTCGCAATATTGCGAATCTTTCGTTCGCAATTTTGATAAGCTAAGATTCACTCCCAGTAGGCGGCGGCTTAGCGTCTGCAAAGCTGCTAAAAGCAGCTTGCGAGCGAACAACTCGGAATGAGGGCCATTGTTCTTTCTGATCGATCGGGAACACCAACATCTTTTGCTAAAGCTATCCATATGTATGCACCTTAACATGTTAC
Source organism: Pseudophryne corroboree (assembly GCF_028390025.1). NCBI lineage: Eukaryota > Metazoa > Chordata > Amphibia > Anura > Myobatrachidae > Pseudophryne > Pseudophryne corroboree. The sequence goes on from NC_086452.1 coordinate 99,554,890, forward strand.
CTGGCTGGTTCCAAAATGTAATTATACTCAGAGTAGAAAGAACCCCTCATGTTCAAACCTAAATGACCCTTTAAAAATGTTGCTATTGGGCCCACAACTGTCTAGTAACACCGCTGATGTCAGCTACAGTAATGCTTAGTAATATGTAAAACAGTAATGTTATGTAATGGATCACCAGTATGGCCATCAGCACCCACCCCTACTGCCGTTCCCTTCTCCCTGATCCACATGGCGCTAGTAGTACTCATTGTTATGCTTCACTTCATGTTGCGTTGCCATCTTTAATCCTAACCAATGTAAGATATTGGTGCTGTATTCTCAACCTCTGCTTGTTCAGTGCTGCTACGGGTTCTCCCCCTCTTCCTTTCACTATCCTAACAATGAAAGAGTACAGTTGCAAACAAGCTGATTTTCTCCATGCAATGGGTGGGGAGAACATAAATATATACCTTTCTATATTTTATTCAAGAAATACCTTCTATACTTGTACTATGTGGCGCAACCAGGGAGGTGCAGAGGCAGCAATGGCTCCCCCTGCTGAAGTTGCTCCCACTGCTGATAAATTATTATAACTGGCGTCTATGCAGCGCTGTGCATTCAGAGACACAGGGAGTCTAATTCAGACCTGATCCCTGTTGTGCGAAATCGCACAGCGGCCGATTATCAAATGACTGCACATGTGCACGGATCGTAATGCGCAGGCACGAGGCCAAACTGCAAAAAAATCCTGTGTCTTTTGTGATCGCTAGACGACCAAAGGCTGATTGGCAGGAAGCGGGCGGTTATGGGAGGTAACTGGACATTTTCTGGGAGTGTCAGGAAAAATGCAGGCGTTCCCAAGCATTTTCAGGGAGGGTGTGTGTCGTCAGCTCCAGTCCCGATCAGTCTGTTATTCTGTTTGTATGGCACTGTAGGAGTAAGTCCTGGGCTACGCACAGACTGCATAGAATGGAAAAACCACTTGATGGTGAGTGAGATGATGGGAATGGATTTGCAGATGTCCGCTGTCTGGCGTACACATGCATTTGCACACTTGCACAGGGAGGTTTTCACTCTCTATGGGCGGCAACTATCTGATCGCAGAGGAGCGATCTTGTCAGAATTAGGCCCAGAGTTATTGTCCAGCGCCCGCGCTCTCCTATTTTCAGCAGATCCACCACCCAACTGATTCTACATAGTACATGCAGTGCCTTATTGACCAATAGGCTGCTTACGCTGCAGGACTTGTGTTATGGGGACATAGAGATTACCTAAAAAAAAAAGGGCTTTTTTCTGTTATTTTTTCTAATAGCAGCCATCCATAGGCTGTTAGTGGCCAGATCCTCCCCTATTAGTGCCTATTATTCCTATTAGTGCCATGTGGGGCTGATCCTTCCCACTGCTTCCTGCCCCCCACCTTCTCCTTCCCCTATGCTGTAACGTGCCATGTAATAGCCTCCATGGGAGGTGTGTTACTGCAATCCTCTGTAATCGAGCAGGCCTTGTTTGCTTGCTGCCTCCTACATAATGACCCCTACTGTAACTGTACTTCCTCCAGAATCCTTGGATTCAGTAATGGAGTCATGCCTCACCAGGGACAGACTGTGGCTCTAAAGCAGTCCGGGCATTGTACTGTGCACGGCTAGGGTGCGGGGTACAATTTAAGGGGGCGTGCCACGAGTGACAGAGGCCTGGCATTGCGGCGTTCCTCCGGGCCTCTGTATGCCAGCCGGCCAAGCAGAGCCATGGGAGGAAGAGCTGCTCGACCAGCCCCCGTGACTATGTGTGCCTTGGAGCCAGACCGGCCCATCAGGCCATCTGACCTTCTGGCATTTGCCAGAAGCACCCTTGACCAGTCCAGCGCTGCGCCTCATCCTGACCAACAACAGATTTGGAAAAATAACAAAGAGAAAGAGTGCTTGTATAACAGTTATATGAAGTGATATACTAATGTTATCCCAATACAAAAACAACAAATTCATTAGAATGATTTTAATCCTTAAAATGAGCTCATGCAAACACTATATGCAAAAACCATACAGTACACAATCTAGGTTAGTGGTAATAACGGGATGTAGTTAAAATGCCGGCTGTCGGGATCCTGGCATTCATGATACCGATGCCGGAATCCCAACAGCGGACAATGACGCCGGCCAGGGTTATTCCCACGAGTGGGTGTCCACAACACCCATGGAGTGGGAATAGAAGCTGTGGCAAGCCCTCAAGGGGACTCTTAGCGCTCGCCCCGCTGCTGTCATTCTGGAAGGTGGGATGCCGCTGTTGGGATATTGATAGCCGGCATCCCGTCCGCCGGTATAAAGTATCACACCCGTAATAACCCTGACCTAGTGTGTTCTTGTCCCAAGTCTCCTATAACAGCTACTTTGAAAAATATGTCCCAGTGAATTTAATCATTATACCCCCAAAAACATGGCTCGCTGACTATGATGTTTGAAACTTGTTTATAATTTTTGAATATTGTGACAACTGGTTTGAGGGGGGAGGTCTATTTTTCCATTTTCGCCCCCACTCCTGTCATTGTTTGAAAACCGTTCATCGAGCCATCAAGCTAATTTCTTTCATGTTTAGTAGAAGTATGTGTATTTGTTAATTCCCAGTTACAATAGAGACAATAAGAATGACAGCACCAAGGGCATAATACACCAAGAATGTGGCACACGCAGAGAACTTGCATTCTTTGAAGAAAGTACAAACGAAAACAAATGTGTCACCGAACAATGAAAGCCACATTATAATGAAGTGCTGCGACATACGCTATTCAATTCATACAATTAATTATTGCCACAACTTGATTAGAAATTAAAAGCGCATTTCACAGAATAAAAGTAATAAGAATAAACTGCATTATCCTCAGCTGTAGGGAATCACCCAAATCATTGCTTGTAGGAGAACACCATACCTCACGTCATATATACTCAGTGCCATCTTAACATATAGGCACATTGGGCAGATGCCCGGGACTCCATGATTGTAGGGGCATTCGAGCAGGATCTGGCTGGGCTGGGTGTCTCAGGAGCTTCCTGGGAGGCAGGAGAATGCTACCCAGACACTCTGATTGTGAATAACACCAAATAAGAGCGGCCATGCAGCATTCTCTACCTGCCCTCCAGGCTTCAGCAAGATACCGAATGGCTGTCTGCTTGCTGATTGGTGGAATGATGGCGATATCCTCCAGAGTGCAGCATCCTCTACCTGCCAGTGTCTCCTGACTGCAGCCAGACAGTGAATGACTGTCAGCTTGCTGATTGGTGGATGGTTGGAGCTGTCCAGCAATCAGAGTGCTGATAGTCATTCGCTGTATGGAAGCATGTGGAGAGATGGTTAGGGGACAGCAGGAGGGCAAGTTATATATATTTTATATTTATTCCTGGGAATGGGTGTGTAGGGGCCCCAGTGTATTGCTTTGTTCAGGGTCTTCAATGCTGTTAAGATGTCCCTGTATATACTTTACATATATACTGCAGTAATAAAAAGAACATTTTTTTACTGATTTTACAGATCTTCAATAAGATTTACGGACAAAGCTTATTCACAGACATTCAGTAAAATGGTCTAATTCAGAGTTGTACACAAACCTGATGTTTTATGTACATCTCCGATTTTAGGTGTACTGCGCATGTGCAGCTCTCTGTCTGCAACAACGGTCACAGCGAGCAATAATGTTTGACATGCTGTGGCCATTAGAGGACTGGGAAAGAGTGTCATCCAGAGTAATATCTGCATACAGTATACAGCTAAACAAAGTCCAGTTTTTAAGTCCAGTTCTTAAAAAGCACACTGCACTGTGTATTACTAAGTTACGAAAATGTGTAAAAGAACATAAACCCTCAAAATGTCCTCTTTAATAAGTTCCACAAACTTCAAATTGCACACACATTCTTATTATACGAGTTTTAATGTGAAATAGAAGTGGCATAATACCACCATGGTGGCATGGTGGTTAACATTGCTGCTTCACAGCACTGGGGGTCATGAGTTGGATTCCCAACCAGAGCTGTGTCTGTGTGGAGTGCGTATGAGGACAGAGATTGTTGTGAAAAGTATTCTCGGTACAGTACTGTGTAAATGACGGCACTCTACAGGGGCAAATGCAATATTTCTAGGGGGGGTTCCAGTTTTAGAGCAACACCTGTTCTTTTAGATTAGTATCTTTAATAAAAAAATAAATCTGTGAATAATGCATTTCTTTCAATTATGTATGTGATACAGGAGATGCACTGTGTGATGGATGGTGCTTGTGTGATACCCAGGCAGCGCCAGGTCTGTCAGTGATTGTAAAGCATTTAACGCCAGGCCATCTCATCACTAACAGCAAGCAGTTTGTTTAAAGTTCAGATAGGGTCATCACAGTAATAACATTTAATCCATTGTTCTTCTCCCTCCAGCACAAACTTTGTTTCGATTAGATCAGATTACAGCAGGTTAGCATTTCATTACAATCACTTCAATGGCAATAACAGCATAAACAATGATCGGACAGCATTACAGTACATACCCACACAGTCTCTGGGAATCAGTAGTGCGGCAGCCGCAAACTGAGATTCTTTTTGGTGTGTTCTCCCCCCATTCACTGTGGGCTCTCTGCAGTCTATCTAAACGGGTCTTCCGCTACACATGGTTTCCTGCCACTCACCCAGATAGTCCTCTCCCAAAGACTCAAGACACAGGACTTTGTATGACATTACACTGACACTGAATATCTGTAAAGGAGGTACCTTTATATCCCTTGCTTATTGAGGATTGGTTGCAGATACCATGTGGTTGAATATCGCCGGGCTCCCATTGGTGGTGCAGCGGTCACCTGATACAGACTGTCATGGCAGTGCCCATTAGCTGACACTGGCAGGAGATGCTGCGAGTGAACATTAGGAACAAGTGGGCCACTGAAGCGGAGGCCACAGTTGAGATGAAGCTGTGAGGAAGCGTGGAGAGTCTCTCGGGAAGCATAGGACTGGAGTGGAATAACAGATTAGTGACTTTACGGCAGGAGACTCAGGAATGTTTTGTGATACAACGGTAGTGGACAGGTAAAAAATGCACTGATTGCTCTCTACCTGGATCTGCCCCTGATGAACATGTCCCTTACTGAAGCATACTTGATTGGCAGGGCCCCTTCTCAACCCTGTTCTGCCTTTTCGGCCATTAGACTTGATGTGTCCAATATGCGTCTGACTGTGCAATCAAACATTTGCATGCACAATGCAAAATACATGCTACATGTGCCACACCAACCAGCATAGTGCTCACTCTGGATAAGTCCCTGCAAATATTGAATTGAGATAACAGTTTAACCATATCACTTGTTATTCCCTCTGCAAAACTTGTTTTACACCAGTAAGAATAAAATTGTATCACTTGTAAAAGAGAGTTATAGCAACAACAAAGCACAACAACAATGCTGCATTATGGAGGCACTGTACGTGTCTAAGTCATTAGTGAGGCACAGCATATTTCAATATAGTGCTTCAGAATTCTCACTTTCAAAGTCCCGATGGTGTATTCAACTTAATTTACAGGCTGCTTATTTTTTTAAGAAAACTTAATGAACTTTTAAATAGAAAATCTAGCTTTTGTTGAAGAGGAACTGAAAGAGGTTATGCTAACATGATATAAATAATTTACACTGTCGCCTGATGTGCATCCAGAACATTAGTGGCAACTTTTTCAGTTCCTTTTTAACTGTGTATTACTATTTTTATTACACATTTTGGCCTATATTGTATATTTTACAGGGGAAGCTTTTTTTATTAACACATCATTTTTACATTTTTTTAGACAAAACTGCTTTTTATGTGTTTTTTTCTTGTTATAATGTTTTTAATTAATCAACTTAAATTTAAGAACATTATTGTTGTGCTACATAATAAACTTGTACTGCCATCTGTTCTCTTTGTTATTTCATTGTTTTTTTTATCTCTGTCATTTCAAAGAGCACATTCTATCTAAATTAAACACTTTTTAGATTATTTTTTCCTTCAGAATGTTTGTGACAAGCTCTCATGGTGTGTATTCTTGAATCTGCAGTAGATGCAATTAAAATGATCTATTAAGATTTATTCTGGAGCGTTGTTTAAAGTGTAACTGACCCCTCCACAGAGTAGAAACAGGCATTCTGTGAATAATAGCTGTCTTTTCGGATCCGGTATAAAATACCAGCAGATGGGATGCCGGCTGTCAGTATCGCAACAGTGTTATACAGTCTGCCAGAATCCCAGCAGCGAGACCGCCAGTCACCTTGCGGGCTTGCTGCGCTCGCCGTGTTTCGGGCCCAATTTCAAGTTTTGACACAGATTCTATTCCCACTTGGTTGGTGGGAACTGAGTAGGAATTCCAGGCGGGTGTCGGGAATCCGCCCACTTGTATAATGTCATCTGTCGGGATTCTGGCGTCAGTGTCCTGAACGCAGGGATCCCGACAGCTTTCACTCTTGTGGTTGGCCCCACTTAACCTTGCGGTCTACCGCAGATCGCATAGTTCCCACCATTGGATATAATGTAGCGCCGCTGCGCTACATTGTATCCACAGTGCGCCGCCTGACTGACAGTGCAGGAGCGCACAGCCAATCTGGAGAGTGCCATGACGTGGCGATCCCGGATTGGCTGAAGGGACCCTCTTTGACAGAAGTCATGAGGGGTCCCAACATTCGGGGAAAGGGGTTCCATGTGTAAACATGGGACCCCTTTCAGTGCGTGGTTCAGGTATTTCGTTTTTTTATTTTAACAAGTACGTGGATTATAACTTTGAAGAAGAGGACCGATCTACCCCGGATTCTTTGTAAGTATAATTTTATTTACAGGTACCCCTGGATTCTACTGGACAAGAGGGCCGAGTGCTTCGTGTCAACATAGGTAAGTATGTATGTAAGTGTGCATGTATGTTAATTAAACTTTTACTTTCACGGTGTCTGTGTGTTGTTTTTATTTGGGTATTTTTTTTGTAGTAGAACTACAGGTACCAGCGGGCCCATTTCCCCCCGCATGCTGGTACTTGTGGTTCTCCAAGTACCAGCTTGCAGGAGAGGCTTGCTGGGACTTGTAGTTCTGCTACAAAAACAAAAAAATTTTTTTACACAAAAGGCTATCAGCCTCCCATCCACCGCCCACAGATGGGGGTAGGGAGGCCAATCCCGGGATCGGCGGGATCCCGGGATTTGGGCCCAAAAATGCCGGGATTTGAATCCCGGGATTGGCACCTCCAATCCCAGGATTCACGGGATTACATTGTGCATGTGCGGGAGGGTGGGTGTAAGTAATACTACTTACTATTAGGCAGGCGGCAGGCATGGACACACACTGAACGTGGCGGCACTTCAAATGTAGCGCCGGCCGCCAGCCAATCAGAGCTGGCGGACCGGCAGCCAATCAGGGAAGCTGCCGCTGCAGCGGCAGCCAATCAGGAGCGACTGAGGCCGCTTCCCTGATTGGCTGCCGGTCCGCCAGCTCTGTTTGGCTGGCGGCCGGCGCTTCATTTGAAATGCCGCCGCGTTCAGTGTGTCCATGGCTGCCGTCCACCTAATAGTAAGTAGTATTACTTACACCCATCCTCCCTCCGTGCAGTGCTCTCTAACAGCCTCCCGCGCCGCTACCTACACCAACCCTCCCTCCCGCGCCGCTACCTACACCCTCCCTTCCGCACTGCTACCTACACCCTTCCTCCCGCATCGCTACCTACACCCTCCCTCCCGCGCCGCTACCTACACCAACCCTCCCGTGCAGATACCTACACCCTCCCTCCAGCGCTGCTCCCTACACCCTTCTCCACTGCCCTTCACTGATCCCTACTGCAATCCCGGGAATGCCGGGATTGAGCGTTTTTCAATCCCGAATCCCAGGATTGAAAAACGGCCCGGGATTGGCATCCCTAGATGTGGGCGACAGCCTTGGGCTCAAGCCCTGGTCCTTGGGTGGTTGGAGGGCGGGGGGCCTTGATTTAAGGGGTCCCCACTCCAGGGTACCCTGGCCAGGGGTGACTAGTTGGTGATTTAATGCCAGGGCCGCAGGGACCAATATAAAAGTGTCCCCCGGCTGTGGCATTATCTCTCTGACTAGTGGAGCCCGGTGCTGGTGTTAAAAATACGGGGGACCCCTACGCATTTTGTCCCTAGTATTTTTTGCACCAGGACCATTTCAGAGCCCGGTGCTGGTTGTTTAAATATGGGGGATCCCCAGTCATTTCCCCCCCGTATTTTTACAACCAGGACCGGCTCAAAGAGCCCGAGGCTGGTTATGCTTAGGAGGGGGGACCCCACGCAATTTTTTTTCTGATTTTTAACTCTTTCACACCCCTTCCCACTGATAAACATGCACAGATCTCACTGATCCGTGCATGCCTACCAGAATATGGTTAAAAAAAAAGCAGGTCTATTTGAAAACTGCTTTTTTTTACGATTTGTACTTTTTCACGGCAGTGTTTGGCTATTGCCGGCAGTGATTGTGAATACGAATTTTTAATAAATTACCGAGTTGTGTAAAATAACAGGCGTGTTTGACCGATGGTGTATTCATTTGTATTTTTTTTCTTTGCCTTCAAAAAAAATACGAATGCCCTCATCACTGCCGAGATTTGAGTTTAGTAAATTCCCGAGATGACACTTTGAAGAAAAAAATCAAAATCAGTCAAAATCGGGAGCTTAAATATACCCCCTAGGAGTAAGTCCTGATCTGCGCAGTGACTGCACACACAGAATTTTACCAGATCGGCGTACACATAACATCGCATACTTGCATGGCGAAAATACATTCCCCCTGTAGGCGGTGACTATCTGAACGCAGGACAGCAAAATTAGCAGCCCAGCGATCAGATCTGAATGACCCCCTATGTTATAATCTTATGGCAAAACTACCTGTATATAACTATAGCATAATTCAATAAAACCAATTGATTTGTGCTATGAAGACTGCTTGCATTGCACCTGTTCCACTGTTTTCATGTGCAGAGGCACCTACAGTATTTGCTAGATATTATTTAGTTTATCCTCAGGTGGATAACTCTGCGCTACGGCTGGGTGGTTGATACATGGGTACTATTAAGTAGGAGTAATAGTAGGTAGACAGAAAGCAAGTGACGTCGGAGCTCTTATGATAATGGAATCGATGAATGATGTCAGCTGCAGTGGCGCACGCAGGGGGGTTTCCGAGTACCTGGAAACCCTCCCCTGATGACCGCAAAACATTGTTTGAGACGGAGACACAGCTGTCTCCGTCTCGGCAAAAGCTGCGATCGCGGACGCGGAACTTCAGCAAGAGCAGAGAGCTATGCAGCTCTCTGTTTACAGAATGTCCCGGGTGCCAGGGGAGCTGCTCGCTGCACATGCGCAGCCACAGCAGCTCCCTCCATCCTCACTCTGCCTCATGGTGCCGCGGCTGCCCCTCTGCTCCCAGCCCTGGTGTAGTGCAACGCTGTATACTACAGTATATGTAAGTTTTTAATCTTTGTTTATGTGTGTATTTGTATGGAATGTATGTATGTATGTATGTATGTGGGTTTGTGTGTGTGCTTGTCTATGTGCAGTATGTATGTGTGTGTGTTTACATGTGTGTTTGTGTATGTATATATAAATATGTGTTATTTATAGTGATGAGCGGGTTCGGTTCCTCAGAAACCGAACCCCCCCGAACTTCACCCATTTTACACGGGTCCGAGGCATACTCGGATTCTCCCGTATGGCTCGGTTAATCCGAGCGCACCCGAACGTCATCATCCCGCTGTCGGATTCTCGCGAGATTCGGATTCTATATAAGCAGCCGCGCGTCGCCGCCATTTTCACTCGTGCATTGGAAATGTTAGGGAGAGGACGTGGCTGGCGTCCTCTCCGTTTATTAATAATATTTGTGCTACTGCAGTGCTTATTGCTTAATTGTGGGGACTGGGGAGCAGCTGTTTTATATAGGAGGAGTACAGTGCAGAGTTTTGCTGACCAGTGACCACCAGTATACGTTGTCTGCCTGAAAAACACTCCATATCTGTGCTCAGTGTGCTGCATATATCTGTGCTCACACTGCTTAATTGTGGGGACTGGGGAGCAGCTGTATTATATAGGAGGAGTACAGTGCAGAGTTTTGCTGACCAGTGACCACCAGTATACGTTGTCTGCCTGAAAAACACTCCATATCTGTGCTCAGTGTGCTGCATATATCTGTGGTCACACTGCTTAATTGTGGGGACTGGGGAGCAGCTGTATTATATAGGAGGAGTACAGTGCAGAGTTTTGCTGACCAGTGACCACCAGTATACGTTGTCTGCCTGAAAAACACTCCATATCTATGCTCAGTGTGCTGCATATATCTGTGCTCACACTGCTTAATTGTGGGGACTGGGGAGCAGCTGTATTATATAGGAGGAGTACAGTGCAGAGTTTTGCTGACAAGTGACCACCAGTATACGTTGTCTGCCTGAAAAACACTCCATATCTGTGCTCAGTGTGCTGCATATATCTGTGCTCACACTGCTTAATTGTGGGGACTGGGGAGCAGCTTTATTATATAGGAGGAGTACAGTGCAGAGTTTTGCTGACCAGTGACCACCAGTATACGTTGTCTGCCTGAAAAACACTCCATATCTGTGCTCAGTGTGCTGCATATATCTGTGCTCACACTGCTTAATTGTGGGGACTGGGGAGCAGCTGTATTATATAGGAGGAGTACAGTGCAGAATTTTGCTGACCAGTGACCACCAGTATACGTTGTCTGCCTGAAAAACACTCCATATCTGTGCTCAGTGTGCTGCATATATCTGTGCTCACACTGCTTAATTGTGGGGACTGGGGAGCAGCTGTATTATATAGGAGGAGTACAGTGCAGAGTTTTGCTGACCAGTGACCACCAGTATACGTTGTCTGCCTGAAAAACACTCCATATGTGTGCTCAGTGTGCTGCATATATCTGTGCTCACACTGCTTAATTGTGGGGACTGGGGAGCAGCTGTATTATATAGGAGGAGTACAGTGCAGAATTTTGCTGACCAGTGACCACCAGTATACGTTGTCTGCCTGAAAAACACTCCATATCTGTGCTCAGTGTGCTGCATATATCTGTGCTCACACTGCTTAATTGTGGGGACTGGGGAGCAGCTGTATTATATAGGAGGAGTACAGTGCAGAGTTTTGCTGACCAGTGACCACCAGTATACGTTGTCTGCCTGAAAAACACTCCATATCTGTGCTCAGTGTGCTGCATATATCTGTGCTCACACTGCTTAATTGTGAGGACTGGGGAGCAGCTGTATTATATAGGAGGAGTACATGTGGCATACTGGAATGTTAGGAGACAAGAGATATTGGAAAGTTCCAAAAGCCATTTAATTCTTATAAGTGAGTGGGGGAGTTTTATGGCCCCAAACCAGTTCTGGCAGACCCTGCCACATCTAGGGGGTTAGGACAGGAAGTGCAGGGGGATTTTAGCAAAAGGAACAAAGCACAGGACAGTTCAATGTGAGCTGAGGACTGAGATGGAGGGTACAGGCTAGTGTCCAGGAGAAACGCAGTCTGGGGACTGTGGAACAAGCATCTATAACTCCACAGTTCCTGGCATTATGGAACAGCATGTAGGTGCTGCTAGGAAGAGCAAGAGATATCCAGATTTGCAGTGTGAGAGAAGTTACAGCATGAACAATCAATGGAAGAAATAAAGGGGATCTTCACCTTCAGGGGTACCCCAGAAGCAGGATGGGAGGTGTGAGTCTGCGGGACAGGACGAGCTGGGTTAGTGATAGGAAATCACGTGTGGCGGAAGGCCCCCAGTAACGTGTCCATGAGAGATCCCGTTTAGATAGAGCCCCTAGCGAATGGGGGAGAGCACACTGAAATGAATCTCAGTTTGCGGTCGCCGCACTACTGATTCCCAGAGACTGCGCTGGTATGTACTGTACTGTAATGCTGTGACATCACTGTAAATGCTGTTATTGCCAGTGAAGCAAATAAAAGGAGATGTAACCTGATGTAACCCATATGAATATTGTGCTGGAGTGAAGAAAAAGAAGTTAAATGTTACTGTCGTGATAACCCTGTCTGAACTGTGAATAAACTGCTTGCTTATGTGATGAGACGGCCTGGTGTGACAATGCTTTTTAATATGACTGATGGACCGGCCGCTGCCTGGCTATCACAACTTGGCGTCCGCGAACAGGATCGGTACCGAAGATTTATTTGACAATTTGGGGAAATCTTTATTGGGAGGGGCCCATGAAAGCCACCAACCTCTTCTGACCCAGCGAACTGGGGAAGCAAGGGCCGGCATGGGCAGGTTCTAAGTGTTTGGCACAATTGCCAGAAGATGTTAGAACATTCATGATCATCTGTGACCCAGGACTGTAATTCAGAGGAAAAAGGCAGCAGTATATGTGATTTGTGTTTCATGTGATGTTTTGCATGCCATGTTTTTCTGCTCATGTGATTGTTATACTGTGTGTGATGTATACTGCAATTATGCTTGTTTATTGTGTGTTATGTTTTGACCTTGCTGTAGAGTATACAGTAAGAGACTGTTCCTTGCTAGACTTTTTGCAAGCTCATAGGTATATTGCGTCGGGACACGCAAGATTTTAGCAGGGGTGTATGTGGCATACTGGAATGTTAGGAGACAAGAGATATTGGAAAGTTCCAAAAGCCATTTAATTCTTATCAGTGAGTGGGGGAGTTTTATGGCCCCAAACCAGTTCTGGCAGACCCTGCCACATCTAGGGGGTTAGGACAGGAAGTGCAGGGGGATTTTAGCAAAAGGAACATAGCACAGGACAGTTCAGTGTGAGCTGAGGACTGAGATGGAGGGCACAGGCTAGTGTCCAGGAGAAACGCAGTCTGGGGACTGTGGAACAAGCATCTATAACTCCACAGTCCCTGGCATTATGGAACAGCATGTAGGTGCTGCTAGGAAGAGCAAGAGATATCCAGATTTGCAGTGTGAGAGAAGTTACAGCATGAACAATCAGTGGAAGAAATAAAGGGGATCTTCACCTTCAGGGGTACCCCAGAAGCAGGATGGGAGGTGTGAGTCTGCGGGACAGGACGAGCTGGGTGAGTGATAGGAAATCACATGTGGCGGAAGGCCCCCAGTAACGTGTCCATGAGAGATCCCGTTTAGATAGAGCCCCTATCGAATGGGGGAGAGCACACTGAAATGAATCTCAGTTTGCGGTCGCCGCACTACTGATTCCCAGAGACTGCGCTGGTATGTACTGTACTGTAATGCTGCCACATCACTGTAAATGCTGTTATTGCCAGTGAAGCAAATAAAAGGAGATGTAACCTGATGTAACCCATATGAATATTGTGCTGGAGTGAAGAAAAAGAAGTTAAATGTTACTGTTGTGATAACCCTGTCTGAACTGTGAATAAACTGCTTGCTTATGTGATGAGACGGCCTGGTGTGACCATGCTTTTTAATATGACTGATGGACCGGCCGCTGCCTGGCTATTACATACAGTGCAGAGTTTTGCTGACCAGTGACCACCAGTATACGTTGTCTGCCTGAAAAACACTCCATATCTGTGGTCAGTGTGCTGTATATATCTGTGCTCACACTGCTTAATTGTGGGGACTGGGGAGCAGCTGTATTATATAGGAGGAGTACAGTGCAGAGTTTTGCTGACCAGTGACCACCAGTATACGTTGTCTGCCTGAAAAACACTCCATATCTGTGCTCAGTGTGCTGCATATATCTTTGCTCACACTGCTTAATTGTGGGGACTGGGGAGCAGCTGTATTATATAGGAGGAGTACAGTGCAGTGTTTTGCTGACCAGTGACCACCAGTATACGTTGTCTGCCTGAAAAAAACTCCATATCTGTGCTCAGTGTGCTGCATATATCTGTGCTCACACTGCTTTATTGTGGGCACTGGGTACCACCAGTATATTATAGAGGAGTACAGTGCAGAGTTTTGCTGACAGTGACCACCAGTATATATAGCAGTGCGGTACGGAAGGCCACTGCTCTACCTACCTCTGTGTCATCAAGTATACTATCCATCCACACCTGTGGTGCATTTCAGTTGTGCGCAGTATATATAGTAGTAGGCCATTGCTATTGATACTGGCATATAATTCCACACATTAAAAAATGGAGAACAAAAATGTGGAGGTTAAAATAGGGAAAGATCAAGATCCACTTCCACCTCGTGCTGAAGCTGCTGCCACTAGTCATAGCCGAGACGATGAAATGCCATCAACGTCGTCTGCCAAGGCCGATGCCCAATGTCATAGTAGAGAGCATGTAAAATCCAAAAAACAAAAGTTCAGTAAAATGACCCAAAAATCAAAATTGAAAGCGTCTGATGAGAAGCGTAATCTTGCCAATATGGCATTTACGATACGGAGTGGCAAGGAACGGCTGAGGCACTGGCCTATGTTCATGGCTAGTGGTTCAGCTTCACATGAGGATGGAAGCACTCATCCTCTCGCTAGAAAAATGAAAAGACTTAAGCTGGCAAAAGCACAGCAAAGAACTGTGCGTTCTTCTAAATCACAAATCCCCAAGGAGAGTCCAATTGTGTCGGTTGCGATGCCTGACCTTCCCAACACTGGACGGGAAGAGCTTGCGCCTTCCACCATTTGCACGCCCCCTGCAAGTGCTGGATGGAGCACCCGCAGTCCAGTTCCTGATAGTCAAATTGAAGATGTCACTGTTGAAGTACACCAGGATGAGGATATGGGTGTTGCTGGCGCTGGGGAGGAAATTGACAAGGAGGATTCTGATGGTGAGGTGGTTTGTTTAAGTCAGGCACCCGGGGAGACACCTGTTGTCCGTGGGACGAATATGGCCATTGACATGCCTGGTCAAAATACAAAAAAAATCACCTCTTCGGTGTGGAATTATTTCAACACAAATGCGGACAACAGGTGTCAAGCCGTGTGTTGCCTTTGTCAAGCTGTAATAAGTAGGGGTAAGGACGTTAACCACCTCGGAACATCCTCCCTTATTTGTCACCTGCAGCGCATTCATCATAAGTCAGTGACAAGTTCAAAAACTTTGGATGACAGCGGAAGCAGTCCACTGACCACTAAATCCCTTCCTCTTGTAACCAAGCTCCTGCAAACCACACCACCAACTCCCTCAGTGTCAATTTCCACCTTACACAGGAAAGCCAATAGTCCTGCAGGCCATGTCACTGTCAAGTCTGACGAGTCCTCTCCTGCCTGGGATTACTCCGATGCATCCTTGAGTGTAACACCTACTGCTGCTGGCGCTGCTGTTGTTGCTGCTGGGAGTCGATCGGCATCCCAGAGGGGAAGTCGGAAGACCACTTGTGCTACTTCAATTGACTGTCCAACAGTCCTTTGCGAGGAAGATGAAATATCACAGCAGTCATCCTGCTGCAAAACGGATAACTCAGGTCTTGTCAGCCTGGGTGGGGAGAAACGTGGTTCCGGTATCCACCGTTAATTCAGAGGCAACTAGAGACTTGATTGAGGTACTGTGTCCCCGGTACCAAATACCATCTAGGTTCCATTTCTCTAGGCAGGCGATACCGAAAATGTACACAGACCTCAGAAAAAGAGTCACCAGTGTCCTAAAAAATGCAGTTGTACCCAATGTCCACTTAACCACGGACATGTGGACAAGTGGAGCAGGGCAGACTCAGGACTATATGACTGTGACAGCCCACTGGGTAGATGTATTGCCTCCCACAGCAAGAACAGCAGCGGCGGCACCAGTAGCAGCATCTCGCAAATGCCAACTCGTTCCTAGGCAGGCTACGCTTTGTATCACCGCTTTCCATAAGAGGCACACAGCTGACAACCTCTTATGGAAACTGAGGAACATCATCGCAGAATGGCTTACCCCAATTGGACTCTCCTGGGAATGTGTGACATCGGACAACGCCAGCAATATTGTGCGTGCATTACATCTGGGCAAATTCCAGCACGTCCCATGTTTTGCACATACATTGACTTTGGTGGTGCAGAATTATGTAAAAAACGACAGGGATGTGCAAGAGATGCTGTCGGTGGCCCGAAGAATTGCGGGCCACTTTCGGCATTCAGCCACCGCGTGCCGAAGACTGGAGCACCACCAAACACTCCTGAACCTGCCCTGCCATCATCTGAAGCAAGAGGTGGTAACGAGGTGGAATTCAACCCTCTATATGCTTCAGATGATGGAGGAGCAGCAAAAGGACATTCAAGCCTATACATCTGGCCACGATATAGGCAAAGGAGGGGGAATGCACCTGACTCAAGCGCAGTGGAGAATGATTTCAACGTTGTGCAAGGTTCTGCAACCCTTTGAACTTGCCACACGTGAAGTCAGTTCAGACACTGCCAGCCTGAGTCAGGTCATTCCCCTCATCAGGCTTTTGCAGAAGAAGCTGGAGACATTGAAGGAGGAGCTAAAACAGAGCGATTCCGCTAGGCATGTGGGACTTGTGGATGGAGCCCTTAATTAGCTTAACCAGGATTTACGGGTGGTCAATCTGTTAAAATCAGAGCACTACATTTTGGCCACCGTGCTCGATTCTAGATTTAAAACCTACGTTGTATCTCTCTTTCCGGCAGACACAAGTCTGCAGAGGTTCAAAGACCTGCTGGTGAGACACTTGTCAAGTCAAGCGGAACGTGACCCGTCAATAGCTCCTCCTTCACATTCTCCCGCAACTGGGGGTGCGAGGAAAAGGCTAAGAATTCCGAGCCCACCCGCTGGCGGTAATGCAGGGCAGTCTGGGGCGAGTGCTGACATCTGGTCCGGACTGAAGGACCTGCCAACGATTACTGACATGTCGTCTACTGTCACTGCATATGATTCTGTCACCATTGAAAGAATGGTGGAGGATTATATGAGTGACCGCATCCAAGTAGGCACGTCAGACAGTCCGTACGTATACTGGCAGGAAAAAGAGGCAATTTGTAGGCCCTTGCAGAAACTGGCTTTATTTTACCTAAGTTGCCCCCCCTCCAGTGTGTACTCCGAAAGAGTGTTTAGTGCAGCCGCTCACCTTGTCATCAATCGGCATATGAGGTTACTTCCAGAAAATGTGGAGAAGATGATGTTCATCAAAATTAATTATAATCAATTCCTCCGTGGAGACATTCACCAGCAATTGCCTCCAGAAAGTACACAGGGACCTGAGATGGTGGATTCCAGTGGGGACGAATTAATAATCTGTGAGGAGGGGGATGTACACAGTGAAAGGGGTGAGGAATCGGAGGATGATGATGAGGTGGACATCTTGCCTCTGTAGAGCCAGTTTGTGCAAGGAGAGATTGATTGCTTCTTTTTTGGTGGGGGCCCAAACCAACCAGTCATTTCAGTCACAGTCATGTGGCAGACCCTGTCACTGAAATGATGGGTTCGTTAAAGTGTGCATGTCCTGTTTATACAACATAAGGGTGGGTGGGAGGGCCCAAGGACAATTCCAACTTCCGCCTCTTTTTTCTTTCATTTTTCTTTGCATCATGTGCTGTTTGGGGACAATTTTTTTGAAGTGCCATCCTGCCTGACACTGCAGTGCCACTCCTAGATGGGCCAGGTGTTTGTGTCGGCCACTTGTTTCGCTTAGCTTAGTCACACAGCGACCTTGGTGCGCCTCTTTTTTTCTTTGCATCATGTGCTGTTTGGGGACAATTTTTTTGAAGTGCCATCCTGCCTGACACTGCAGTGCCACTCCTGGATGGGCCAGGTGTTTGTGTCGGCTACTTGTGTTGCTTAGCTTAGTCACACAGCGACCTTGGTGCACCTATTTTTTTCTTTGCATCATGTGCTGTTTGGGGACTATTTTTTTGAAGTGCCATCCTGTCTGACACTGCAGTGCCAATCCTAGATGGGCCAGGTGTTTGTGTCGGCCACTTGTGTCGCTTAGCTTAGTCACACAGCGACCTTGGTGCACCTCTTTTTTTCTCTGCATCATATGCTGTTTGGGGACTATTTTTTTGAAGTGCCATCCTGCCTGACACTACAGTGCCACTCCTAGATGGGCCAGGTGTTTGTGTCGGCCACTTGTGTCGCTTAGCTTAGCCATCCAGCGACCTTGGTGCAAATTTTAGGACTAAAAATAATATTGTGAGGTGTGAGGTGTTCAGAATAGACTGAAAATGAGTGGAAATTATGGTTATTGAGGTTAATAATACTATGGGATCAAAATGACCCCCAAATTCTATGATTTAAGCTGTTTTTGAGGGTTTTTTGTAAAAAAACACCCAAATCCAAAACACACCCGAATCCAACAAAAAATTTTCAGGGAGGTTTTGCCAAAACGCGTCCGAATCCAAAACACGGCCGCGGAACCGAATCCAAAACCAAAACACAAAACCCGAAAAATTTCTGGTGCACATCACTAGTTATTTATGTATATATTATGGTGACGGACAGCGCCGGGACCGGACGTGCGGTGACGGAAGCCGACCCTGGCAGGGAGATGCTCGTGGAGATTCGCGGGTGATGGCGCCAATCCACTTGGGGTATTTATGTGGGTAAGCTATTTGTCACATTGTGTACCTATTGTATTTTTTGGTCCTGACGACGGGGCTTTAAGCCCTGAAACGTTGACTGTCATATTACACCTTTTGATATATTATCGTTGTATGAGTGCCGTTTCACTTCCTGGCTGTAGACAGACTGTTGGATTCGGGCACCTGAGCAGGCTGTGTGTTTTTGTGAGTGCCGGCTGCTGCTGTACTGCACACACACACACACACACACACATATATATATATATATATATATATACATATGCCAAGATGCCCGGCTCTCCCAATATTGAATTAAATGCACTGGGTGCCCTCGCAGGTAAGTCCATGCAACTCCTGGCGACTTGGAGAAAAAATCCGTTAAACCTGATGAAAATGACGGAGTAAAGGTCATTGGAACGTTGCTTCTACCCGCTGTTTAACAAGTTTTTCTCCAAGTCACCAAGAGTGCCGCATCCTCGATGTTGTGTGTGTATATATATATATACATATATATATATCTGCAAATTATGAATGGCACTCCTTGCTAGTACCGTACAACATGCTCCGGTGCCCGTCAGAGTTAGATAATATGTACGACGGCAGGACGGTACTCAGAGACTGGTAAACCATAGAAAATCAGCACAGGACGCTGTAGCTGTTTGTCAACGTTTCAGACTTAGACTCTTTTAAAGGAGTCTAACTCTGAAACGTTGACAAACAGCTTCAGCGTCCTGTGCTGATTTTCTATGGTTTACCAGTCTCTATTAGTGCCGTCCTGCCTCCGTACATATATATGTACTGTATGTACAGTATGTATGTTTGTGTGTGTGTGTGTGTATATATATATATATATATATATATATATATGTACACACATATATTTATTACACATACATGCGCATATACATACACACCCACCCACGGAAACCCCCCTCACTAAATCCTGCGTTTGCCCCTGCAGCTGTCAATCTCTATGGTTACACAGCATGGAGGATCAGCACATACAGTATATGGAGCGTTGTTTTTAGTATGCAGAGAATACCATATGCACAGTAATCAGATTTATTTTGCAGGCTATCTCAAGTCCTTGATGTCAGAGTTGTCGGGACTATCTGTGAGCGTGTAATGTAGCATACTGATGATTTAAATACCAATATTTACTTAATCCGCAACTATAATCTACATTGATTTTGCAATGATTGATGCATCTCCTCCTGAGTGTTGATTCTAACTGCACCTCTACCACGAGAGAATCTATGATATTGGGCCAGATGTATTAAGCCTGGAAAAGTGATAAAGCACTAAGCAGTGATAAGTACAAGACGCCCTCCCTGAAGACGCTTGGGCACGCCTGCATCTTTCCAGACACTCCCTGTAAACGGTCTGTTACCACCCACAAACGTCTTTCTCCTGTCAATCACCTTGCATGAATGCCTGTGTGAATGGATTTTTCGCACCATCCCGCCGCTGACCAGCGATGGCTGTTGTTGTTGTCCGATGTGCGTGCGCATTGCGGTGCATACACATGCACAGTTATAACCTGATCGCCTGCTGTGCGAATACGCACAGCAGCGATCCTATTGTTTCATAAAGTTGCATTAATAACATAACATCATCACCTGAGAACTCCAGAACCTAAGATTGTGCTGAAGAGCTAACACATGCATAAATGACTGTACTGTACCTAGAATACTTTTCACAACAATCTCTGTCCCCATGCACACTCCACAGAGACACAGCTCTGGTTGGGAATCCAACTCATGACTCCAGTGCTGAGAAGCATAATTACATAGAATATTAAAGTGTCTCATGGTGAGTGAGTATGCGCACAACACTCAACTCAACAACAACTATGCTCCAGTGGTGTCACAATGGGGATGCGGCCCGCGCCCGGGTGTCACCCACCAATGGGTGACACCAAAATGCCGGCTTCTGCTCAGTGACAGGAGCCAGGTGCTGCACGTGGGATCCGGTCTCTAGGTCGACAGTAACTAGGTCGACCACTATTGGTCAACAGAGTCTCTAGGGTCTCTAGGTCGACATGTTTTACGTCGACAAGTCAAAAGGTCGACATGAGTTTTTAACAATTTTTTTATTTGTTTGACCTTTTTTCGTACTTAATGATCCACGTGGACTACAATTGGGAATAGTAATCTGTGTCGAGCACAGCGGTAGCGGAGCGAGGCACCTTGCCCGAAGCATGGCGAGCGAAGCGAGCTATGCGAGGGGACACGGTGCACTAATTGGGGTTCACGGTCACTTTACAGAGAAAACGACACAAAAAACCCATTAAAAACTCAGGTCGACCTTTTGACCTGTCGACCTAGACCATGTCGACCTAGAGACCCTGTCGACCTAGTTACTGTCAACCAATAGTGGTCGACCTAGTTACTGTCGACCTAGTTACTGTCAAACAATAGTGGTTGACCTAGTTACTGTCGACCTAGTTACTGTCGACCTTGCATGCCACACCCGCTGCACTGTAGCATTACTTGCAGAACCCGCCTCCTGTCACAGTGTAGGAGCCGGCACTGCAGCACAGCAGTCTCCGATCGCAGTTCGCATCTCCCGCCCCCCGCATGTGAACAAAACGGGGGAGTGATATGTGAAGCCACACCACCTCCCATGAAGCCATGCCCCTCATGCAAAGCCACGCCCCTTTCTGAGCTGCGCAACTTCGGCGCGCAGAAACACTCAGGGGGTGCCGCACCGAGTGTCCTTTAGGTTAGAGACATCTCTGGTATGCTCACAACAGTTAACAAGTCAATTTCCCATATTTAAACATTTGGGCTCCACAAACTTTACTTCTGTTTATCAGGGTGTCATATGCAATATTTCATGTAAAAGGGTGCATCAGACAATGGGGCAGATGTATTAAGCCTGGAGAAGGGATAAAGAAGTGATAAAGCAGTGATAAGTGCAAGGTGATGATAACGCACCAATCAGCTCCTAATTGTCATTTTTCAAATCTGTAATGATTGGCTGGTGCGTTATCACCTTGCACTTATCACTGGTTTATCACTTCTTTATCCCTTCCCCAGGTTAATACATCTGCCCCATAATCTCTTACAGCTTTGGTCTAGAGGCAGGGAAGCAGGGAAAGACTGGGAGACAGAGGTGAGAGATGGGGAGAAGGGGAAGTAGGGGTATAGAGATGAGACACAGGGAGACAGGGTAGGTGGAACAGGAGAAAGATGAGAGACAGAAAGTTTGGGGGACAAGAAGATGACAGGGACAGGGCTGAGAGAGATTGACATTAGGGATTGAGATGAGATAGAGCGAGATGGGGGGAGGGGTAAAGGGGAAACACATGAGCGATGGGAGAAAATTAAATAAATAAATAGAGAGAAAGAGAAAGAGAGATATGTCTGGTAAACAAAGAGCACTAATCCATGGAACTCACCATTCCTAGATTTGGAGAGCAACACGGCATGTTACCACATTGTTTAAATAGAAATCACAGATTATTATTATTATTATTATTATGATTATCCTTTATTTAGGGATCCGCAGCGTCCATTACACAGTACATAATCAAATGAGCAAACAAGAAAACAGCACTTACAGTTCAAGACAATATAGGACAGGTATAGAAAACCCGGGGTTAGGTGCCATCAAAGGGAGTAAGGAGTATAAGATTGTTTAAGTAAGAAAAGGAAAGACACATGAGGACAGATGCTCTGCACTCACTGTATTAACTAACAATAATAAACAGTGTACATTTAGTTCATGTATTGATCAGTGCATTTAAGCCTGCAGCCCCCGACAAGGGATCCCACTATACTGCAGGTCCTGCTCAATTGCTCAAAATACTTATAGTAAACATAGCGATCACATTAGTGTTAAACTTTAGGTATGCTACCTGTTCTAAATCTCACAGCAACTTTGCTTTTAAAGGTGAGTCAGTTACCAACACACCTGTTGTAAAGCACATACTGTACTGTAGGAAAACAGCTGGCACTAGCTATAATAAATAAGTTAAAACAGGGTGCATGATAAAATGTGATCACAAAAAAGATTTAAATATGAATCTTATAAACCAAAAAAAACTTATCCACGGCACTCACTATATATATATATATATATATATATATATATATATATATATATATATATATATACAAAGTACCCCAGGTGCGCTATTTTTAATTAGTGAAAAAAGGAATAATAGGATTTTAATTACCTACCGGTAAATCCTTTTCTCATGGAGGCTGGATCATTACTGATTGTATCTGGGAAGGTTCCACATCCATATGAAATTTTAGGAATTTTATTTGTATCTGCATTGTTTCATCTTTAATTGACCTTTAAGGTTCCTGCCCTGCATGACTGTATACGAAATCGTCATTTCCAACTCTCTTATGAATGTTCTCTCATGAGAGGTGTATGAAATTTGAATCATTAGACCCATGAGGTTGAATTGATACTCCTTCTATATGACGCTTTGAACGTTCACTTTGAACTTACCTGCTCAACGGTCTAGGTTTATTCTTCGTATTTGCCATTTAAGACGCACCCCTGATGAAGTCTAGCTAATAGACGAAACACGTTGGATTACCGTTTTATCCTTGATGTTATCTCCGAATATCTAATGAGGAGGAACAAGGTTACAGCAGAAAATTGCCTATATTCTTCTACATCCCAGTGTTGGATCAATATAGGAGATAATACATCTTAATGCTTATGTAATAATGATGGACACATAATATGCTATTGTATTTTTAATAATTTTTTTTATGAAAGAACAGTCCATGCTTTAGATATTGGATCAATATTGTTTGTGAAACCTCTTGAGGACTATCTTTAGTATTAAGGGTTGCTTCAATCCCTGGGCGCCATTTTCCTCACTTTTACATTGCATATATATATATATATATATATATATACACAAAGTACCCCAGGTGCGCTATTTTTAATTAGTGAAGAAAGGAATAATAGGATTTTAATTACCTACCGGTAAATCCTTTTCTCGTAGTCCGTAGAGGATGCTGGGGTCCACATTAGTACCATGGGGTATAGATGGGTCCACTAGAAGCTACTGGCAGTTTAATAGTTTGAGAGTGTGGTTTGGCTCCTCCCTCTATGCCCCTCCTACCAGACTCAGTCTAGAAACTGTGCCCAAGGAGATGGACAACTTCGAGAGAAGGATTATACACAGATAGTGGCGAGATTCACACAAGCTTACACATACAAGGCAAAAAAACCTCAGCAACGGCTGAAAAGATTACTTAACCGAGTAACAAAACAGTACTTAACCAAAAACCAAGCAGTACTGAACCAAGTAACCACTGCAGGATCACGAAGCTCTGGGCGGGCGCCCAGCATCTTCTATGGACTATGAGAAAAGGATTTACCAGTAGGTAATTAAAATCCTATTTTCTCTTACGTCCTAGAGGATGCTGGGGTCCATATTAGTACCATGGGGATGTACCAAAGCTCCCAGAATGGGAGGGAGAGCGCGGAGGCTCCTGCAGAACTGATTGACAAAACTTAAGGTCCTCAGAGGCCAAAGTATCGAACTTGTAGAACCTTGCAAACGTGTTTGACCCAGACCAAGTAGCCGCTCGGCAAAGTTGTAAAGCCGAGACACCCCTGGCAGCCGCCCAGGAAGAACCCACCTTACGAGTAGAGTGGGCCTTAAAAGACGTAGGACACGGCAATCATGCCGAAGCATACTCATGCTGGATAGTGAACCTGATCCAGCAAGAGATCGTCTGCTTAGAAGCAGGACACCCAAGTTTCTTGGGATCATACAGGACAAACAGAGAGTCCGATTTTCTGTGACGAGCAGTCCTCTTCACATAGATTTCAGAGCCCTTACAACATCCACGGACTTTGATGAAAATGAGGAGTCAGTGGCAACTGGCAAAACAATAGATTGGTTGATATGAAATGCCGACAAAACCTTCAGAAGGAACTGCTGACGAGTCTGGAGCTCAGCTCTATCTTCATGGAAGCTCAAGTAGGGGCTCTTACAAGACAAAGCCCCCAACTCTGGCACACATCTAGCAGAAGCTAAGGCCAACAATGTGACAGCTTTCCACGTGAGAAACGTGACCTCAACCTCCGGTAGAGGTTCGAACCAATCCGATTGGAGGAACTGTAACACCACGTTAAGATCCCAGGGTGCCATAGGCGGCACAAACGGAGCCTTGATGTGCAGAACCCCTTTCAGAAAAGTCTGAACCTCAGGGAAGGAAGCCAACTGTTTCTGGAAGAAAATGGATGGGGCCGAAATCTGTACCTTTATGGATCCCAACCTCAGGCCCATATCCACACCTGCTTGCACGAAGAGGAGAAACTGTCCCAGTTGAAACTGCACCGTAGGAAACTTCTTGGATTCACACCAAGATACATATTTTTTCCAAATACGATGGTAATGTTTAGACATTACTCCTTTCCTAGCCTGTATCAGGGTAGGAATAACCTTGTTCGGAATGCCCTTCCGAGCTAAAATCTGGTGTTCAACCTCCATGCCGTCAAACGTAGCCATGGTAAGTCTTGATAAACAAATGGCCCCTGCTGTAGCAGGTCCTCCCAAAGAGGAAATGGCCCAGGCTCTTCTAGTAGTAGATCCAGAAGATCCGCGTACCAAGTCCTTCTTGTCCAGTCCGGAGCAATGAGGATCGCCTGAAATATTGTTCTCCTTATGAGTTTTAGAACTCTTGGAATGAGTGGAAGTGGAAGAAACATGTACACCAACTGGAACACCCATGAAGTCACTAGGGCGTCCACCGCCACGGCTTGCGGGTCCCTCGTCATGGAACAATACTGCCGAAGCTTCTTGTTGAGACGAGAGGCCATCATGTCTATTTGAGGTACACCCCAAAGATCTGTTACCTCTGTGAACACCTCCGGATGGAGTCCCCACTCTCTTGGATGGAGGTCGTGTCTGCTGAGGAAGTCTGCTTCCCAGTTGTCTACTCCCGGAATGAAGATTGCTGACAGCGCCAACGCATGTTTTTCTGTCCAGAGGATGATTCTTGTTACCTCTGACATTGCAGATCTGCTCTTCATTCCGCCGTCTCGCTTTATGTAAGCCAGCGTCGTTACATTGTCCGACTGCACTTGAATGGCTCGATCTCGCAGAAGATGGGCCGCTTGGAGAAAACCGTTGTAGACGGCTCTTAGTTCCAGAATGTATATTGGAAGGCTGGATTCCAGGTTTGACCACCATCCTTGTAAGGTTTCCCCCTGAGTGACTGCGCCCCAGCCCCGGAGACTTGCTTCCATGGTTAGAAGGATCCAGTCCTGAATCCCGAACCTGCGGCCCTCCAGAAGGTGAGGTAGTTGCAGCCACCAGAGGAGTGAAATCCTTGCTTTCGGCGACAGATGTATTCTCTGGTGCATGTGTAGATGAGATCCCGACCACTTATCCAGGAGATCCAGTTGGAAGGACCGAGCATGAAACCTTCCGTACTGTAGAGCCTCGTAAGAGTCCACCATCTTCCCCAGCAGGTGAATACACTGATGAACCGAAACCCGGGCTGGCTTCAGGACATCCAGGACCATTGTTTGTATCACCAACGCTTTCTCCTCCGGGAGAAACACCCTCTGCACTTCCGTGTCGAGGATCATTACCAGAAAAGACAACCTCCTGGTCTGCTCCAAATGTGATTTTGGAAGGTTCAGGATCCAACCGTGTTCCCTGACCAGATGAGTCGTGAGAACAATGGACTGCAACAACGTCTACCTGGACGATGCCTTTATCAGCAGATCGTCCAGATATGGGATTATGTTCACCCCCTGTCTGCGGAGGAGAACCATCATCTCTGCCATCACCTTGGTGAACACCTTCGGTGCTGTGGAGAGGCCGAATGGCAGTGCCTGAAATTGATAGTGACTGTCTAACAGTGCAAATCTGAGATAAGCCTGGTGCGGCAGTCAAATCAGAATGTGGAGGTACGCATCCTTGATATCCAGGGATACCAGAAACTCTCCCTCCTCCAGACCTGAAATCACTGCTCTGAGAGACTCCATTTTGAATTTGAACACCCTCAGGTAAAGGTTCAACGATTTCAAGTTCAAAATTGGTCTGACCGAACCATCCGGTTTCGGTACCACGAAAAGGTTTGAATAGTAACCCTTGTTTTGCATATGAGGTGAACTGGGACAATGACCTGTGACTGTTCCAATTTTAGGATGGCTTCCTGTAGGATAGCCATGTCTGTCAGCAAAGCTGGCAAGCCTTATTTGAAGAATCGGAGAGGCGGGGTTCTTGAAACTCCAGTCTGTACCCCTGGTATTCAATATGCTGTACCCAGGGATCCAGGCCGGACGACACCCAGACGTGTCTGAAATGTCTGAGTCTCGCACCCACCAGCCCGTCCTCCAGGCTTTGAGGTCCACCGTCATGCTGAGGAATTTGAAGAACCAGAAGCAGGTCTCTGGTCCTGGTAGCCTGCGGGTGCAGGCTTTTTGGATTTTGCACAACCACCTCTAAAGAAAGTGGTAGGAGGCTTGGACTTTCAATTGCCTTAGCGGTCTGAAAGGACTGCGGCTCAGCTGAAGAAAATGGTTTCTTCGTAGAAGGTGTAGCAGAGGGAAGGAAAGGTGACTTACCCGCGGTTGCGGTGGAAATCCACGCATCTAACGCTTCCCCAAATAGAGCCTGACCTGTGTAGGGTAGGTTCTCCACACTTCTCCTGGATTACGTGTCTGCAGACCATTGGCATAGCCAGAGTCCCCTGCGGGCTGAGACCGACATGGAAGATATCCGTGCAGTCAGCATACCCAGGTTCTTCATGGATTCCACCACGAACCCCGCAGAATTGTGTATGTTGCGTAAAAACAATTCAATGTCATTTCTATCCATTGTATCCAAATCCTCTAGTAATGTGCCTGACCACTTTACTATGGCTTTAGAAATCCATGCACAGGCAATAGTGGGCCTTAACGCCACTCCTGAAGCAGTGTAAATGGATTTGAGCATAGTGTCAATCTTACGATCAGCCGGTTCTTTTAACGCAGTAGATCCAGGGACAGGTAAAACCACCTTTTTAGACAGTCTGTAGACAGATGCGTCAACAATGGGTG
The DNA here is from genome assembly GCF_028390025.1 of Pseudophryne corroboree. Classification (NCBI taxonomy): domain Eukaryota; kingdom Metazoa; phylum Chordata; class Amphibia; order Anura; family Myobatrachidae; genus Pseudophryne; species Pseudophryne corroboree. The sequence continues at coordinate 99,582,304 of NC_086452.1, forward strand.
GGTTTTCCCATTTTCTCCTATCTTTCTCAGGGAAGGGAAAAGCAACCAGAACCCTTTTTGGGATCTGGAATTTTTTCTCCGGGTTTTCCCAGGATTTCTCAAATATAGCATTTAATTCTTTAGACGCAGGGAAGGTTAGTGAGGCTTTCTTATTGTCAGTGAAGTAAGCCTCCTCAACCTGCTCAGGTGTGGTGTCATTAATATTTAACACATTTCTAATGGCCTCAATCATGAGCACATCCCCATCACCGTCTGCAGTATCAGAATCGGTATCCGTGTCAACTTGCATAATTTGGGCAAGTGCACATTTCTGTGGGAACATGCTAGGGGATTTTGCAGGAATAGGGACAGAGCCTGACCAAACTGCCATAGACTTCTTCAACACCTGAGTTTCAGTCTCAGTATTAGCTACCCTAGTAGAGATCTGAGAGATCATTCCTTTGATAGAAGTTAACTACTCAGGCTCAACAATAGGGATCTAAGACAAAGCATCACAATCCTGTGTACATGGAATGGATCCTACCTGAGAGGAAACCTCTTTTGCAGCAAATGACATAGAGTCCCTAGACATGGCTATGTGAGATATTAACCTTCTCCCCCCCCCCCCCCCCCCCCCACACACACACACAGGGAAATGTCAGACACAGTTTCCCCCCAAGTATGAGGGACATAGAGATTGGAGCCAACCAACACAGCGCTTTTTGAGGTAGAACTAATAAAACTACCAGCGCTATCTGTGTACTTAATAGACTACACAGACTTTACACAGCCCCCCCCCCCCTTTCTACAACCCCCTGGTACCGCACAGGATAGCTGGAGTTGCTTGGAGGGACAGCTCTCCCTGTCAGTGTCTGTGTACAGGAACTGAAGACAGGAAAATGGCACTGAACGCTGCTGGGTCCGCTCTGAGGAGAAGCCCCACGAACATGGCGCTGCTTCCCGCTCTTCATTATATTATACTTACCTGAGGATTTCTGCTGGCAGTGATCCGGGGACCCT